>NC_052355.1:7814362-7861963 GCF_009727055.1 Benincasa hispida
ATTGTTGAGAGATAGCATGATCTTTTGGGGCTTGAACATAGTTAGCCAACAGCTTCTCTTTGGAAGAAAGGCGCTCATGAAAGAAAAAAAACGAATACAAGATTTCCATGAGCAGCGGAAATAAGATCATTCAAATTACAATCATGTATGAAACATTACAATTACAGTCGTAAAACAAAACATACAGTTTGCAATTGATATAGAAATTACAACATGAACAATCAAATAACAAGGAAGAATTGATACGGAACGTTTGTTGCCTCGTCTCCACGCTTCTTACTCACGAACGCTCAAACACAGCAATCTTAAACGCTCGATCTACACGATCGCAACAAACAATGAACACCGCGCACTTAAGAAATCTGCGATTGCCTCGATTAACGAACACTGCAGCAGAACACGAAAACGGCCCCACAGAACCTCGACGGTGTCAAGTTGAGTATGACACCTACCAGAAGGTTACCTTTGGTATTCTCGGTGTGAAAATCTAGAGGTGACCTCTAATTCGGACTTTGGAATGAGGTAGGAGAAGGAGGAAGAACCGATTCGTACAATGATTGGGCAAGTGGGAGAAGGCTGAAACTTATCGATAGTGATCATGCCCAATCGTTTAGCTAAAGCTAAGCGGATCGTCTAGCAAAAGTTAAGCGATCATTTAGCTCATCGCATAGCTCAGTGTATTTGTCGTTCTACAAACACGATGTAACATGATGTTACTTCGCTCAAGTTGTCGTTTAGTGAATCGGATTTTAGATTGACAAGCTTCGTGGAGTTTCTTCTTGCTGAGATACAAAAACCAAACATTTTTTTGACAAAAAATATACTAAAATTAGCGAAAACGTTTTTCCTTTTTAATTCACGAGTTGACCATGAACACCAATAATTTTCTCCCATCAATTGGTTATTAGAGAAAAAGAATTAATTATCCATAATAATTAATTATTTATATAATATAAATGATAAACCAACTTATCATATTATATTTTTAACCTATCAGTTTAATAATTTCATCTCATGAAACATATAAACTATAGTTCTTTTTCTATTCCATGGTACTTAATGTAAATCTTATTTACATCAATC
Source organism: Benincasa hispida (assembly GCF_009727055.1). NCBI lineage: Eukaryota > Viridiplantae > Streptophyta > Magnoliopsida > Cucurbitales > Cucurbitaceae > Benincasa > Benincasa hispida. Next base: position 7,815,446 of record NC_052355.1, read on the forward strand.
CCCCATTAGATGTATCTCATACATCATACCGATTATATCATATATAATCAAAATACCTCTTGTCAATTTGAACATTTCAAATCAACACCAAGAACTGATCCTCAACTGAATCCATTAAGTTACCATGGGGACCTTATGAGCCTATAGCTCGAAGCTCCAATGGTATGTGAATAACTGACTAAACTCTTTAGTCACAGGATCCACCATCCGTTAACTGTCAGGCACTTCATTAAAGACCGACAACTGAACTCTCCTTACCACCAATATATTATATGTCCATCTTAACCAATCAGAAGTGCAACAACCCTTCATAGATCGCTTCTAAGTACAACTCGACCAATAACCGTTATGCCCCTGTAGTTACATCTAACTCCTTAAGTACCATTGATCACTCTAATGAATATAAGTCATAGTCTTACTATGACCGAGTTCTCTCTTCCAAAGAGAAGTTGTGGCCACTATGTTTAAGCCTCGGAATCAGCCTTTAAGGGAGCAATCTCTCTACTTATTCCTGCTTCGGGAAAAGAGTGAATTCCATCTTGTAGATTGAGTTCCCAGCTCCCAGATCAAACAAATCCCCCAAAAAGTAGGCATGTTGAGTTGGCAATCTAGCCACTCTTACCCATACTAATCAAAGAACCACCCTTAAAGGCAGGAGTTCCCAAAACACTCAGGATTAAGGTCGTGTCACCTATGGTCGTTTAGGTGAGATGTAAGTCTCTAGTATCAACGATATTATATACAAAGTCTAGTCATCTCTTTGTCCAGGTCTTATATAAACTCTTTGTATAGGACACCCCCGCTCGCACGTCTTCACATGAATGGTTAGGATCTACCATCTGTAGTAGTTTACAATACTTGCAAACCTCTACAAAGTGGCGATATCCGTAGTGTCACCAGGATCAAGTATCCCACCTTAATCTTTATACTAGAGACCTATTTAGGTTATCAGTTAAGGCATGATCCACTTGTATATCACATATACATGCTTAAGTTCACATAAGATAACCAAGGAGTTTGTTTATTGGATATGATTAAATGCCAGAATTAAATAACAGTTATTTTATTCATCAAACAATGTGTATCTTTACAAAACAACGAGACTCCGAGAGAATTAGGACACCAATCCCAACAATCTCCCACTTGTCCTAATAACTAGGGAGACTAATGTATAATACAATATAAAAATGCACAATATACAATAAACTAGGGCATACCCCAGTATCATCTCCCACTTGCCTTAGACAAGATGCCGCATGTCTCGTAGACTCAGACTCTTCAAGTGACCCTCGAACACTTTAGTCGTGAGTGCCTTTGTAAAGGGATCAACAACATTGTGCTCCGACGCGATCTTCGTGACTATCACATCACCGCGATGCATAATCTCCCTGATCAGGTGATATTTCCGTTCTATGTGCTTACCCCGACGATGACTCCGAGGCTCCTTCGAATTTGTCAATGCCTTTCTGTTATCACAATACAGTGTTATAGGCAAATCCATATTTAGAACAACTTTCAAATCTGAAAGGAACTTCCTCAGCCAAACAGCCTCCTTAGCTACTTCACAAGCGGCTACATATTCGACTTCCATAGTGGAGTCCACGATGCATCCTTGCTTGATGCTTCGCCAAACTACAGCCTCTCCATTCAGAGTAAACACCGATCCCGATGTCGATTTGCAAGAATCTCGATCAGTTTGAAAGTCAGAGTCCGTGTATTCTGTAAAGATCAGATCCTTATCTCCATACACGAGTATGTAGTCCCTCGTTCTCCGAAGAAACTTGAGGATCGTCTTGACCACCGTCCACTGATCAAATCTTAGATTAGATTGATATCGACTGACAATCCTTACTGCATAGCAAATGTCGAGTCTAGTATGCAACATTGCATACATCAAGCTTCCTACAGTAGAAGCATAGGGAATCCGTCTCATCTCCTCAACCTCTTGAGGTGTCTTAGGACATTGATCCTCAGACAAAACGATTCCATACCTGAAGGGTAACAAACCCCTCTTGAAATTCTGCATCCTGTACCTGATCAACATTTGATCAATGTACGATGTCTAAGACATAGCTAATCGTTTGTTCTTACGATATCGAAAGATCTGGATCCCTAGAACATATTGTGCCTTATCCAAATCTTTCATTTGGAACTGAGCAGCTAGCTAACTATTATTGTCAGTCAGATACCCTACATCATTCCCAATGAGTAGAATATCATCCACATACAATACCAGAAAAGCTATTGAGATGCTGATGATCTTCTTGTAAACACAAGACTCATCAACATTCTGGTCAAAGCCAAACGACTTGACAGCAGTGTCACATATGATGTTCCAAGATCTAGATGACTGTTTCAGCCTATAAATGGACCTATTAAGCTTGCAAACCCTTTGCTCTTGATCTGGATCTATGAACCCCTTTGGTTGAGTCATATAGATGGTCTCCTCAAGATTACCATTAAGAAAGGCAGTCTTGACGTTCATTTTCCATATTTCATAATAATAAAATGTGGCTATAGACAAGAGAATTCGAATAGACTTGAGCATGACAATAGGTGAGAAATTTTCCTTATAGTCAACTCCCTCGACCTGGGTATAACCATTTTCCACGAGTCTAGCCTTAAAGGTTTGCACCTTTTCATCTACACCTCTCTTTCGCTTATAAATCCACTTACACCCAATAGATCTTACCCCATCAGGTGGATCAACAAGCTCTCAAACGTTTTGAAGTACATAGACTTCATTTCCTGGTTCATGGCCTTAAGCCATTCATCTTTGTCAACATCCTCCATTACTTTGTTAAAAGACAACGAATCCTCGACCCCATCATTCTAATAACGTTTTGGGCTTCAGTCAAACCCATGTAGCGATCCGATGGGTTCATAACCCTCTCACTACGTCGAGACAGTCTTAACTTTTGATCTGGTTGACTAGACGTTGCGACCTCAACAACTCTTGTTAATCTGTCGGCCTGTTTAACAACTCTTGTTAACCCTCAGCAATTTCAGTCTCATTAGAGATCTCAGGTAAAACGAGCTTACTCCGTGGCTTATGATCCCTCAGTAGTCTCTTGGTATTGATTTCAAATGTTCAAATTGACAAGAGGTAATTCAATTATATATGATATGATCAGTTTTATGTATGAGATACATCTAGTGGAGGATTAATGTAAATGAGGTTTACATTAAGTACCATAGAATTGAAAAAGAGCTATGGTTTATATGTTCCATGAGATGAAATATTAAAACTATAGGTTATAAATATAGTATGATAAGTTGGTTATCATTTATATTTATAATAATATTAATTATTGGATAATGAAATCTTTTTCTCCAATAACCAATTGAGTGGGAGGTTATTGGTGGTTTTCATGGTAACCGTGAGATAAAAGAAATTTTTTTTCCTAATTTTTAGTAAGTTTTTTGCAAAATTTATTTTGAGAATTCTCAATCGAAAAAAGAATCTTATGGAAGTTTTCAAGTAAACACGGATTTACTAAGCGACATCTTGACTAAGGCAAACGATCGTGTAGTGTTTTGTAGGCGACAGACACAGAACTAAGCGATGAGCTAAACGATCGCTTAGCTTTTGCTAGACGATCGCTTAGCTTTTGTTAGACGATCGGGCATCGACTTATACGATAGGTTTCAACTATCTCCCACTTGCTCAATCATTTATACGATCGTTGTATCCTCCTTCTTCTGCCTCAAACCAAGTCCACACAGAGCTCACCCTCTAGATTCTCACACCGAGAATACCAAGGTAGCCTTCTATGGAGGTTTCATACTCAACTCGATGCCGTTGAGGTTCTGTGGAGGCTGTTCGTGCTGTTGAAGTGTTCGTGACCAAGGCGATTGGTGAGTTCGAGTTTGTGGTGTTCGTGCTGCGTAGCGGTCGTGTTGTTCGAGCATTCGAGGTTGCTATGTTCGAGCATTCGTGATCAAGGAGCGTGGAGACGAGTATGTGTGTAGATTTCTTCTTGAACATTTGTATCTTCATGCTGTAATTTTTGTAATGAATGCATAACTACTTGTTTCGTTTTATGACTGTAATTGGTAATGTTCATACACGATTGTAATTTGGAATGATCTTTTCTGCTGCTCATGGAAATCCTCGTGATCGATTTCCTTCAGATCTCTGTAATTGTGACCTTGATTATGTACTCCACTTTGCCAAGGACTTTGTGTCCTTAATTGCTTTTCGTCATCTTCGTCATTTTCTTCTTCTCTTTCTAGTACAGCATGTTGCACTTGACTTCTGATTGTCAATTAACTATTACTCTTTTGTTTTGCAGGCCCAAACTTTCAACATAAACGGGCTACTTAACTTTAGTACTCAGCCCAAAGCACTGAAACCTTCAGCTCGATTCAAATCTGATGAGTTAGTGGGATTAGGAAAGATTTCCTTTAGCCTGATGATGATCCTTCTATGCCATGTACCAGCTAGTTCAGAGCATTCAATTTTAATTGTCAATCACTCTGAATGCACTATCTGAGAGAAATCTGAAGGCTACACGAGAGAGAAAACCATTTCTATATGTGTTCAACTTGTTCTTGAGGGTTTCAGAAGGGAAGACAATAATCTTAAGCTTCAAATCTTCAATCGTTTACCTGCATGTGAGAAAAATCGTGTAGTCAATGCTAAGAGGAACAAGACGATAGTTGAAGAAGAAATAACACAAGAATTTTAAGTGGTTCGACCAAAGGCCTACGTCCATTGTGCAAAATGGAGGGTATCGTTTATTGCTTCTTCTTTGAATTTTCTTTACATAATGAATACTTTCCCTCATACTCTCTCATTGTTTCTCCTTTTATACAGGTTCTTATTTTCAAAGGAAGAAGCTTATAGTGAGCTGGTGGTTACAACAGACAAAACAGAAAGAAGAATCAAAGATAAACTGACTATTACTCTTTTTATCTTAGTTCTTTCTATTACAGGAAGACCTCTAGTCTATAGGTATCTTTTCTAATTTGGGTGCCTACCATGATGGTGCTTCATCAAATGTAATATTTCTTGATGTATAGCATTGTTCACTAATAGAATCAATGTACACTTTCCTTAGGTACCTTTGACCATTCATGTAGACACCTTCTGCTAACATGATATAGATGGAGTCCATTCCTTGTTGCATCAATAGCGTATCATTGATTTTTGAATCTTGATATACCTTGACACTATCAGGTCCAAACACAATGAAGTTACTTGCTGATGTCAACTAAGATATTGACACTAAATTCTTCTTCATTTTAGACACATAAAATACGTTATCACAATCCATTTGATTTGAATTGGAACGAGACATTATCATAGTATTTCCAACGTGGGCTTTTGAAAACATCGAGTTATTTACAGTTACAACACTTCAGCTTCCTTTGTACTCTGATGGTCTTTCAGCTTCCTCTTATCTCCTGTCATGTGGTTAGTGTTAGGGTTGATGCCTTAAATCTCGTAGAGTCCTGTAGTTTGTAAACACCTGTATGAACAAACATTTATGATGTAATAATATGAGATATTTTCTTCACTATTGTCTATAAAATATGGGATATTTTAGTTGCATTAACCACAAACCAATAAACTAAGATTCCTGGTTATCATTGTAACTTAAGCATATATGTGGAGACATACAAGTGGATCATGCCTTAAGTGATAACCTATATGGTCTGTAGTATATGGATAAAGGAGGGAAACCTTATCCTGGTGACACTACGGATACGACCCACTTTGTAGATGTTACAAGTGTTGTAGAGTGCTACAGATGGTCTGATCCTGATCATTCATGTGGAGACATGCAAGTGGGGGTATCCTATACAAAGGAAGACCAGACCACAAAATTTTTAGTCTTATTACATAATGCCGTTCATGACAGAGAATTTCATTTCACTAGGATGACCATGTTAGGGATGGTGCCCTAAAGTCTCTGTCCTGTAGTTTGTAAACATAGTTTTGTACGAACGCTTGTGATGTATACTATATGATATTTGCTTCACTACTTGTCTTTGGACATTGTATGTTTTATTTGCTTTACCACAAACCAATAAACTAAAATCCCTGGTTGTCATTATGTAACTTAAGCATGTATGTATAGACATATAAGTGGATCATGTCTTAAGTGATAACCAAAATGGTCTGTAGGATATGGATATAGAAGGGAAACCTTATCCTGGTAATGCTACGGATGCGGCCCGATTTGTAGAACAAGTTACAATAGTTATGTCTTGCTACAGATAGTCTGATCCTGATCATTCATGTAGGGACGTGCGAGCGGGGGCATCCTATACAAAGAGTTTGTATAAGACCTGACCACGAAGTGTTAACGTCTTGTTATATAACGTCGTTCATGATAGAGACTTCATTTCACTAAGATAACCATAGGTAACATGACCTCAATCCTGAGTGAGTTGGGAACTTCTGCCTTTGAGGGCGGTCTTTTGATTTGCATAGGTGCGAGTGGCCAGTTCGCCGACTCAAACCTACCACTTTGGGGATTCGTCTGATTTGGGAGCTGGGAACTCAGCTACACAAGATGGAATTCACTCATTCCCCGAAGCAGAGGAAAGTAGATAGATTACTCCCTTAAGGGTTGATCTCGGGGCTTGAACGATGTGGCGCCACACACCTTCTCATGGCCCGAGAGATGTCTACACATAGTAGGACTATGTTGTATTGTTCATTAGAGAGATCAGTGGTACTTTTGGTTTTCCTCTTTGATTTCGACCTGGATCTCGACTCTTTTCATTTTCTGTTCTTTTTCTCACTTCTGCCTCGGGCCATGAGTAACTCTCCATCCTTGCGTTCCTTTTTAATCTCGAGATTTCTCGTTCTCAAGGCATCCAACACTATATCCATGGACAATGAATCTCGTCCATATTTAATAGCTGCCTTAACTTCTCGATACGATTCTGGCAAAGAATTCAGAAGAATAACTGCTTGATTTTCATCCGACATCTTCTCACCGATGTTATTGAGATCAACTATAATCTTCTGGAATTCATCTAGGTTCTATTCTAAGCCTTTACTTGAGTCCATCTTATATCCAAAGAATTTCTCCTTTAGATATAATTTATTTGGCAAGGACTTAGTTAAATAAAGACTTTTTAATTTCTTCCACAACTCTGATATAGTAGTGGCCTCATCTACTAGCCTAAACACTCGATCTGATAGACAGAATTATCGTTGAATAGGTCATCTCATCCATATCCCTTTTTTCAGCTTCTATAATTGTTGGTGGAAAGTTATCTTCATCTAAGATTGGCTACCTTTTGTTATACCAGAATAGCCCTAATCTTTTTCCTAACACTACCACTGGATCAACCTGAGCTCTGATACCACTTGTGAGAGTTTCTGAACCTAACTTAGATGGTCAAACAGAACGCAAACAATCAGCAGAAATAAATCGAAAGCAGTAAGAACACCAAGATATATAGTGGTTCGACCAGTTTGGTCTACATCCACTTTGAGAACCGGCTTAAATTAATTTTATTAATAAGCAATAAAGGAATTTACATATTATAGATAATCAACGAAATCACCAATCTGTAATTTCAATATCCACTGATACTGAGAGATATGCACACAACGTCACCTCTAAAAACCGAGAACAACCTGCTGCAAAACAACCCAAAACAGTGTGCTACCCGCCTCACTGGCGAACCACCAAAACCAGATCTGCAGCAAACCCACGCGCTGAACCAGAACTGACCGACACTTGCCCAGAATCGAACCACCCAGATCGATTCGATCTTCTGTTTGTCACCCAGCAACTACCACGGACACTCGCCCACGTCAGACCCACGTCCGACTGTTTCTCTTCTTTGCGCACACGCTGCAGACGTATGCCAAACGAAAAACGAATCTCCGAACGTTTGCCGCTTCCGTTTTCTTCCTTGTCGGCTACGGTGAACGTTTTTGCTTCAGACGGCTCGTGGACTTCCTCACAGGCGGCTACTGCTCTCTCTTCTACCAGCTGCGGCGGCTTTTTTTCCCCCAAAAAGAGGTTCATGATTTCTGCTTGGGAGAAGATAGGGATAATTACCAAAATGCCACTACTCATAATTACAATAATGCCATTAGGCCTTTAATTTTTCCAAAAAATCCAATAAAACTCACTAAACCCACTTAAATACCTTGTTATTTTCTACAAAATTCTTTCCAATACAATATACAATCTATTTACACGGACGAATGGACTCATAATATAGCCCTAAATTACGCAATTTTTTCTTAGCTTCATAAAAGGAAGTAGGTGTAGTAGTGCCGATTAGGAACGCTGCATTTAACAATTCTATCAACATGTCACACTATTTATAACTCCAACTATTGAGAACTTTGATATACATCAATTTGATTAAAAGTTCAAGGAAGAAAATAGTGAACAACCAAGGTATAGTTCATTTCGTGCTTCAGTCATTAGATCCTTAAATAAGTTTGTGGTATCTCTTTTTTGACCATTAAAGGGTATTTCATTCTCGATCCCTTCTTTATCTGCATCTTCGTTTTCAATTGGAACTTGTAGGTCGTTTATAAGATCCAACATTTCATTTTCTTCAACAACATTACACTCTATCCTATTTGCTTCACCATTGTGGATTGAATGAGTTGTACGGCTTTCAACACCTCTAGATAAGTTGACTCATTCTCCGCGATATACCCATTCACACTTGTGGTTAATTCTACTTATGTTACACTCATTCTACTTATGTTATGTAGACAATAAATTGTGGTTAATTTATGGCTGACAAGTATATATTTTATAATCAATTGTTTAAAGAAGTGATTGACACTTAGTAAAGAATATATATTTTTTTAATAATTCGTTTGAGTTTTTTATAATTCACATTCACACTTGACTTAAAAATGTAAGTTTAATTAATTAAATAAGCTCAAGTTAAGTTGTTAATAATTGTTATAGGCTTATAGATGTTTATAGAAGTAGGAATATAATTATTAGAGCCATATCGATGTCAACCATAAAACATTGCTAAAGTAATGCCAAAGTAAGAATTTCTCAACTACAATTTTTAAAAAAACAAAGCATAAACCATGGCTAAAGTAATGCCAAAACTTCAATCGAATTGCACTAATTTAAAATAGTAAAAAAATGCTAAAGTAGAATAAATAAATTCAACTAGACAATCTTAGAAAGTCAACCATAAGATTATGTTAAAGAACTAGCTATAGCACAAAGTAATCACACCAAAAATGAATCTACAAGGTAAAAAAATTCAAACAAAATTAAATCCCAACAAAGTCATAAAGCTCGATCAAACCAAAACAAAGAAAAAACCCCAACCTAAATCATACAAAACAATCAAATTAAGCAAAGAAATTAAAAAAATTCCAATAAAACCGAGGAGACGAAGAGGCAAAACTGACCTCAAAGAAGGGCAGTGGCAAAGGCGGCAGAGAGACGACGACGACTGATGATGAAGACAGACAAAGTCAACCGAAGATACGAATTGACAAGAAATTGAACAATCAAAGAGAGGAGATGCTCGAAAGAGAGGCATGTAGAGAGATCAGAAAACCTTATCTTCTATCGATTTCCCGATCTGAAATCGAGTTGGAAGTTTTAAACCTCATCTCCTAATGGGGTATAATAGTCCGTCAGGAGTTAGAAACTTCCCATGAGTTAATTAACTCGTCAAGAGTTAGGGTCTAAACCCCCAACTATACCTATATGGCATCAGAATTTTATACAAACTCTTGATGTCCATTTTACGATGTCAGGAGACAATCTCTCTCCTGACTCTTAAACTTCTAATGATTTTTTCTAGCATTGAAAAAGCCTCTTTTTCTTGGAGCGATTTTAAATGCAAATAGGAACGATATTTGAGTTTGCAGGATCCCATAAAAAGAAAAAAAAAACCTTTAAACCAACATGAACGAAGCCTTAGAAGAAGCAAACAATAATCGCATTAGGGAAAAAAAATTCCAAGGCTAGACCTTAAAAATAAAAATTGATAAGCAAAAGAGTTCACAAAATGAATGTAAAGCAGAAGCTCATGAAGACATAGTCGCATGGCACAACCAAGCAACAACCTATCATCTGCCTCGCACACCTTTGCCATTACATGAAAAAATATGAGGAAAGGTTGAGTCTTATAAATACTTCGTAACCTTTTCGATGGGTCAAACATGCACATCCACAGCATATATAGACAAGCAATTATGTGATGTGGAACCTTATCTTAACTCAAATATTGTGTGACCATTATGGAAAATTAACTCATTTTATGGTTTGCCAAATCTCTTTGGTGCATGTGGGTTCACCTAATCACCCACTCTAATTTGAGAATTAGGAACAATTTGCTCATTTAAGCCCTTAATAACAAACTCTAAAACTCCCTAATCAACTCAACACAATTCTAAGAAGAGTTAGAAAAGGTTACCTTGTGATCAAAGACCATGAAGTAAGAAGAATATCTTCCCTACTCAAGATTTGAATACTCCACAAGTAAGTTGAACAATCTTACCCGAATACTCAAACATGCAACCCTAGATCAAGAATTGCAAAGAGGATGACCAAGCTTTATATAGCCCCAAAACCTAATGAATGCCACATCACAAACCTAAGTAAATGGCAAAAACACCGTATTTAATATGTTTTAGGAAAGATACGAATGAAAAAAAATGAAAATTACATCAAAGTTATTAAATAAAATAGAATTAATAATTTGATGTTTGGACGGTTAATATAGGAATTGTTGGAATTTATGCCCTAAATCTCGTAGTTTGTAATGTATAAACAAAATGCATTTATTTAATAAAATAAGGAGTTATTTTATTTGAAATTTAGACTTGTGTAACTCAATCCAATAAACTAAGATTCAAATATAACAATCTCTCACTTGTCCTAAAGTTAGTGAGGTGTCCAATACAGTAAATATAACAATTACAATACAATAATGTACACTAATACAATAAACTAGGGCATACTCTATATCCGATAACATCTCCCACTTGCCCTAAACAATGTGATGCATATTCTGTAGACCTAGACTCTCTAGATTTCCCTTAAACACTTTAGCTGTGAGAGCCTTTGTAAAAGGTAACACTATGGGTACAACCCACTTTGCAAGTGTTACAAATGATTTGATCCAATTCGTTCATGTATAGACATATAAGTTGAGATATCATATACAAATAATTTGTATAAGATTAGATTGCGAAATAAATCTCTATTTGTAACATCGTTGACTGAAGAGATTAATATTTCATAGGATGATCATATGTAACTCAATCTCAATCTTGAGCGAGATATGAACTTCAACCTGTGAGGGCTTGTCCTTTGATTTGTGTGGGTGAGAGTGGCTTGATTCGCTGACTCAATAAGCCTACCATTTTAGGGACAAGACCGAGTAAAGAGTAGGGAATATAACTAAGCCAAATGAAATTCCCATTTTCTCGGCTTTAGAGTAAGTAGATGAGTTGTTCCCTTAACTACTGACTCCGAGTCTTGAACAATGGGCCTCTCCATCTCATTGGCTCAAGAGGGATTTGGTTTCTAGTTGAACTATAAACAGATTGTTTACTAGAGGATCAGTGGGGCTTAAGGAGAATGAGGAATTACAGAGGCAAAATAATAATAACTCAGCTGCAATTACGAACAACTCGTGAAGGATCGACTAACTGCTAATGATTATGTCCATGGACACAGAAATATTTTATGGTGCGAAGAGTGCAACTATGGGTCTTAGTAGAGTGATTCAAAATTAATGAATGTTGATTAATTTAATTAAAGAGTTTAATTAATTAATCTCGAATCATTGAGACTTCTAATCTATAGGTCCATTAAGTCCCCTACTAGCTCACTAAGGATAAAACAAGGATAATTTAGTTTTGGAAGAATTTAAATTATTCAAATTATAAAGGAATATATTTTAATTATATATGTATGTAGATACATTATCTTATAAACTTAATTTTGAATGAGATTCGAAATTAAAATATATAATTGGAGAGAATAAAGGTTTTGAATAAGATTCAAATATTAAATAATATGAATGAGATTCATATTAAAACTAAATTTAATGTGAATGAGATATACATTAAAACTATAAATTATGAGAGAAAAATACATATGAATATGATTCAAATGTAATATATAATTAAATATATTATATTTAATTAAAATTAATTAATAATTATTAAATTAAATTAAATTAAATTTGATTTAATTTAATAAATTAAATAATATCTTTGTTGCCGTTACGAGGGAATGGGTTTTGGGGAGTTAACTCCCTTCATTCATTATACAGAGATTAACTTCTATATTTTGCTAAGAGTTGGAAGAATTCTCATTTACACAATTACTCACCCAGTTCTCTCTCAATCTTTCATCTCTCTCAAATCACAGAGATAAAGTTTCTCTGAAAAAATCTTCCCTTTGTATTCTAAAAGAGGCTCCCACAAACCAAATCCTTGCCAGAGAATAGCGTGGAAGACTTAGCGGTGGTGTCTAAATTCTTGATTGAAGAGGTTGTGAACACCATGAAGAATTTGAGAAGATTGAGGACTTGTCTTTAAAGATTTCTTTTTCCTTGGAGTTCTTCACTGTAAAAGTATGTTCAGTTTAGATGTTTAATCTTCTCTATATTTTTTTGTTTTATTTTTTAAAAAATAATTAAAAACATAGGTGATCAATCACTTTTGCACGAGATTTGATCTATCAGGAATCTCTTTTTAAACATTTTCCTACACATGATTATCTTTAAAAATTTAAAATTACTCTTGTTAGAGCTTTAAAATGTTTTATATTCTAAATGTTATTTCACAAGTTTTTATAACCCATTTTCTTTAAAAGTTGGTATTCTAAGACCCTTTTTCTTAAATTTTCTAAAATGGTATCTACCACTATTTGGGACTTCAAGATTTGATCCAAAAAATGTAATCATTTATTAAAAAGTTATCATATGACAGATTTGAGAAATTATAATATTTTCTCACATTCTTATGGTGGATAAATTTTCTTAAATTATAGTATGGTCGAATTAATAGATTTTTTAATTTATTTTATGGAATCATGACTTCAAAAATTAGGGAAATGAGTGTAAAATAAGACATTATTTCAAATGTTTTCTCTAACTTAAATCTTATTTCAAGAACTTTTTCATTTCAAGATTGAAAATTTTGTTACAATTTTGTAACTGATGTTGTTGGATGCTACCACTTTTCCGTACACAAACGACTCCGGAATTAAACTCTTGTTTTCACATACCGTTTTTGTTATTTTTTAAAAAAGTTCACTTTACTTCACTACTCTTCAACCACACCTTAAAAAGATATTGGTAACAACTCATTTTCTTTTTTAAATTTTGTCCATTTTTGAGGACCTCGATCACTCCTTGTCGTCTGAAGTACATGACAACATTTTAATTTTTAATTTTTTTTTCTTACAAAGGAGAATATTTGAAATTTTGTTAAGTAGAAATAAATAAACTTAATTTAGGAAATTTTTTATCGAAAGAAAAAATATCAAACTATTTACAAAAATAGCAAAAAAAATATCGATAGACACTGATAGACTTCTATCAACCTCTATTAATGAAGATTAAAATTTTACTATTTTGTGTAAATACTTTTCTTTATTTTTCTACTTTTAATCCCCCTTTAATTTATTGAAAAAAAAATGGTTGTTAACAAAAATTTGTAAATCAACTTGATTGAAAAAGTCATTTCATTTACCTATCACATAAACAGTTTCACCAAACACTAAAAACAATTAAGGAGTAGTTTTTTTTTTTTTTTTTTGAAAGGTATTGTAATTAAAGTGTAGGGTGGGGGAATTTTTTTTTTTTTTCGAAAGGTATTGTAATTAAAGTGTGGGGTAAGAGAATCAAACCTCAGACCTCGAGATCGATAATATAAGCACTTTGCCAATTGAACTACACTCTTATTGGCAATTAAAGTAGTTGAACTTATCTAGAATCAATGTGAGTTGACGGGCTTATAAGTAGAGTTTTTTTCTTTTTTTTTTTTTTTTTTTTTTTTTTTTTTTGTAATACAACTAGGAGAGTAAGAAATTGAACCTCCAACCCTTGAAACAGAGGTCGGGGTCGGAGGTCATGCCAATATCTCTGTACTAAGTTCACTTTGGTAAGCTGAGTGGCCCATGTTTAAGCAAGTGTGATTATGAAAGGGTGGTTAAATTATTTTAATTATCATTTTCAAAAATACATGTCTTTAATAATTTAATATTTAAATTTACATCTCTAAACTTGATTATGATATTACTAACAATTTTAAAATCACACTCAAAGATGTCTTTAATGAATTGTGGTCGACTCATGTTTAGCAATTGGAGATTAAAGTTGAATTGTATGATCCATAAGCTCATCCAATCCTCCAAGTGCATAAACTCATAGAATATTAATCACACCATGCATCCACAAAAGCACTTAGCAAAGACAAACAAACAAACACATATTTTTGTTTATATTTGATAATATGTAAAATGGGAATTGATAGGGTAGTTAGCCAAGAAACTGTGCGTTTAATTATAAAGCTCATCATCTCTCCCAACTGACCTCAAAAATTGGCGGAGCTTTTCAAATTTTCTAATGCCAACACAATAAAATTCTCACCTTCTCCAAAAGCATGGCTCCTATATTTTAGACTCTTCAAAACCCCATCATGCACACCACCACCCTCACTTTTTAAACTCATCCACTCCCTTATAAATACACATATTTTCGGGCTCTCGTTGAACGGCGACGGCAGCAACGATGACGGAGGTGAACGGGAAGAAGAGGAGGAGGGGCGGCGGCGGCGGGGGAGAAAGGGTGTTTAGATTCAAAAGCTTTGGGGAGAATGGGCATCCGGCGGAGCTTGTGGGGCTGTTCCGAGAGAATGTGGAGGCACTGCTAGGGTTCGGGCGGTGCGAGGGTGGAGAGTGCGGTGGTGAGGGGTTTCGGTGTTGGTCGTTTCGGCTCCAGGTTCAGCGGCAGCCACCTTTTCATGTCGTGTTGTTTGTCGTGGAGGAGGCGGCGGAGGCGGCTACCGTGGCAGCGAGGCAGTGTAAACAATGCCAGTATGTTGGTAAGCTTTCCAAACGATGTATGAATCTTTGTTGTGTTCGTTTGTGTTTGTTTTGGGAAGGTATCTTAAGTTTGATGGTATCTTTAATAAATTTGTTTTCGGTTTGAGGTTGTAACGGCCACATATGGACTCAAATTTTGCTATTTAATTCAAAATAATTATGAACTAAAAATTTTCATCGATAAAAAAAAACGTCAAACTATTTACAGAAATAACAAAAAGAATACTACTATCAATATTTATCACATAGTATTAATGATATATTTCTATCGGTTTCTATTATTAATAGACGATGATAGGCTTGTATGAGCCTTTGCCAAATAAGATTAAATTTTGATATTTTGTGTAAATAGTTACTCTTATTTTTCTATTTTTGAATATTTCCAATTTTAAAATTAATGTTTATAGTGATGAAAAAACAGTGAAACTTAATCAATTATAATTCTCTTAATTCTTTTAAGCTAATTAATAGACATTCACTCTACCAACTAAAAGGGAGTGTTTAGTTTAAATTTTTTTGTTAAAAGAGTAAATCTTGAAATCTATGAACCAATTTGAAATAAAACTCAAATTTCAAAGGGAAAATTTAACATTTTGAAATTTATTAAACTAAATTGAAATAAAACTCAAAATTTAAGAACTAACTAGATCAAAAACCTAGGGATCAAAAATGGTTTTATTTTTTTTTTCAAAAAAGTATTATAAATATTATTTTCACCCGTATAAGCTTTTTTAGCGACTTTTAAGTAATGTTTTCAAAATAGAAACTAAATAAAATAGTTTTTAAAATGTTAAAAATAACTTTTCATTCGTGAACTTTTGTAGAAATAAAATTTAATCCCTAAAATTTGATTTATGAAGATTTAGATCTTGTATTTTCAATTTTGTAACATTGTATTTCCTAAATTTTAATAAATAACAATTTAGTCCATATGCTTATAAATTTATATCATGATTTAGTTCTTATGGTAAAACTTATTTTCAAGATTTAAAAAAATTTCTTACATAGGTAAATCAATAAACTAATTAGCGAACCCAATATATTTATGAGCTACAAAGTCTAAATCATTAAACGATAAAAATGAACATATAATTTTAATGAAATTTCTTAAGGCAGGGTCTCTTTTTTTTTTTTTCTTCTTTCTTTTGAGAAACTTAAGACAATGACTAAGTTGTAACCGATTGAAAAGTAAGTACAATGACTAAATTAATTGTACTTACATAGAAGAATTAGATTGTTACAAAGCACTAAATCGTTGCAAAATAAAAAAAATTTACTGATTAAATTGTTACATATTTTACTATTATCGTTGTTATTAGAAAAGTCAAGAGATCAGAAGATCAAATCTATCTGGATTTGTTATATGGAAAAGAGGAGAAAAAAAACAGCTAAAAGTTTGATATCAAACTTAGATTACTTTGGCATCAAGTTTTGAAATTTTTTCTTGAAAAATGTAAGAAATGCATTCTTAAATTTAATCCAATGATCTAATCAATTATTAACCTTTTTTTAAAGAAAAAAAATTATCTTTTGAAAACAATTGTTAATTTTTTTTTTTTGAAATTATTTATGTTTGAATTGTAATACTAAAGAAATTCAACTCCATTTTTCGATTAATGTATAGAGTGCTAATGTAACATTCATTCATTCATTCATTATAGTGCTTATAAAGTAAAAAATATTCAACTAAATCTATTATAATTTTATTCTCTTCAAATATATATAAAGAATAGGGTTAAAATGGGAAAAATATATTTTCAGACCCTAAGTTTTGGGTCTAGTTTTCATTTGGTCCCTAGATTTTAAAATGTTGCAATTTTTTTTTAGATTCAAGTTTCGTTTCAATTTGATTCTTAGGTTTCAAGATAAGCACCAAATTGAAACTCACTTTCCATATTTATGTTAATGTCTATTAATTAATTTTAAAAAATTATAATTAACTAAGTTTTAGACCAAACTAAAATAATACTGTAACCTCAAAGATAAATTTGAATCATTTTGAAACCTAAGGATTAAACCGAAACCCAAATTCAAAACTCATTGATTAAAAACGTAACATTTTGAAACGTAGGGACCATATGAAAACAGGATCGAAAACATACGGACAAAAAATATTTTGTTTTTTTCGTTTCTGTTCAAAGTTATAAGTACAAATTTTCAGGGTGGGGACAGCATATGATATGCAATAAAAAGTATCACTTTGTGTTGCCATCAAAGGAGACAATGGTGGCTGCTTCTTCTTCTTCAAACAGCAAAAGCATGTTGAGTTTGAGGCTGATGGAATTACAAGGTCATATTCTTCATGGGGTTTTCCATTCTAATGGCTTTGGCCATTTGCTGTGCCTCAATGGACAAGAAATGGGCAATTCATTACCTGGCTACCTTGTCATGGACTTTTGGGATCGCTTGTGCAATGTACTTAAAGCAAGGTTAGCCTCCTTAATATTTAATTTGTTTCATAATTTCTAAGAAGTTAGGGTTGAAATGAAATCGATAAGGTAAAGAAAGCGAGAAAACGTAAACAGTAAAAATTAACACTAGGAGTGTTAAAAAAACCTGATGGTCTGAAAAAGTCAATCAACCCTATCCAATCTGTGTTTTGAGTTGGGTTATCAAGTCATTTGGATTGGGATGGATTGAAATAAATGAAATCTTTGTGGGTTGAGTTGGTTCTTGGGTTCACTTCAAATAACACAAACCAATACGAACTAACCCAAACTTATTATGAACTTTAAAATGTATATATATATATATATATATACACACACATATATATTACTTATGATACAATTATAAATACATATTTATTTAAGTTTTATTATCTTTTAGGATAATTAATTCTCCAACGGTTCCTACAAAAAGAAAAGTTTTTAGCACATTGAAAAGAAAAATTTTATTATATAAATTAAAATTAAGTTGTTAATCTTAATTCAATATATGAAAATAATTCAATCAAATTTTTATTTAATAAAACTTACTTCATTTTAGAATAAAAATTTAAATAAATAACCCAATTAACCCAAACCAACCCAACCCAAGTGTTTCATGGTTGGTTGGGTTAGGTTCATTTTTTAATAAGGGTAATTTGGTTTTGGATAAATTAATAATCCGAACAATTAGGTTAGGTCTAAAAATCGTTCAACCCAACCCAATCCAACCCACGAACACCCCTAATTAAAACATATATTGTAGTTTAGTAATAGCTACGATACACGGACAAATGGGGAGTACTTTTATTATTAGAGAGGAATATCAAATAATACCAACCACAGAGACATCAATGAGTTAAGAGATTTATATACAACACCTCTCTAAAAACGTAGGCCCAAAATCATAAATCATAAATAATGTTTATGCAATTGGACATGTTTGGGAGTGATTTTGGATACATTAAAATCACATTTATCATATTATAATTATCTCGAAATGTGTTTTAATAATTTAAAATCAATTTTGATGGTATGAAAAGCACGGTCAAAAGTTAAGTATAAAATTAAACACTAATCCAACTTTGAGTCAATAAATTAAAGATGTGTTCAATAGTGATTTTTAATATGACAAAAATGACTTTAACTATTTCAAAATTACTCCCAAACATATCATTAGGTTTCGAGAGACTTATAATCATTCGAAACACTAAACAACAAATTTGAGGCATTCTAACGTAAAACTTAATTACTTTTTCTTCTTTTATTGTAGTAATTTTTTTTATTTTTTTTTTTATTTTAGATGGAGAGGTAAGAGTTTTAAAGTACGTAATAAATAGGTTATGGGCCGGGTCTCACCAAATTGTGATCTCATTCATTGATTTTTCTAGTAAACATCGTAATGGAATGAAATTTTTTTATTATTGTTCATTCATCTCATTCTTGGTAAGTAAAATAGAGGCAATTTGGTATTTTGTATGTAAGTTCTCAAATTGTCAATTTTGTATATAATTTTAAACTTTATAAAAAAATTAGGAACAGTGGCAAATATAGACATTAGACCCAAAGTATTAGCAGATATAACATAATGTAAAAAAAAATTGCAAATATGACCAAATTTAAATAGTCTATCAATGATAAACCATATTATTGGTAGGATTTTATCAGTGATAGACCATATCACTAGTAAGAGTCTAACAACGATAAAAGTTTATTTGGGAGTCTATCAACGATAGAAGTCTATCGTTGATAGACTTGTCTATATTTGCAATTTTTTTAAACGATGTTATACACTTGATTATTATTCTTAAAAATGCTACTAATTGCAATTACCCGTATTAGTTACATACTTAGTCCTACATTAAGACATAATATTCTATTTTGTGTAAAGAAATACTCATAGATTTGAAAAACTTTTGAATAAGCAAATGATCTATTAGACAAAAAAATTAAAAGTTCAGTGAATACTAATCAAATAGTTTTAAATTCAAAAACTTATTAGATATTTTTTGAGGTTTAGAGACGTTATAAAACACAATCTTCATAGTTCACAATTAAACTTGTAATTTCGAAACAAAAATATTTATATTTCTTGTTTTCTTTATATATATTTGACATAGTAACATCTTATATTCCATTTATGTTTGGATGAGAAACTCAACATAGGAAGGTGAGTTTGAGGGACATTTCACAAAAGAGAGGAATGGAACTAAGGCTACTCCACAACATTGCCTATGGTCAGTCATGGTTTGGCCAATGGGGTTACAAATTTAGCCATGGAGCCTTCAAAGTGACCATTCAAATGCACCAAAAAGCCATTGAAGCCCTTCAAACCCTCCCTCTCCCTCTCATTCTCCACCACTTTGCCTCTATTCATCCCCAAGTTCCCTTCATTTTCTCCAAGTATCAATCCCTCTCTAACCACCCTCTTCTCACCCTCCAAGATCTCCTCCATTTCATGCTCAACCTCAAATCCCCTCTCCACACACAAAACTCCATGGAATGCTCCCATAGCTTGGCCGGATTCTTGCTCGAGACCTCTTGTCGATGGTCCCCGAAGCGTGTTGAGATGGCGGTTCGAGTCATCATCGAGGCATTGAAGCGAGCGGAGTTTCGATGGGTTTCTCGGCAGGAGGTACGAGATGCAGCTCGTATTTATATCGGCGATACAGGGTTGCTGGATTTCGTGTTGAAGTCATTAGGAAATCATGTTGTTGGAAATTATTTGGTTCGAAGAACATTGAATCCTGTGACCAAGGTGCTTGAGTATTGCTTGCAAGATGTTTGCAGTAATGTTCAAATGAAACCCAGGTGTGCTAAATTACAATTCACCTTGAAAAGCATAAAGCTTATGAGTTTCAAAACAAATTTGTCTATTTTCTTTGGACTTAAATTCTATATCGATATCTAAGATCCCGTTTGGTAATCATTCCGTTTTTAATTTTTGTTTTGAAAGTTAAGTTTATGAACACTACTTCCACCTCCAAATTTCTTATTTTGTTATCTACTTTTCACCAATGGTTTAGAAAACCAAGTCAAATTTTGAAAACTAAAAAAAAGTAGTTTTTCAAAAATTGTTTTTGTTTTTGAAATTTGATTAAGAATTCAACCATTGTAGAAAGATGTAAATGATATAAGAAATATGGAGAAAATAAGTTTAATTTTCAAAAACCAAAAATTAAAAACGAAATGGTTACAAACAGGCCTAACCTTTTAAAGATATTTTATTTTGATTCTTAAACTTTTTCAAAGTTCATGTTAGTGCTTGAACTTTCGAGATCTATTTTATTTAATAAACTTTTTTTTTTTAATGTGTCTAGCTAGTTTGCCACTAAGCATATTAGATCAATCAACTTAATAACCCTACTACTGTTATGCGTACTAATGTCTTCAAGTGAGCATGTAATAATAAAATCTACATAAGATAAGATCAAAATGAAAAATTTCTTAAAATTCATAACTAAGATGGATCTTTTAAAAGTTCAAAACAAAACAAAATAAATTTTGGAATTAATAAACATTTGGTTTTTTATTTCTGAAAATTGAACCTAATATCTTTTAATCTATTACCATGATTTTCACGTTTCTTAAGTAAAATGGTTGATTTCTTAACCAAATTCCAACTTAAAAAAATATTTTGAGATACATAATACAAGTGCTCTAGTTCCAAGTTAAACTACCACTAAATTAAAAGACAACAAATTTACTATTTACTTTTGCATTTATATTTTTAACATTTGCTTTTACATTTATATTTTTAACAAGGTGTAAAGTTGGGAGAGCTGAGTTAGCAAAAGATATCTCCCACCTCTACAAATACATTCTTGGAGACCAAAAGCCATTGCAGGCCAAAGGAATTCTTCCCACTCTAACAATGGCTTCCGAGATCATCCTCGACTCGAAGTTCCTCATCAAGAAGTACACAGCCGAGCCACAAACGAAACCCGAGCTCGAAATTGAAGGAAAATTAAACCTATTGTGCACAATTAGACTCAAAAGACAAGAAGCAACAACAATACTTCCATATGAGTGCATTGCATTGAATAACAATGCCACCATTGATGAGCTAAAGGGGGAGGTGGAAAGGAACTTCAAAGAAATATATTGGGGATTGAGGAGTTTTGAAGTGAAAAGGATAGTGGATTTGGAGGCAAAAGGGAAGGATTTGGTGGTTGAGTTAGTGGAAGTAGGTGGGAAGTTGGTGTTTGAAGGAAGTGGAGAAGATGAAGGAAGCTTTTTCTTCAATAATAATAATAATGGTGGAATTGAGAAGAGAATTATAGAGTGTGTTTGTGGAGCTGTGGAAGATGATGGGGAGAGGATGGTGGGTTGTGATATTTGTGAAATTTGGCAGCACACAAGGTGTGTACAAATACCAAATGAACAACAAGTTCCTCACATTTTTATTTGTAATAGGTGTGACCAAAAAATTGCATTGCTACATTCACTGCCTTAGTGGCAATGAAATTTGTGTATTTGAAGTATAAAAACTAAGTGTTTTCTTTGCTATTTTCATATATTCCTATGAACTTTTGTGTTCTTGCCCATTTGTTTTGGTTTCTTCTTCTTCTAACTAATCATTAATGTGAAATTTTCAAAGACTATGAAGCATATATACTTCATGTGAGGCAAAGAATCAGTATCAAACACGTATCGAATACCAATACTTTTCAAATACGTATCTATTTCTACATATATTTTTTTTAAAGAAAAAAAACAACAACTCATCTAATTTTCTCCAATCTAAAACGAGGAAACCTATTTAAAAATCTCACTACTTGAGTCCAAAACTAAAAGGAAAAAGAATAAATAATGGACCAAACCCTAGACTAGAATCATCTAATCTCCATCTTTACATTTGAGTCCCCACAAAATCTATCAAAATATAAACCATTTGGATATCTTCAACAATTCAATGAAGAAGTTCTTCATTTATCTTCATACTTCTCCCTTTAATCTTCTTCTTCTTCTTTGCAACATGAGTCACTTTTCTATTGCATTTTATTAACTATTGTACTTCAACATCTTAGATGTTGCTTTTTTTTGTATTGTATTTCAGTGTTTGTATTATATTTTGTGCTATTGTTATTAACTTGTATGCTAAATTATCTATATCCTAGATTTTTTTAAAGAAAAGGAAAATGTATATTCATCGTATTAATATTCTCGTTTTTTAGAAATATATATATATATATTAAAAAATATATAAAAAAATGACGCATCCTTAGATGTATCCGTATCTTAGTTTTTTTTAAATTGACGAATCGCCGTATTCAATCATATCCATATCGGTAGTCGTATCCGTATCTGTACTTCATAGATAGTTGATTTTAGGTAAGATGACAAGCTTTTTCATGAAATTTCACTATAAGAAATAGTGAAACCAGACAAACAAAAAATTGTCATAAATTTGACATAAAGAGAGAAGTGTCCATTTAGATCAATTCTTTTCACTTTTAATTTTATGTTTGGTATATCTATGAAATTAATAAGTGTATATTAATTGGACAAAAAAATTAAAAATTCAAAAGATATTGTATTTGATTTATACTATTAGTTGGCTTGTTGTAGTTTACACTTTTATGACTAAATTCTTCATATCACCCTAACTCCATAAAGGAGCCATCAGGTTCATATCACCCTAACTCCATAAAGGAGCCATCAGGTCAAATCTTTCATTCTGCTTGGAGGGATGCCTACTTAGGTGAGGTTTGGCCCTAAATGATTTTCTCCTAATTTAGTTCATCCATATGTCCTGCCACTTGTTCTACTCAGTAGTATAGGTAATATTGAATCGATTATTAGAAATTGTATTTGATGATGCAAATGAACTTTCAGAAGTCCTATATGATCACTAGAATGATTGTAATTGTTGAAGTATTTGAACTTATATGCCTTGGATTATCTTTGGATTGATCACCCTTGCATATTATCATTACTTTACTAATACTGACTCACAATCTATGATATTTAGTTGTGTGAATCTTTTGTAGTACAAATCAAAGCATATTTGTATATAAATTGATTGGCTATTTATGATGGTCTTTCTACAACATTGCATGATTGATTAAGTTTATGAATGAAATCATTTAGAATACTAAAGCATTACTAAGGAACTAATGTCTTAACTTTCCCCTTAATTTTAATATGAATGTGACATTGTTTATGGAGCATGTTCCAATTAATTAAGCACTTGGTTGAATCAAAGCGTCTTGATTTATATCCTAGGACACTTGTTGTGGCATTATTGAACAAGTTGGCTAAGTACTTGCATGATTTTATGATTACCTTTAGTGTCCAATGAAAAACTAATTACACAGATGGATTCGATTACTTAAACTAGAACTTTTCTCATTGTTATATTTTGTTTCGATTATCGCCTTTACTTTTCCTATTATTTACTTTTCTTGCTATTCACACTTGTAAAACAAACTATCAACCCCCTTTTATGTGGTTATCTTAAGAACTTTGATCGTTGACTAGATGAAAACATAGTTGCTCCATGTGGATCTACTCAGCCTACTAATACAACAGTTTTGGTTAGGTTTGGAGTTTTAAAATTTATTTGGTGGTTGAAAAAAGATTTAACACCCTATTTCTTCCTCAATCAAATATCTCACTGATAGATAATGTGAGTTTATGTCTTGGCTTTATCTTATTGGGATAACCTCAATCCACCTTTAAAAAACAACAACAAATATGGCTTTTTTCGATGGCAAAAACCGTCGAAAAAAGTAAAAAACATAGAAAAATTCTTTCCCTATTGGAACGTACCATCACGCAGAGGAAGTGACCAGATCCATAAGCACTCTAATTCATTAATTTTGGCAGAAATGAAAGCATGCTATAGCATAAATAAATGGGTTTCAAGACATACATTTGTAGAACTTCCTCAAAGCTTGAAATCTCCTCTGAATCTTGTTGTAGACCACCCTAAGATCTTCCCTACTATCCTCTTGGTGCTCTGATAATGGGCAGAAATACACGTTATCGTAGTGCTAAGTTTTTAAACAATGCCGGCTTGCGCTGATAAAATATGTTAAATTGCGTCCAAAAGTATTAAGTTTACAACATTGTGGTCGCATGCGTTCATCGCATAGAAACAATTGATTTTTATATTCTTATGCAGAATATGCGTTGACGCAAAGTGGAAAGAGCGATCACAGGAAATCATTGGTCGAGCGCAGCATTATCGCAAGGCTTTGCGGTGATTTGTGTTTGCAAACATCTGCTCAAGAAGGATTGCAGCATAGAGTCGGTGCAACTTGGTGGGCGCATCTGGGTGAAAGGCATAATTAATCACGATGGGACAGAAAGCTGATGACGGTCGAATCTGAATTAAGCTGAAAGCCACTAACGATAACAAGTACATTCAGCTTTTCGGTGACAAATATTTGGCACATCAATAAGGGAATTAAAGCCATCCCATCTGTGCAATCATAAGAGAGAAGCCGCCTTCACCCTGAACCTCTATAAATACCAAAGGCATCCTTCAGAAAAGGGGTTCAACAAGTTAACGAATTCGCCTGTTCACCGATTTAGGAGTTTTAGCCGTGTTCATAGTTTTCTATTGTTTTTAAGGTGGAGCAAGGGAAGAGTAGAGGCGCCGGAAGATCGCTCAGGGAAACTCGAAAGAGAAACCAGAGGCGTAAAAGTAGAGAGTGGGCTGACTCTTGCGAGAGCAAGATTATCTTTTGAACACGAGTAGAAAGATAGTGTAAAAGCCTGGGCATCAAGAGATTGCTACTAGACTCTTTATTCTCTTCTTGCATTGTCATTTTGTACTTCAACTTTATATTTATACAATGGAAGTTCTTATTTTACATTGTTCACTCTCTTCGCATGCATGAGTAGCTAAACCTGTTGAATAGGTTGAGGAGAACTAAGCTAAAATAACCTAGGAAGTTCATTGTTTGTGATTATCTTGTGTTATGTTGTGCCAAACATCCCTTTAGAGCTACTCGAGAGAGAGTCTAAAGAAAGAACCTAAGACTTGAGAGAGCTATGTTAGAATTTAGACTCGAGAGAGCAAGATTAGAACTGCATAAACAAGAGATGGAGACTTAGAGATAAGCTCTGTCTGCCTACCTACATCGCATGCACCCTAGAGATAGGTATGATATTATGTGGTCGCCTTATTTGTGTGTGTGTCATTTTTCATCGCATAAATAAGAATAGAGGCTTATGTGTAGGTCCTACAGACTTATCGCATATATCGCATGCATTCTAGCCTTAGAAGCCGTGGCATTCACACCGAGAGGTGGTTTACTATTGTATGCATGTTGCATGATTGCATAGCATGAACGCATCCTAGGAAGTGTTAGTCGAAACTTTTCTCAACCCGTTCACCGCATACTCATCACATCTTTCATTTTATCAACTCTTTTCCAACTTCGCCACATTTGTTTATTTTCATTACCGCAACAAACAAAACCAACACTTATTTGAGTTACCGGTTACCACAAAGTTTTCCTGAAAATTATCACCGCATATTGTTTTCCCAAGTCCCTGAGTTTGACCCTGGACTTACTAGGAAACTCAGTGGGGTTTACACTTAGATTCCACTGAGAAAACTTGAGTGCTCAACGCATTCCGTCATCGTAATTCATTCATAACTCCACATCATAAAATAAAGCATCAAGTTCTTGGCGTCGTTGCCGGGGACTTCAGCAAAATAGTGTGCTAACGGTAATTTTTTTTGATTTCTTTGCAAACTCTCAATCTCTGGCGAATTACGACCCAGAGATTGAGAGAACATTTTGACGCAGACTAAGAGACAACTGCCAACAACAAGAGAAAACACCAAGAATGGCGAAATAACCGAAAGCAAGGGCCGCAAACGCGAACAATATAATGGCTAACCCCATCTTTTTGGCGAATGACCGCAATAGACCCATTTGGGACTATGTGTCGCCCAACCTCTATGATTTCTCTCAAGGAATCATGAGGCCAGCGTTAGATGGATCGAGGTTTGAAATGAAGTCGGTAATGTTGCAGATGGTTCAGGTTGCTGGGCAGTTTGGAGGAAGGCATGGCGAAGACTCGCACCCCCACCTCCGGAGCTTCATAGAAATCTGTAACACTTTTGTGTTCCCGAATATCTCTACCAAAGAAGTTCGACTAACCCTGTTTCCATTTTTCCCCATGTGATCAAGAAAGAAAAATGGGCATATTCTCTCGAACCAGAGAGATAACTTCGTGGGGAACAAGTGGTGGAAAAGTTTATGAAGAAGTATTTCCCACCACCGAGAATGCTACGAGAAGGAAATTAATAACAAATTTTGAATAAAAAGATGACGAATCATTCAGTGATGCCTGGGCGAGGTTTAAGCGGTTGGTAAGAGACTGTCCATAGAATGGCTTACCAGGCTGCCTAAAAATGGAGATTTTTTACCAAGGACCGAAATCCCCTCTTCGTAGACCGCTGCCATGCGGCAGCCGCTAGTGGTCTACTAGACAAAACATATGAGAAGACAAAGAGTATACTTTATTGCATTTCCAAAAACTACGAGGATTGGCAGGAAAGCGGATTAAAGATTAGAATTAAAGATAATGACGCAAACAACAGGGCCATTTGCATCCCTGCAAAATCAAATGACTGCGATGATGAGTTTGATTATAAGGCATCGCAATTAATAACACGGGAGAGAAAAAAGGCAGGTTCAATGTAATTGCTCAAACGACCGCAAGTTGGTGTCATTTGCGGAGATACTCACTCGATGGAAGAATGCCCACAAACTCGGGGTATACTTCATGAGAAATTTAATCCCTACTCTGATACATACAACCCCAGGTGGAGAAACCACCCAAATTTCGTATGGAAAAATCAACAACAAAGCTTTCAATCTGTGGCGCAAAAAGAAAGGCCACCTGGATTTTTCCCACGAAATGACGGTCAGAAGAGCAATCGGGCCTGTACTTTGCAACCACCGCAATCCTCGTCCTTAGAGAGCTTGTTGAAGCAGCACATTGAGACAAACGAATCAGTGCTTCAGAATCAAGCAACATCCATTCAGAATCTAGAAATTCAACTAGGACAAATTGCGGGCGAGCTGAAAAATAGACCGCAAGGAGCATTGTCGAGCTCAACTAAGCTCCCTCGCAATGCTGGGGGTACCGGGAAGGAATAATGCTTAGCAGTCTCCTTGCTAAGCAACAACATGACTGCGGAAGTAGGGGAGGAGCCTATCATAACCAACTTGAATGCGGTGACAACCGAAGACCCGTTGACCTATAGTTCAAAAAATCCCGAGAAAATGAACCTCGAAGTTGCGTCCACCCTCAAGCCTTCAAAACATGAGATAGAAGAAGTCCAACCACCAACAACTCCGCAAATATTGAAATAAAAACAAAATGATGAAAAAAGATCGCAATAGTAGCCGCAGCGCAAAATGTTATGATCTCACAAAAAATGTGCGACCCAAGAATCTTCACGATACCATGCTCCATTGGAGGGATCTACAGTGGCCAAGCACTATTTGATCTTGGGGAAAGTATAAACATAATGCTGCTATCAATCTTCAAACAATTGAATGCTGGAAAACTCACGCCCACGATAGAGACTCTCCTGTTTGCGGACAGATCCCGAATACATCCTAAAGGAGAGTTGAAAAATGCCGCAATCTCAATTGATAAATTTCTCTTGCCGGCAGACTTTCTTATTTTGGATTACAAAGCAGACGAAGATGCGCCCATCATATTGGGACGACCTTTCCTTTCGACCGGTCACGCTCAAATTGATGTGCGCAAAGGGGAGATCGTAATGAACATTCATGGGGAAAAGCTCCGGATTAAGGCAGTCAAGATCCCAGAAGACAAAGAAAAGAGAGAAAAGCCACCATGGACGTGAAAAGACCAGCCTAGAATAAGCAGTCCCTGAGTTACGATATAACTCAACCTCATCAGGGACGCAATCCCTTTGAATATCCTTTTCCTACATCAATACTTCATGAACTTTTATCATCTCGTTATTATCTATTATCGCAATTACCTTTTTGTTATCAGCACCTTTCTTATTCTAAAAAAAAAAAAGAAAAAGAAAAAAAGGGGGGGGGTTGTTTTATTTAATCTCATTTGACCCTCTCTATTTTTCTTGCAACGATCGAGGTGTTGGATTGCGGAGGGGTTACACAAAGAAGCAACTTATTTTATTCCATCACCGCAATCTAAAGAAGATAGATTGCTGCAAAGAAGGATGCATCAACACACAATGCGGGCAACAACGCAAATTTGGGGGTTGTATTCTTCCTTAACCTTATTTCAAATTTTACGCCATTGCATCGCATTTTGATTTTAAAAGTTTTATCACCTCATCCTCTTTGATTACCGCAATCATTTAATATTGATAAATTTAGTGAGTCCTCGCATGAGTTCTTTGCCAATTATGATTTCAATTATGAGACACATGCTTATATTTTTTCGTATATACTAAAGTCAACTTAATCTTAGAAAAGTCACCTCATGAAATATTTCTAGAAGTTAGAGGTCTGCAAGCTTTCTTTCAAACTCTCTTTACGAAGCTCTCCCAGAACATCGCATGACTTCTTTCAATTTTTTGGCAATGAGAACATTGCCACATTTTAAATTTGGGGGTGAGGTAATTTATTTTCGACCATGCTATTTTGAAAAAAAAAAAGAGAGAGAGAGAGAGAAGAAGAAAAGAGGAAAATTTTGAATAAAAACTCCACTATGAACGCAATGGGGAAACTCATGTTGACAAGAGTTAAGTTGTGAAGGGCATTTACACGTAGTTAGATGTCCGTATGACACACGTGGGGGCAAGCCAAAACGAAAGTAAGTCGTTAGGACTAACGCATGAATAAATGACCGCAACTCCGCTGCCAAGAAGGTATGTGATTAGTCTGAGAAAGAGTGCATTGCTCGTAGTTGGATGTTCGCATGACACACGTAGGGGCAAGCCAAAACGAAGGCAAGGCACTTGGATCAGCGTAAGGTCAGAGAAAAAAAATATAATGTCAAGAAATATACAAGGATAAAAATCATTTGACACCTCGGTGAAAAGTTTTTTTTGAAATAAATCATGCGATGTCCCGAAATCGAGTAAAGTCCTTTTGAAGGTTAAGCTTGCGATCTCTAGGTCTTAGAAATATTTTAAGAAGAGTCTTGAATAAGACTTAAGGAAACTTTGGCGTATAGGATTTGAATGAACTA
The DNA here is from genome assembly GCF_009727055.1 of Benincasa hispida. NCBI lineage: Eukaryota > Viridiplantae > Streptophyta > Magnoliopsida > Cucurbitales > Cucurbitaceae > Benincasa > Benincasa hispida. The sequence continues at coordinate 7,845,081 of NC_052355.1, forward strand.
TCCTTGAGAAATCTAGGAAAAGAACATTGCGGTTGACTTGCTGAATGAAATCTTTAGCTTATGCTTGAGGACAAGCATTGTTTAAATTTGGGGGTGTGATAACGGGCAGAAATGCACGTTATCGTAGTGCTAAGTTCTTAAACAATGCTAGTTTGTGCTGATAAAATATGTTAAATTGCGTCCAAAAGCATTAAGTTCACAACATTTTGGTCGCATGCGTTCATCGCATAGAAACAGTTGATTTCTGTATTTTTATGCAGAATATGCGTTGACGCAAGGTGGAAAGAGCGATCACAAGAAATCATTGGTCAAGCGCAACATTACCACAAGGCTTTGCGGTGATTTGTGTTTGCAAACATCTGCTCAAGAAGGATTGCCACATAAAGTCGGTGTAGCTTGGTGCGGCGGCATCTGAGTGAATGCATAATTAATCACGATGGGACAGAAGCTGATGACAGTTCGAATCTGAATTAAGACTGAAAGCCGCTAACGATAACAAGTACATTCAGCTTTTCGGTGACAAATATTCGACGCATCAGTCAGGGAATTTAAAGCCATCCCATCTATGCAATCATAAGAGAAAAGTCGCCTTCACCCTATAGCTCTATAAATACCAAAGCATCCTTTAGAAAAGAGGTTCCACAAGAACGAATTCAACCTATTCATCGATTTAGGAGCTTTAGTCGGTTCATAGTTTTCTTTTATTTTTTAAGGCGGAAGCAAGGGAAGAGTAGAGATCATCGGAAGATCGCTCAGGGAAACTCAGAAGAGAGAACCCGGATCTGTAAAAACAGAGAGCAGGCCGACTCTCCCGCGAGAGCGAGATTATCTTTTGAACACGAGTAGAAAGAACAATGTAAAAGCCTGGGCATCAAGAGATTGCTACCAGGCTCTTTATTCTCTTCTTGCATTGTTATTTTGTACTTCAACTTTATATTTATATCAATGGAAGATCTTATTCTACATCTGTTACTCTCTTCGCATGCTGAGAGTAGCTAAAACTTGTTGAATGGGTTGAGAGAAACTAAGCTCAACATAACCTAGGAAGTTCATTGCCTTGCGATTATCTTTGTATGTTGTGCCAAACATCCTTTAGAGCTACTTGAGAGAGAGTCTAAAGAAAGAACCTAGGACTTGACGAGAGCTAGGTTAGAATCTAGACTCGAGAGAGCAAGATTAGAACTGCATAAACAAGAGATAGGGACTTAGAGATAAGCTCTGTCTGCCCAACCTGCATCGCATGCACCTTAGAGATAAGTATGATATTATGGGTCGCCTTATTTGTGTGTGTGTCATTTTGTCATCACATAAATAAGAATAGAGGCTTATGTGTAGGTCCTATAGACTTATCGCATATATCGCATTTGCGTTCTAGCCTTAGAAGCCGTGGCATTCGCACCGAGAGGTGGTTTACTGTTGTATGCATGTTGCATGATCGCATAGCATGAATGCATCCTAGGAAGTGTTAGCCGAAACTTTTCTCAACCAGTTCACCGCATATTCATCGTATCTTTCGTTTTATCAACTCTTTTCCAACTCCGCCGTATTTGTTTATTTTCATTACCGCAATAAACAAAACCAATACTTATTTGAGTTACCAGTTACCGCAAAGTTTTCCTAAAAATTACCACCGCATATTGTTTTCCCAAGTCCCTGAGTTCGACCCTGGACTTACTAGGAAACTCAGTGGGGTTTACATTTGGATTCCACTGAGAAAACTTGAGTACTCAATGCATTCCATCATCGCAATTCATTCATAACTTCACATCATAAAATAAAGCATCATGCTCTAGATTGAGTCGTGGGACTCAAAATAAGCTAGAATCCAGGGAATTTGGAGACAAACTCACAGCAGCAACCCAATGAAGAACTCCTTCTCACGAACATTTTAGAGAAATTCTTTCGGTTGCATTGCCTCAAAATCACTCCAATCTCTTCAATATATAGCAGACGATCATGCAAAGAGATTAGCTGCATGAGATGCAGCTCATGGTTCGAGTTAATGAAGACTTAAGAAGATGGGTTTAGTGTGAGCAACTTGAAGAAGTAATGAAAAATGTCATTTTTCCATTTTATGTTTGTCTGTCTTTTTCAATTCTTGATAAATTGATTTCACAAATCAATTTATTTAATAAAATTGAAAATATTATTAATTTTATAAAATTAATTTCATAAATTAATTTTCTTAATAAAATTAATAAATAATTATTTAAATAATTCTAATTAATTTAATAACAAATATTAAATTAATTTTACACAATTCCATCTTCAAATATTAAATCATATTTAAATATTATTTTCTCCAATTTTGTTTAATTCTAATTTGAATGTTTCAAATGAACTTATCACGCTACTCTAGAGTTCATCCATTTACGAGCTAGTAGGGGACCTCATGGACCTACAGATCATGGGCTCTAACGATCCGAAATTATTCGACTAAACTCACTAGACCGAACTAACCCCCATTCGTTAACTAATGGGTGATTCCATTAAAGCCCATAGCTGAACTCCCCTCACTGTAGATATATTATGTCCACTCGATATAACCATGATTAGTAAGTTAACCCTTCACAGGTTGTTCGTCATAACGCTGGGTCGAATCTGTGTTTTACCCCCGAAATTACCTATTGTTCCTTAAGTCCCACTGATCCCCTAATGAAAAATTGATTTGTGATCCAATCAACAAGTTGAATCCCTTTCAGGCCAATGAAAGGATGAGGCCTCTAGTTCAAGACCCAGAATTAACACTTAAAGGGAACAACCTCTCTACTAACCCTAACCGGGTAGGAGTGAATTTCGTCTTGCACCTTATGTTCCAAGTTATTCACCCGGTCTTATCCCCAAAATGGGAGGCTTATTGAGTAGAGACATTGGTCTACTCTCACTGTTTGTAGATTAATGGATAATCCCAAACAAACAGGAGTTCATAGTTAGCTCAGGATTAAGGTCAAGTTACCTAGGTCATCGCTTTGAAATAGTTAGCCTTAAACAGTAAACTACGTTATAAAGTAAAAGTGACTAGTTTCATGGTCCGATCTTGTACAAAACTCATTTGCATAGGATGCCCCCACTCCTCAAGTCCCAACATGAACGAATTAGGATCACTTCGTTTGTAGCACTTTACAACTCTTTGTAACAACTACAGAGCATGCCGCATCCAATAGTATTACCAGAATAAGGCACCCAATCTTATTCATATACTATAGATCATTTTGACTATTTACTCGAACCTGATCCACTTGTATATCTCCACATAAAGTTCAAGTACTCATATAATAGTCAAGGGACTTTAGGTTTATTGGATTTCTAAAAAAAGAAGTAAACAATAAGAAATTTGTATTGAATAATACAAATGGGAAAAAAATCTGATTGTATATACCACATTTTTAATATTTGCTATTATAGCAAACTTTGACTGGTCAACCTTTCCTTTTTTTTGGAATTCCAAATTTACCCTCTTTTCCCTTTATTAACTTTCCTTTTTAACGTTCGTGACTCCTTTTCACATTGCCGTTTGTGACCTTCTTCTTCTTTCACAGTGAAATATCTATCGTCTCCATGAAATCAAATCAATGGAGCTCTGTGATACTTTTTTCTTTCCTTTTTGCCATTCTTTCCTTTTTCTTTCATGGTGAAATATCAATGAATTAGTCTCCATGAAATCCCATTTGTGAAGCTCCGTGAAACTTCGATCAATTCCAATTCGTGAAGCTCCGTGATACTTCGATCAATTCCGATTCGTGATTTCGTTTTTCTTTTTTCGATTTCATCTTTGATTGGGAGATTTTTTTTCCTTTTAGCGTTCTTGTTTTTTCGATTCTATTTTTCAATTTTTCCTAAATAGTTTTCTGGTCATTTAGTCTTTTCTTTCTCTTTTTCTCAAGAAACTAATGATTTCTTCAGCTCACTGTGAACATAATGGATTATGAGCAGAGTTTGTGTGCTTTCATGAAATTTTGCTTTGTTCATTGCGTTGATATTTTGAGTTTTGATTGATTAATTAAGTTAGGGCTTGAATTCTTCACTGTTTCATTTGATACTGTATATTCTTTCTATAAATATATCAGTGTATTTTGAGGTTTGATATTACAGCTACATTGGCTTTGTTTTTGTCATTGATAATGTCTATCAGTGTATTGAAAGATATCTGTGGCCATCATTGATAATGTCTATCATTGATAGAATGCGTGATTGCTATCAATTTTTATTTGTTCATTAATTTTTATTGATATCCATAGAAAGACATGCCTAGTTTTAGACTGGTACCAATGATATTGATAGATTTATATTTGCTTTTGATAGCTATTAAAACCTATTGATATTGTTATTCAAAAGTTTTTGTTTTACTTTTGCAGGAATTTTAAAACATGGTTATTCCAATAGTTGTTTTTCATAGTGGAATATGAAATGAAAAACACTGTTATGTGAATTACAAAACTACTGGAGTTTTAGTACATGATATAATGGTTTTTGAAGATTTTATGGGTTTAATAGTTAAGGAGATTTGTTTGGATGTGTTTACTTCTTCTATAGAACTTTTAGTTTTATTAGATTTTGTTATGAATGAGGTTCAAAATGTAGTTCAAATTCGTGAAGATAAGGACATAGCTTGGTTTTTGGCTTTAGTTAAGGAACACAATAGACGACATCCGTTGGTTGCTCATGCCAGTAGTTCATGTTTGGAAGAGTCTTCTAATGTTGTTTCTAGTGGAGCTGAGAATTATTTGTCTACTGTTCCTTCTTCTAAACCTATGATTGATGATGGTGATTTTCAAGTGATTATGGATATACATATTCCTCGTGATTTGAAAGAAAAAGATGTGTTTGCTAGTAAAGAGATTTTATCAAATTGTTTTTACTTGATAGCGGTTAAGAAGAATTTTGAATTTAAGACTATAACGTCAAATTCAAGAGCAATTGTGTTTCGATGTGTTCAAGATGGTTGTCAGTGGTATGTGAGGGCATCATATTACAAGTGGAGTGTTTTGTGGATGCTTAGGAAGTTTATTGTTATTCATGATTGTTCTATAAAAAGTATTCAAACTTGTCATAGGCAAGCTTCTTCATCCTTAATAGCTGAATGTTTGAGAAATGATTTTAGATTTAGTTCTTCTTATACCTCAACTCCTAGTGATATTGTGAATAAAGTCTGTTAGGAATTTGGAGTAATTATTAGCTATTATAAAGCATGGATGGCAAAAGAGCAAATAATGAAGTCTTTGAAAGGCGATGCACGTGAATCATATGCTTTGATTCCAAAGTTTTTTATGAAGTTAGAAGAAAAGAATCCAGGTTTCTTGTTTCTAACTTATTATATGATTTATCAATGATAGCTTCTATTACTGATTGGAGTCTATCACTGATATCTTCCATCACTGATAACATGAAAATAATGGAAGCTATTGGTGATGGACTGCAACCAGTGATAGAAGTTATTGGTAGTAGACATCAATCAATTATATACCTTTTGTAATCTGACTTAATTGTTTATTTTCTTCTTTTAGGTACATTTACTGCCTATGAAGCTGACATAAATGGGCATTTTAAGTATTGTTATATGGCTATTGGAGCATTAATTGAGGGTTGGAAGCATTGTAGGCCTAATATATCAGTTGATGGGACATTTTTGAAATGTAAATATGCTAGGACTCTTTTGACGCCTTCAACAATTGACGGTAACAATCAGATTTTTTCTATTGCTTTTAGTATTGTTGACTCTGAAAATGATGCATCCTGGAGATGGTTTTTTGAGAATTTAAAGAAAAGTTTTGGTGAACGAGAAGGATTAGTCATTATTTCTGATCGACATTTTAACATTTCGAAAGGTGTTATGAATGTTTTTCCAAATGTTGAGTATTGTGTTTGTCTACGACACCTTTTGCAAAATATGAAGTTGATTTATAAGGATTCTTTAATTGATGACATATATTATAGTTGTGCAAAAGCTTATACAATTGATAAGTTTGAGTTTTATATGAAATGGATGGAATCAATATATCCTACAATTCGGGAATATCTCAGTAAAGTTGGTTTTGAGAAGTGGGCATGTGCACATTCTAGGAGAAGAAGGTATAATATGATGACTACTAATATTTTTGAGTGCTTGAATAATATTTTGAAAGAACCTAGGGAGTTCCCCGTTGCATCATTACTTGATTATATTGGAGAAATACTACAAAATTGGTTTTATGAAAAAAGTCAATCAGCATTATTCGTGAAGATTGTTTTGACTAGTTGGGCAGAGTCTGAGTTGCGAGAGCAACACAATCAGTCAAGAAGCTTCAAGGTACAAATACCTTAACTATTAGAAAATATCATTAATCATATGTTATTAGTGATAGCTTCTGTCATTGATAACATGTTATTTGTAATAGAAGCTATCACTAATAGTTTTTGTTTTCACTAATATTTTTTGTTTTCACTGATAGCTTGAAAATATTTAATCAGGTAGGGATAGTATCACTTACATTTTCGTTTATATTTTAGTTTTCATTGACATTCCATTAGTTCACCTAGTTGATTACATTTTGTTGACAGTTTTATTTTTCAGGTTGATCCTATTAACAATGAAGAATACAAAGTAGTTGATGAGGACAAGCACTTTTTTGTAAATTTGGCCTATAAATCATACAGTTGTCATGTTTGGGATTTGGTGGAGATTCCATGTGTTCATGCTTGTGCTGTTATTCGTGGGCTAAATAGATATATATACTTTTGTGTCGGACTACTATTTTTGCAGTACATTGTTATCAACCTATAAAGGATCAGTTTATCCTATTGGAAATCATTCTGATTGGAGACCTGTTGATGTTGGTGTGAATGTATTACTTCCAATAGTTAAACGTCCGGCTGGACGACCACATAAACAAATAATATCATCAATTGGTGAAAAGAAAAGGAGTTCAAAGTACAGTCGATGTCATCGTCGTGGCCATAATTGTACGACATGAAAATTTCCACCAGTTGTTTAATGAAGAAGCTTGATTTGTAATTGATGTTTGTAATGAAGAAGCTTGTTTTGTAATTGATGTTTATCATCAATTTATCAATGATAGTGAGACAGCCAACGTTTTTCACCAATTTGTCAATTAGATTGTAGTAGTTGCTTGTTGTCATCAATTTAACCATTAGATAGTGAGACAATTTGTTATTGATGTTTGTCATAAACATATTAGAGAGCTTGTTACTAATGTTTTGTTAGTGGAACAGACTTTGTTGTTGATATATCCATTCTTTAGTCAATATGATGCTTCACAATATGACCCTTTTATTTATGAAGCTTTCGTTTTCCTTTAGCCACAACAATTGAAAGAAATGATATCAAGTTATCTGTAATAGCTTCTGTCAGCAATTAATACAATGAATTGATAGATTCTATCACTGATAGTAGATAAGCATATTTGCAGAAAATCCATCAATGATAGATTTTATCACTGATAGAATTGCCAACCAAATACTACACGATCGTATAGCATTATTGATACCATACTATCAGTGATAGAAGTTGTGCAGCTTGTGTTTAAAGTTTGATCAACGCAACAACCCTATTGAAGAACACTGAATAACCTGTAGAAGAACCAACCCAGAGACTAGATGATCGCTTAACAAGTCCAAACGATTGTTTACAAAATACTATACGATCGCTTAACAAATCCAAACGATCGTTTACAAAATACTATACGATCGCCTACCCAATGCTAGACGATCACCTACCAAATGCTACACAATCACTGAGCTCGGCTACACAACGCTGAGTAAAAAAATGTTATACGATCGTCTACCCAATGCTACACGATCGCCAAGAAAATGCTACACGATCGCTTAGCTCTGCTACACGATCGCTTAGCTCTGCTACACGATCACTGAGTAACAAATACTATACAATCGCTTAAATTATCTACACGAATGTTGAGCTCTGCTACACAATCGTTGAGTAACAAAATGTTATACGATCACATACCCAATGCTAGACGATCGCCTACCAAATGCTACACGATCGCTTAGATTTACTACACAACACTGAGTAACAAAAGGCTATACGATCGCCTACCCAATGCTACACGATTGCCTACCAAATGCAAACGCTTAGATCTGCTACACAACGCTGAATAACAAAATGTTATACGATTGCCTACCCAATGCTACATGATCGCCTACCAAATGCTACACGATCGCTTAGATCTACTGCACAACACTGAGTAACAAAATGCTATACGATCGTCTATCCAATACTACACGATCGCCTACCAAATGCTACACAATCGCTTAGATCTGCTACACAACGTTGAGTAATAAAATGCTATACGATCGCCTACCAAATGCTACACAATCACTTAGATCTTCTACACAATGTTGAGTAACAAAATGCTATACGATCGCCAACCAAATGCTACACGATCGCTTAGATCTTCTACACGATGTTGAGTAACAAAATGCTATACGATCGCCTACCAAATGCTACACGATCGCTTAGATCTGCTACACAAAGCTGAGTAACAAAATGTTATACGATCGCCTACCCAATTCTATACGATCGTATACCAAATGCTACATGATCGCTTAGCTCTGCTACACGATCTCTGAGTAACAAATACTATACGATCGCTTAAATTATCTACACGATCATTGAGTAACAAATACTATACGATTGCTTAAATTATCTACACAATCGCTGAGTAACAAATACTATACGATTGCTTAAATTATCTACACGATCGCTAAGCTCTGCTACACAATCGCTGAGTAACAAAATGCTAGACGATCGCCTATCAAATGCTACACGATCGCTTAGATCTGTTACACAACGCTGAGTAACAAAATGTTATACGATCGCCTACCCAATGCTACACGATCACTTAGATCTACTACACAACGCTGAGTAACAAAATGCTATACGATCGCCTACCTAATGCTACATGATCGCCTACCAAATGCTACACGATTGCTTAGATCTGCTACACAATGTTGAGTAACAAAATGCTATACGATCGTCTACCCAATGCTATACGATCGCCTACCAAATGCTACACAATCGCTTAGATCTGCTGCATAATGCTGAGTAACAAAATACTATACGATTGCCTACCTAATGCTAAAACGATCGCCTACTAAATGCCTACAAGATCGCTTAGATCTGCTTACACAATGATGAGTAACAAAATGCTCTACCAAATGCTACACGATCGCTTAGCTCTGTTATACGATCACTGAGTAACAAATGCTATACGATCGCCTATCCAATGCTAGACGATCACCTACTAAATGCTACACGATTGTACCAAATGCTACACGATCGTTGAGCTCGGCTAAACGATCGCTTAGCTCTACTTACACGATCACTGAGTGACAAATAATACTATACGAAGTTACAACATATATCAATCACATTTTATACTATACGATCGCCCTCTTTTCCCTCCAACTAAAACAACCCCTAAAATAAATTGAAAGTTGCAACTATATCAATCACATTTATGAAGGAATCATACTGATTCAATCTAACTATCATTGATCTTGTAAAATAACAATGTAATTTCCAAAAATTCATAACAATCACTGTATATTTGTCAAAATAATTTCCAAAACTATTGTCAAACAGAAGTCTATTGTTCAATAAACAAGTCTATCTATTGTTCAATCAAGTTGTGATTATTTTGAGATCAAAGCCTTGAAGCGTCGTCATTTCCACCTTGGAGACTGCCTTGTAGCTTTGCTTGGAGACACCTTGGTAGACACATTTGGAGAGACCTTCTTTTTGTCTTTCTTTTGTTTCTTTGCGTTCTCGAAAATTTTCTTGGTTGGTTTTGCTTGTCTTTTTGGTCTTCTGTTGTCCTCTATATTTTCGATGACAACCTTTGGTCGATATTTTTTTGGACTCTTTTTAAGAGTATTTTCAATCACCTGAAATCATGGAATCACATATAACATGACATCAATGTGCTATCAGTATTAGTCAAGTAAATAGAGCTTCCTATTATTTATACTGTCACTGATAACAAACTATCAATGATAGCATGTTATCACTGATAGTTGGTTATCAGTGATTTCAGATATCACTGATAGCATGCTAATGTTATAATTAAGATCATCAATCAATCAATACTTACATTTTTTTTTGTCATATATTCTTTATCTTTTTTTTCTTGATCTTCCTCTTCATCTTCAGGATCATCATGCAATTGTTCTTGCTGGTCATTCTCTTGAACATATTGAGCCTCTTTGTCCTTAGCAGTGTCAACTTCAGCCTGCATGCATATATCATTTTTGTTATTGTACTTCTTTACAGAAAAAGAAAATCACAAGTTTTACCTCTAGAACTTCCAAACTTACATCTAAAAGCTCCAAACTAGATGATGGCGCTTTGTTCTTCTCAAGAGATTCTTGAGATTGCTTTTCACCACCTTCTTCTTTTTGTGGAAGTTTATCACTGATAGCTTCTTTTATGTGGCCCAATATTCAAGAATCTCCTTGTGCTTTTCATTGATGTCTTTCTTAATATCTTCTCGTCCTCTTTTTAATTCTTCAACTGCCTCTTGTAATGATGTAATTCTTCTCCCGGTTGACATTTTTTTTCCTTCTTTTTCTTTTTCAATATCCATCTCCTTGGTTTCCAGCTCCGCAAAATCGGCATAATAGTTGGATTGCAATTCTTGTTCAGTTGGAACAAATGAAGCAACAGTAAACTGAAAGTTTAATAAAGATGTTAGTGATACAACTAATTTATAGAAACAATCATTGATTTCAAGCTATCTGTCACACCCTTGATCCCAGACCACCTTCTCAGCCTGAGAGAGGGATGCGACTGTAGCAGTTATCAACCCTTGAGCTGACACTTACTGCCTAATGATTCTTGCAGAATAACTCTGATACCATATTATAACTTATACAAAGCGGAATGATTAAGTCAAGAAGGTAAACTATAATGGATTAAGTAGGCCCATCTTTTAATAATGTTTATACAACTTAAGGACTTAACAACAAAGTTTACAACGACAACCGTAAAAACCCTGCTGAAGTGTAATTGGGGCACGTGGCAGACCTTGAGCTTAGCAGCACTCTGGAACTCCTCATCTTCCGCTACCTGGGGGAGGGGGGGATTAAGAAAACATTTTGAAGAGTGTGAGCTACTAAGCCCAGTGAGTGGTTCTTTTAAAGATGAAAATCATTTTGAAAATCATCATTTTGGGAAATCAATCACATGTTGGCACTCACACTGAACTTAAGTGCAATCAATGGCATAATCACGCAGCTACTAATTTGAATTCCAACATCAACACATAGCAATCATATTCTATCATCAATCAATACAATCATCTATGGAAACCTTCCTATGACCCTAATTCCCACCAATGTGCACATCGACCATTTTACATATCTCGCTAGTCATGCTTAGGTACTTGACCCTATTTCCCGCCGATCGTCACCGACTATAATTTACCGCCGACCGAAGCCGACCAATTTCCCACCAAGCACCTTTTGTTAAGCATGCTAACCACATCCCGGGCATAATCGAAGTTTACATAGTCACACATAAACAATATCATGGCTTCACAGTATTTATGATGCACTTTTCTTTTAACTTAAGTAAATATTCACAATGGACTCTACTGTACTTTCTGACTAACAAAGCACGTATCATTCACCAAATATACTGACTTTACTTAACTATCATGCCAACAAATGATGCTCTGGAGTGACATACATTCACAACGCATACTAACCTAGCAAAATTATCATGCTAGCATGGATGGTATTTTCTCATGCAACATAATACGCACAACATCTACTGAGTTACTAAAAACAATGTAACACTCACAACATATGTTAACTATAAAGCTATAACGCTCACGACATATATTAACTATCAAAACTATAACACTCACCTTAATTGCTTAGGAGCCTTTCTAATAGTTCCCTTTTCTACCTCGGGCTCCCTTTTTACCCCTAGAATCCAAATCCAACTTACAGCTTAGATTACTAATAGTTCTAGACCTTATTTTAAGATACTTCCTTCTACCAAACTATAAAATGTCTCAAGAATCTTACCATAAAATCGTAGCTCATAACTCTTCATGGTTTAGCCGGAATCATCCAAACATTAAGACTGGCCCAGCTTACCTGATAGCTCGACCCCTCTGTCTTTTCCTCATTCTCCAGCCGAGCTTCTTCTTCGACAGCCTCACCATGAAAACTAGACTCTATTATCTCTCATATGGCTTTGGAATTACATCAAACACTCGAGTAGATTGGGAGATCTCCTCGTCTCAAGTTGATGCATTCACCTCCACCCTCACTATCAAATGCACTCTATTCTCCCCCTCTTTTTACGAATTTTATGATTTGTGATTTGAAAATGAAATCCCAACAGCTCTGTTTATAGGCGTCCAAACCTCCTATGGTGTTGACACCACCTACTTGGCTGCATGGCCAAATGTTTAATCCTCCCATTATCAACGTAAGCTGACTTCACCTTAGTTCAATGTGTTCTTCCCAAACGCATCCAACACAATTTCTTAGGGTTTAAGAATTCCTCTTAATCGAACACCTCAATTTTAATTGACGTTTGCCCTTATGTCTTCAAGCTTTGTTTGTATTCAGTTTAGGGTTTTCAATGCATAATCTATAAGATCGTGGCCAAATTCAACACATAAATGCCCGGCCGTTCGATGCACAGGCAGTTTCCTTCGATCGCCTGGGCGTGATGTTCGAATGAGGCGTTCAGGCTGCTCTCGCTCTCTCCAACTTTCTCGCTCAAATTCTCGCTTTCTCCACTCTCGCTAAGGATCTTGCTTTCTCTAGCCTTCTCTCTCATTTGGCTCTTGGTAGTGTCGCTCTTTCCATGTTTCTCGCTAAGGATCTCGCTCTCTCTAGCCTTCTCGCTAGCTTGAATCTCGGCCGTGTCGCTCTCTCCAGTTTTCTCACTAAGGATCTCGCTCTCTCCAATCTTGCCAGCATCGCTCTTTCCAATCTCGCCAGCATCGCTCTCTTCTTCTTTCTCTCCACCCTTTCTCTCCAACTTCGCTCTCTCCCAGTCTCTCGCTCAGCCAATCTCACTCTCTCCCATTCTCTCCCTCAAATCAATCTCGCTGCCTCCGCTCTCGCTCTCTCCCATTTCTTCTCCCATTTTCTCTCCAATCTCGCTCTCTCCATTTTCTCTTTAATCTCGCTCTCTCCATTTTCTCTCCAATCTCATTAGCTACTGTGAATATGGTTTATCTCTGTGCAACTTCCATACAAATTTTCCCAAATAATTTTCTATATTTCCCTCAGTTCTTCAATCCTTTCTTCACTGTTCAGGATTTAAGTCTTCAAGGTTTTCTCTTCTTTTTATCCTTTTAGGGTCCTCTCTACTTGTATTCCAAGATCAAATATGGTTATCATAACTATAATACCTAACGATTATATTTTGCATTCACCCTTACTAATTGTTGATCCACAGAAGGTGACAATTATTACAGTTATTATGACAATTGTAAAATTATTAGATTATTTACATAACATAGAATTTAACTTCCTCCTAATTAACCCCTTAATCACTTACTTAAGTAGGAAAATGGAGATCCGAGTTTCACACTATCACTGATTGCTTCTATTTACAATAACATGCTATCAATGATAGAAAATATCAGCATAGTTCCAAATGACTGATAGAAGCTATCACTGATAGTGGTATCTTCTATGTCATAAAAGCTGAAACATCACTTATATTTCTATCATTTGATAGCATGCTAATAATATATATAAATAAAGGAAATAACAGTGATAAAAGACTTACACCAGTGGCTTTGAAAATATTGTTGTTGATGTGTTGCCAATCATTAGGTTCTTGAGACTCCCATTGAGTAAGTCTAGGTCCACTTTTTATTCTTCGTGCAAATCCAATAGTGGGGTTGGATAATCTTGGTATAATTTCAAAAGCCCAATATACCAAAGCTAGTGGAAATCCTTGGAGGAAAATGGAAGATGGCTTATTGATGACAAGCTTCTTAAAAAACTCTATAGTTAGTTCAAAGGAAACCCTACCCCATGAATAAGATCTAAACCTTTCTTCGTCATCCAACATTTTTAGATGCTTCCAACTTACTTTGTTGTGTCCTTGTGTAGGAATTAGGAAGCTTTCTAGAAAATACAAGTGTGCAAGTTTGACCTTTATATCAATGGGTATGTTGGCATCAGAACCTAACAAATTAAAAGTAGGTTGGAGCTCTCTTCTTATAATTTTTGTATTTGTCTTGAAAAAGAATTTACTAATTGCGTTGTCCATTGATTCCTATTCACTATAGATACCATCTATAGGGTAATCATCACAATTTAAACCTGTTACTAAACAAAAATCCTTGAGGCCAAATTTTGAAATATGTCCTAAATTAAAGGCCAATATATTTTGCTTGGTAGTTGTGCATTGCCTTCTAATAAGGTGTGATATGAGTTGGTTGAGCACCCTTTTCATTTTCATATCTAAGAAGTGCCCAAAAGGACCTTCTCTAAATAGTTGGAGTGATGGCTCATCTAATTTTTCTATGTTAGACAGGACATCTAAACTTATGAAGGAGCTGACTTTAATGGATTTGTCCATTCACTTTCTGGAACAATTAATACATTTTCTTGTATATATAACAATAACATAAATGTAAGAAAAAAGCAACCACAAATCTATATAAATTTATAAAGTATCATTAGATTGTGACCTTGATCTTCTTGTGTTTTTTCCCAGATGTTAATCCTTCCAATGTTTTTCTATTTTCTTTCTCCATTTATCCTAAAAACAAACATGTGGAACCATTACATTCATATCATTGATAGAAATAATAGTGATAGATACTTTTCCTATGAATAAACAATCATCAAATCACAGTACAGGGAACTAAATTAGCATCAATGATAGCATCCATAAGTGATAGTTAGATAGATAAATCCATCAACAAACTATCAATGAACTGTCAACATATTCCCTAAAGCATCAATGATAACTTTAGTTAAACAACAATAAATAACTAAATTAGCATAATATTCACTGAAACATCAGCAAATCACAACGAAACACAGTACTAATCATCACATAATTAGCAATCAAACACAGTCAACAATAAACTATCAACATATTCCTCGAAAAACTGGCAAATCACTATCAACATTACAAATAATCTTCACATAATCAACATTTTGATGACTACTAGTCTATGATGACTACGCTGTGATGAATACATCATGATGACTACACTGTGACCAAAATGCATAATAAAACACTGAATGAAACACCTAAAAAAGATGGAGAATATGTGTAGCCCTAATTTAAAATAACTATTTATTTTCTTATATAAACTGTCAATGGAAGAAGAACGAAGCCCTACATTTTCGAATTCTTGCTATCAGTGATGAAGAGATGAAAAGAAAAAGAAGAAATGAAGAAATGAAGAAGAACAACGTACCTTTTGAAGTTTGGAGTGAAATCGATGGGGAAGAAGACGACACTGTCGGAGCGAAAGAAGATGGCACTGTCGAAATCGAAAAGAGACAGTACTGTCGGAGCTCGAAAGGGTTAGAAGTATTTTTTGCATTTTTCGGAAGAAGATGAAGGGTCAAAATGAAATTTATAATTAATAAAATAGTCTTTTACATTATGGCCAAACGATTTTATATGAGCCCATGTCCATTTTAGTCTTTTCCTTTTTATGGGTTAAATCTTTAATATAAAAAATCTATATTTGCAAATACTTTTGTCTTACTACATAAACTCTAATATTTATTGTAAAATAAATATTCATGAAACTTCCCCTAAACAATATATTCAATAAAAACTTATTGAATTTTTCAGAATAAGTTCTAATGTTTACAAACCATGAGTTTTACAACATAAAACCCAACAACCTCCCACTTGGACTAAAATTAAGGAAATCGGAATCGGGATTTTCGTCAGTAGCGGAAGCAAGACTATTCCAAATTACAATCATGAATCAACAAATCATTTACAGTCGACTTCAATACAAATGGTTATGCTAATATATAGAGAAACTAAAGCATGAACAATACAAATATATAATGAGAGAAACTCAACACACATAGGAGGATGCGACTCCACACTCCGTTGCCTAACTCTGATCGAACAACAGCAACTACGAGCACTCCATTTACACGACCGCAACACTCCACGAACACAGCACGAACACTTCGTGCTCGTCCTCAACGATCTCCTCGGTCACGATCTCCTCCGCAACACCACGAACGACCTCCAGAAAACCTCGATGGTGTCGAGTTGAGTTTGACACCACCAACACGGCGACCTTGGTATTCTCGGTGTGAGAATCCAGAGGGTGGGCTCTATTCGAACTTGGTTTGAGGTAGACGAACAGAGGAAACAACGATCAAGTACACGACTGGGCAAGTGGGAGAAATCGGAGACCTATCGTATAGGTCAATGCCAAATCGTTTAGATAAAACTATACGATCGTCTAACAAAAGCTATGTGATCGTTTAGCTCTATCGTCTAACTCGGTCTGTCGTGTATAGACTCTACATGGTCGTTTACCTTGGGCCAGCGATCGTCTAGCAAAGCTATGTGATCGTTTAGTAAACACTGCACGATCGTTTAACTTGCCCAGCTGTCGTTTAGTAAATCTGTATTTACTTGACAACTTCCGTGAGTTTCTTTTTGCCAAAGAGAAAACTCCAATTCTTTTCAAACTTTTGTGAAAAAAAACTTTTTTTTCAAAATAGGAAACCATTTTCCTTTTAAACTCACGGTTACCATGATCCAATAACCACCTACTACTTTGGTTATTTAAAAGAAAAAGAATTAATTATCCAATAATTAATATTATTATAAATATAAATGATAACCAACTTATCATACTATATTTATAACCTATAGTTTTAATATTTCATCT
>NC_052355.1:7861973-8020189 GCF_009727055.1 Benincasa hispida
TTCTTTTTCTATTCCATGGTACTTAATGTACATCTCATCTACATCAATCCTCCACTAAATGTATCTTATACATCATACCCATTATATCATATATAATCAAAATACCTCTTGTCAATTTGAACATTTCAAATCAACACCAGGAACTGATCCTTCAACATGAATATAAGCTACAAAGGGGACCTCATGGACTTGTAGATCCGAACCTCCAACGATACGTAAATAACTGAGTAAACTCTTTAGTCACGGGATCCACCATTTGTTAACTGCCAGACATTCCACTAATGGCCGACAGGTGAACTCTCCTCAGTACAGATATATTATGTGTCCATCTTAACCAATCAGCAGTGCGACAACCCTTCACAGATCGCTCGTAAGTACAGCTGGGCCAATAATCGTTTTGCCCCTGTAGTTAAATCTGTCTCTATAAGTACCACTGATCCCTCTAATGACCATAAATCATAGTCCTACTATGATTGAGTCTTCTCTTCCAAAGAGAAGCTTTGGCCACTATGTTCTAGCCCCAGGATTAGCCCTTAAAGGAGCAATCTCTCTACTTATCCCTGCTTCGGGAAAGGAGTGAATTAAATATTGTGAATTGAGTTCCTAGCTCCCAGATCAGACAAGTCCCCAAAAAGGTAGGCATGTTGAGTTGGAAATCTGGCCACTCTCACCCATACTAATCAAAGGACCGCTCTTAAAGGCAGGAGTTCACAAAACACTCAGGATAGAGGTCGTGACACCTATGATCGTTTAGGTGAGATACAAGTCGCTAGTATCAACGGTGTTATATATAGAGTCTAGTCATCTCGTAGTCCAGGTCTTATACAAACTCTTTATATAGGACACCCTCGCTCCACGATCCACATGAGTGCTCAGGATCTACCATCTGTAGTAGTTTACAACATTTGCAAACCTCTACAAAAGTGGGTCGTATCCGTAGTGTCACCAGGATCAGGTATCCCACCTTAATCCTTATACTACAGATCGATTTAGGTTATCACTTAAGCCATGATCCACTTGTATATCACATATACATGCTTAAGTTCACATAAAATAACCAAGGAGCTTTGTTTATTGGATATGAGTAAATGTCAAAATTAAATAACATTTATTTTATTCTTTGAACAATATGTATCTTTAAAAAACAACGAGACTCCGGGAGAATTAGGACACCAATCCCAACAATCTCCCACTTGTCCTAATGACTCAGGAGACTAATGTACAATACAATATAAAAATGTACAATATACAATAAACTAGGGCATACCTTAGTATCATCTCCCACTTGCCCTAGACATGATGCTTGTTTCAGCCCATAAATGGACCTATTAAGGTTGCAAACTCTTTGCTCTTGATCTGGAGCTATGAACCCCTCTGGTTGAGTCATATAGATGGTCTCCTCAAGATTACCATTTAGAAAGACAGTCTTGACGTCCATTTGCCATATTTTATAATCATAAAATGTGGCTATGGACAGGAAAATCCTGATAGACTTTAGCATGATAACAGATGAGAAAGTTTCCTCATAGTCAACTCCCTCAACCTGGGTATAACCCTTTGCCATGAGTCTAGCATTAAAGGTTTGCACCTTTCCATCTAAACCTCTCTTTCGCTTATAGAACCACTTACACCCAATAGATTTGACCCCATCAGGTGGATCAACAAGCTCCCAGACGTTATTGAAGTACATAGACTCCATTTTCTGGTTCATGGCCTTAACCAATTCATCTTTGTCAATATCCTCAATTGCTTCCTTAAAAGACAATAGATCCTCGACCCCATCATTCGTAATGACGTTATGGGCTTCAGTCAAACCCATGTAGCGATTCGGTGGGTTCATAACCCTCCCACTATGTCGAGGCAATCTATCTTGAGCTGGTTGACCAGACATCCCGACCTCAACAACTCTTGTTGATCTGTCGGCCTGTTCAACAACTCTTGTTGAACCCTTAGCAGTCTCAATCTCACTTGGGATCTCACGTAAAACGAGCTTACTTCGGGGCTTATAATCCCTCATATGATCTTCTTCCAAGAAGATAGCATTAGTGGAAACAAACACTTTGTTCTCACTTGGATCATAGAAGTATCCTCCTCTCATTTTCTTGGGATAGCCCACAAAGAAGCAAACCTTCAAACGCTGTTCCAACTTCTTTGGGTTAGTCGCTAGCACATGTGCCGGACAACCTCAAATCCTGAAGTGGCATAAACTACCTTTACGGCCTCTTCATAACTCAATCGGTGTTTCAGAAACACTTTTCGAGGAATATTGTTTAGGATATAACATGCAGTCTGCACTGCATAATCCCAAAACGAGTCTGGAAGATGAGCATAACTCATCATAGATCGAATCATGTCCAACAAGGTCCTGTTTCTCTTTTCAGATACGCCATTCTGCTGAGGTGTACCTGGGGCCGAGAGTTGGGACAGAATCCCATGTTCTATCATATAGTTCTGAAATTGGAGGTCCATATACTCTCCACCACGATCAGATCGTAGTGTTTTTATCTTCTTACCTAATAAGTTTTCAACTTTAGCCTTATGCTCCTTGAACTTGTCAAGAGATACCCAGACCTTGAATAATCATCTATGAAAGAGATGAAATATTCATACCTACCTCGAGCTTTAACATTAATCGGACCACAGAGGTCTGAATGTACAAACTCTAAGGCTTTCTTGGCTCTATAACCTTTTCCAGTGAAAGGTCGTTTAGTCATCTTGCCTTCAAGGAATGATTCACATACCGGCAAGGAGTTTTCTTCTAAACTCTTTAGAAGTCCAACTTCCACCAACTTCTAAATCCTATTAAGGTTGATGTGACCTAACCTTAGATGCCAAAGATGGGTATTTTCCTTTGGAGAAACCTTTGGTCCTTTAGCTATTATTGTCGTACTGAACATTTCAGTGTTAAACAAGGCTTTTATGACTAACGACCTTAGTACATATAAGTTATTTTTCATTGAACCAGAACCAATCTCCATTCCATTCTTTAAAATAAACACTTTATTCTCAGAAAAGGAGACGGTATAGCCTTGTTCAATGAGACAAGAAACCGAGATTAAGTTCCTCTTAATATGAGGGACTACAAAAACATTGTCCAGTTACAGATAATGTTTCTTGTCAACAAATAACTTCAGCCTGCTTACAGCAATAGCTGAAACAACCTCACCATTACCGACTCGAAGAGTCATCTCTCCCTGTGGCAACGTTTGCCAGGAACTGAATCCTTGATAAGAGAAACTGTCATGATTGGTAGCACCTGAATCAAGGATCCAAGTAGAATAATCATTCTCTACCAAATATGTCTCCAAGACCAATAAATCATATTTATTGTCTTGTCTCCTCTTTTGGAGAGTAGTGGGATGGAGGTCGTTTACCACGAAATTCGTTTCACACGATTCTTTCCACTGAAATAAATCGGTCATTTTTAAAAGCTTTAAACGGAAATACTAACGAGTTGCTGAAAAGAAAAACACATTGACCTACATTAGGTTTTAAGCAAATACCCGTTGTAAAATAAAACAACATCCAATAAGGTTTTAGAAAAACTAACATGAACCCCGTGTGACATCTAGTTTCGCAATGACACTTCAAAGATTTAAGACAAAAGTTGCCGAAGGGAGGTAAGTTATCCCTCCTTTGAATTTAGAAGATCTCAACCAATCATTAATACTAGAACAACTCTTGTTCCTATAATGACTAGCCATCATTGATTTTGGCCAAGAGATCATTAACTTACTTAACAATCTCCCGTAAGTGTGACCCGCCATTTTAAGCCCCAAAGGTCCGTCCCAAAAGGCCAATCCGAAGGGAAAAAATCCGACTGGGGCAAAACCTAAAGCGACCCTATCCATTTCTGGATTTCACCTTGATATTGACCAACTGCACAAAACCCATCCGAAGGGGGGCCGCATCAAAGGCAACATAAGGGCGTACAAAATGATCTCACGGTGTGAACCAATGACAGAGACCATAGGATGTGTTGGCACACACCCTTCACCCACTTACTATAAATACGCTCTCCGTCCACCTTGATATTGACTCATGCAAACACCATCTGAAGGGGGATGCATCCTGGGGCATCTTGAGGCCAAGCATGAATCGTACGGTGTGAGCATACAGGGAGAAACGTGAGTGGAATCATAGACATATCTGATATGCCTCCTCCTCCCACTGAGTATTTTATAACCTAGGGTTTAGTTTACTTAGAGAAAACATGGCTAAGGATTTTAACTAAGTAACTTTTAGGTTTTCCCAAGAGTAACATTTACCTTGAATAATTGAACAACTTTTGATCATCATCCATTAAACTCTTTAACAGAGTCTTTGACTAAGACATCGCATGCTTGTTGAAAATCTATCTAATTCACCTTTCCAGTAGGTTCCCAGGTAGGGGTGTTACGTTTCCGTCAACTTAAGAACCCCAGCCTAGCCAAAACCCGCCTTAGACAAAAGGTCCCTTATAGATAGGTTTACAACAAATTTCATCTTTTATTCCAACCAATTTAATCCTATTAAACCGATTTTAAAAGATTAATCTAGGTTACTAAACTCTTTAGAACCACTTGAACTTAGGTCTATCTCAATCAAATTTTAAAACCCTTTTAAAAATCTTGAGTTCACCCTAAGTCCACATGCAACTCTGAATTATTGATTTTAGGTCTAATTTCCTTTATAATACTTATAAACGAAACCAACCACCATAATTTGAGGCTAACACATGCAAGGCATTCATAACGATTATAAACGGCCTAAGTGTCATACTCAATGTATTGTCCATTCATTGCTACTTCTTTTATATAACACTTATACAAAAACCGCAATGAAACAAGTAAGACATGCTTCCATTCATCCTTAGACTATAATATGTATAATAAAAGGATGATGCATGATAATGCTCAATGTATGCAAAATATAACTCTTATATTTCATGATGCATGTGCATGCTTTCAAGTAATTTCTTCATGCTCGATTATAACATTTATAATACATGATGCATAAGTAATTGCATAACCTAAGGTGGGTTCTTAACTATATGACAAACACTTTGACATATAAGAACCATACATCACATGTATAAGCAATAAAAGTTGATGAACCGGGTGAAATTGCCTTAAAACACAAAAAGAAAAGCTAACTATTACAAAGACAAGGAGTCTTCGGTTCAAACAGGTGAACCAAGTCTTGAACCACTCGGCAAAGCATCGCTTCTCCAACCATCCATCGTGTACTAAGCTCCCCGTGATCGTCTACACGATAAAACAAACTCTTTGCTCTATCGCTTACCAACGCTCCTAGAGTTAAATGATCGTTTAACACTTACTATACAATCGTCTAGAAAAATCCAAACTATCGTTTAGATATTACAACACGATTATGTACCTATACAAAGTGATGAAGCTTGAAGTACACGATCGCTTAGCGTACTCCGCACAGTGCTCGCCTTCTGTGATCGTCTAGGCAACTACGATGCCGCGAAGCACCATCGCCTAAGTGATCGCTTAGCTAGCGCCTCCGTATTGCATACACACGATTGCATAGGTAGTAACTAAGTGATGAAGCTTGCTAACTACGAGATTGTTTAGCACGCACCTTCTACTAAACGACGAGCATCGCATGCTTCCACTACGATCGCCTACCTCCAGCGCCTACGCAATCGCGCAACTAACGCTACGCGATATGGTAAATGATTTACCCCATCAATTAGCATTAGCTAAACGATCGATTAGAAAATACTACATGATCGTCTAGAAAAATTATCTAAATGATCGCTTAGTAAAATCCCTACAATCGTTTACCTGAGGCTACACGATCCGACCAACACTTGGTCTTCTTCTTCGTTGAGAATTGCATCACCATGCGTTGAAGCTTCATCACGAACGACTTGACGAACTTGAACTTTTCGAATTACAGACTCGATTGCAAAGTTAATTTCACCCAAAAAACGCAGGGGCCTTTACAATTAACACTTTGTAATAACAAAAGCTTTAACAAAAAGTCAATTTAAACCCGAAACGTTCATCACAATCATCCACAAATGTAAAAAATGGTTAACCACAAATGCAAAAACCCACCGTGACTGTAAAAGGCATTCAATTGAGATCTGTAATTTGGAATATCAGAGAACCTAGCTCTGATACCAATTGAAGAAAATCGGAATCGGGATTTCCGTGAGCAGCGGAAGCAAGACTATTCCAAATTACAATCATGAATCAACAAATCATTTATATTCGACTTCAATACAAACGGTTATGCAAATATACAGAGAAATTACATCATGAACAATACAAATATATAATGAGAGAAACTCAATGCACATAGGAGGATGTGACTCTGCACGCCATTGCGCGACTCTGATCGAACAATAGCAACTATGAGCACTCGATCTACACGACTGCAACACTGCACGAATACAGCACGAACACTTCGTGCTCGTCCTCAATGATCTCCTCGGTATCTCCCAACTTGTCCTATGACTCAGGGACTAAATGTACAATAACAATATATAAAATGTACCAATATAACAATAAAAACTAGGCAATACCTTAGTATCATCTCCCACTTGCCCATAGACATGATGCTTGTTTCAGCCATAAATGGACCTATTAAGGTTGCAAACTCTTTGCTCTTGATCTTGGAGCTATGAACACCCTCTGGTTGAGTTCATATAGATTGGTCTCCTCTCAAGATTACCCATTAGAAAGACATCTTGACGTCATTTGCCATATTTTTATAATCATAAAATGTGGCTATGGACAGGAAAATCCTGATAGACTTAGCATGATAAACAGATGAGAAAGTTTCCTCATAGTCAACTCCTCAACCTGGGTATAACCCTTTGCCATGAGTCTAGCATAAAGTTTTGCACCTTTCCATCTAAACCTCTTCTTTCGCTTATAGAAACCACTTACACCAATAGATTTGACCCCATCATGGATCAAACAGCTCCAGACGTTAATTGAAGTACATAGACTCCATTTTCTGTTCATGGCCTTAACCAACTCATCTTTGTCAATATCCTCATTGCTTCCTTAAAAGACAATAGATCCTCGACCCCATCATTCGTAATGACGTTTTATGGGCTTCAGTCAAAACCCATGTAGCGATTCGGTGGTTCATAACCCTCCCACTTATGTCGAGCAATTATTTGAGCTGGTTGACCAGACATCCGACCTCAACAACTCTTGTTGATCTGTCGGCCTGTTCAACAACTCTTTTGAACCCTTAGCAGTCTCAATCTCACTTGGGAATCTCACGTAAAACGAGCTTACTTCGGGGCTTATAATCCCTGATATGATCTTCTTCCAAGAAGATAGCATTTAGTGGAAACAAACACTTTTGTTCTCACTTGGATCACTAGAAGTATCCTCTCTCATTTTTCTTGGGATAGCCCACAAAGAAGCAAACCTTCAAACGCTGTTCCAACTTCTTTGGTTAAGTCGCTAGGACATGTGCCGGACAACCTCAAATCCTGAAGTGGCATAACTTACCTTTACGGCCTCTTCATAACTCAAATCGTGTTTCAGAAAACACTTTTCGAGGAATATTGTTTAGGATATAACATGCAGTCTGCACTGCATAATCCACAAAACGAGTCTGGGAAGATGAGCATAACTTCATCATAGATCGAATCATGTCCAACAAGGTCCTGTTTCTCTTTTCAGATACGCCCATTCTGCTGAGGTGTTACCTGGGGCCGAGAGTTGGACAAGAATCCCATTTCTATCATAAGTTCTGAAATTGGAGGTCCATATACTCTCCACCACGATCAGATCGTAGTGTTTTTATCTCTTAACCTAATAAGTTTTCAAACTTTAGCCTTATGCTCCTTGAACTTGTCAAGAGATTATACCCAGACCTTGAATAATCATCTATGAAAGAGATGAAATATTCATACCTACCTCGAGCTTTAACATTAATCGGACCACAGAGGTCTGAATGTACAAACTCTAAGGCTTTCTTGGCTCTATAACCTTTTCCAGTGAAAGGTCGTTTAGTCATCTTGCCTTCAAGGATATGATTCACATACCGGCAAGGAGTTTTTTCTTCTAAAACTCTTTAGAAGTCCAACTTCCACCAACTTCTAAATCCTATTAAGGTTGATGTGGACCTAAACCTTAGATTGCCAAAGGATGGGTATTTTCTTTGGAGAAACCTTTGGTCCTTTAGCTATTATTGTCGTACTGAAACATTTCAGTGTTAAACAAGGCTTTTATGACTAACGACCTTAGACATATAAGTTATTTTTCATTGAACCAGAACCAATCTCCATTCCATTCTTTAAAATAAACACTTTATTCTCAGAAAAGGAGACGGTATAGCCTTGTTCAATGAGACAAGAAACCGAGATTAAAGTTCCTCTTAATATGAGGGACTTACAAAAACATTGTCCAGTTACAGATAATGTTTCTTGTCAACAATAACTTCAGCCTTCTTACAGCAATAGCTGAAACAACCTCACCATTACCGACTCGAAGAGTCATCTCTCCCTGTGGCAACGTTTGCCAGGACTGAATCCTTGATAAGAGAAACTGTCATGATTGGTAGCACCTGAATCAAAGGATACCAAGTAGAATAATCATTCTCTACCAAATATGTTCCCAAGACCAATTAATCATATTTATTGTCTTGTCTCCTCTTTTGGAGAGTAGTGGGATGGAGGTCGTTTACCACGAAATTCGTTTCACACGATTCTTTCCACTGAAATAAATCGGTTCATTTTTTAAAAGCTTTAACGGAAATACTAACGAGTTGCTGAAAAGAAAAACACATTGACTACATTAGGTTTTTAAGCAAATACCCGTTGTAAAATAAAAACAACATCCAATAAGGTTTTAGAAAAAACTAACATGAACCCCGTGTGACATCTAGTTTCGCAATGACACTTCAAAGATTTAAGACAAAAGTTGCCGAAGGGAGGTAAGTTATCCCTCCTTTTGAATTTAGAAGATCTCAACCAATCATTTAATACTAGAACAACTCTTGTTCCTATAATGACTAGCCATCATTGATTTTGGCCAAGAGATCATTAACTTACTTAACAATCTCCCGTAAGTGTGACCCGCCATTTTTAAGCCCCAAAAGGTCCGTCCAAAAGGCCAATCCGAAGGAAAAAAATCCGACTGGGGCAAAACCTAAAGCGACCCTATCCATTTCTGGATTTCACCTTGATATTGACCAACTGCACAAAAACCATCCGAAGGGGGGCCGCAATCAAAGGCAACATAAGGGCGTACAAAATGATCTCACGGTGTTGATTGAGTTCCCAGCTCCCAGATCAGACAAGTGCCCAAAAAGGTAGGTATGTTGAGTTGGCAATCTGGACACTCTCACCCATACTAATCAAAGGACCGCCCTCAAAGGCAGGAGTTCACAAAACACTCAGGATAGAGGTCGTGTCACCTATGGTCGTTTAGGTGAGATGCAAGTCTCTAGTATCAACAGCGTTATATACAGAGTCTAGTCATCTCGTTGTCGAGGTCTTATAAAAACTCTTTGTATTGGACACCCCTATTCCACGTCTCCATATGAATGGTCAAGATCTACCATCTGTAGTAGTTTACAATACTTGCAAATCTCTACAAAGCGGGTTGTATCCATAGTGTCACCAGGATCAGGTATCCCACCTTAATCCTTATACTACATACCAATTTAGGTTATCACTTAAGCCATGATCCACCTGTATATCACATATACATGCTTAAGTTCACATAAAATAACCAAGGAGCTTTGTTTATTGGATATGAGTAAATACCAGAATTAAATAACACTTATTTTATTCTTTGAACAATGTGTAGCTTTACAAAACAACGAGACTCTGGGAGAATTAGGACACCAATCCCAACATAAAACTTCAGTGGTAACGTATGTATTCGATATACAAGACTGAGTTTCTAAGTTTTATAGAGAAATATAATAAACTAGGGCATCCCATACCCATGGTTTACTATTCAGTATCCCATACCCGATATTTCTCCCACACGCCTTATAGGTTATTAACCTGGTATTTCTAGTCTTACTAGGTGATTCTCAAACACTTTAGCCGAGAGAATCATTATAAGCATATTAGTGTACAATAGGCTTCTTATTAAACTATATGGGGAATGCATTTAATTCTCAATAATGACCAGGAAGCATCTTTCCTCCCATTACATTGAGGTACTCTCAACTCTTTGATTAAGATGCATCTGACCCGTCTTAACAACTCTTGTTAATAGTCAGATCTAGAAATCTTTAAACTTTATTATACTTTGATCTTAGCCTTTTTAAATATCTGAATATTTGCAAATGGCTTTTAACAATTTTTATTCTTAACGAAAGTTTCTATGAGATAGAACAAACATACTTTCTGAAAATGAACATTTCAATTCAAAACAAAAATATGTACATATGTTCATTACATGATCACAAAAGCAGGTAATATCATCTTCAGTAGCAACTTCTCCCACTGGTTAAGTTGAGTAAGTGGTCTTCAGGAACTAAGTTGCCTATTTAGCTTTCTCTGCTTTCTTTTCTGCAAGATATTTAGGGCAATTTCTCTTCTAGTGCCCTTCTTCGTTACAGTGGAAACATTTCCCTTTCTATGCAGTAGTTTTCTTGCTTTTCTTGCAAGTAGGGTTCTTCTTCCCCTTCCCTTTGTCTTTCTTTGCAGGAATACTCTTACTCTGCGAAGAGGAGACAACATCAGGCTTAGAGGACGTTCCTCTCTTTTCAGCAGAAGCAATATTTACTTCTGATTCTAGACCCTTAATTCTCAACATAGTCTGGAAAGCCTGCAGCTCATTCAGCAGAGTAGTCAAGTTATATTCAATTTTATTCATCAATGCATTGTACAAAATTGCAGAAAACTCTTCGAAAGAGATTCTAGAATAAAATCAACTTGACTTCTCTCGTCCATCACAACATCGTTTACTTTTGCCACATTAAAGTGGACCATCATGTCCAGGACATATTCACGAACTGAGGTCCCCTCTTTCATGCAGCTATTATAAACGTATTTGATATCATCATGCCTCAGGGTAAAGAATGGCTGTCCAAACATCTCTCTTAGAGATTCCATAATCTCTTTGGCAGTACTCATATCCTCGTATTTCTTCACCAAAACGTCAGATAAGCTAGTGAGAATATAAGCACGGGCTTTATCATTCGCCCTGATCCATCTATCAAATGTTTCCCGAACAGTCGGTTGGAATTAGAGCTAGGAATGGGAGGACATTCCTCTGTTAAGACAAATCACAAATCATCTATCATAAGTATCTTGTTCAAATATTATTTCCATATCATATAGTTATCCCCGATCAGTTTGTCCGATGCCAACAATTGTATAATTGAACTCGTCATTTTGAAATTATAAACAAATTCTATAAGTGAATTGCTTTTAAATCCAATCAAGTTTTACCAAAGTGATAATGTACCCATAATCATTATTTTTACAACGATACTTAAGTGATTTAGAACAATTGCTACCGAGGGGCAACCAAGAATTCCTTCACAAAAGTAAGGCAGTCTTTGACCAAATATTATCTCCATAATAACTCATATTCCGATAGTCATTTAGTTATCGTTTTTGGTCAAGATATTTACTAACACTTAGTAATTCTTGTAAGTGTAGACCCGCCATTTTCAGATCTTACAGAACGGTATGAGTATATCCCCGAAATAGAAGACAATACCCAAGACGGAACTATAAGAACCTATTCATTTTACTGAAGCCTGGGTTGTTCCGAATCCTATGTTACAACCCTCCAAGGGGATCGCTGCCGTTATTGACTAGCTAGTGCCACCTAAAAACGACAACAAGCGCAACATAGAAATCTCACGTTTCAAACTAATGGAGGAGACCGTAGGACAATGTTGACACATTTCCTTCACCCACTTACTATGAACGACTTCCCTCATTCACCCTGCTATTGACCCATGCAAACACTTTTCAAATGGAGCAGTCGAGATAAAATCGACACAAAGTCGAGCATGGACCTCACGGTGTGAACTCTTGAGGAGGTGAGAGCTAATAAATTTTATCCTCCCACTAAAGTGTTCTAAATGTTTGGGTAAACTTATACTTAGGTTCTTTTTGGCTAATAAAAACAACCCTAAGTCTTGTTGATTTATCCAAGTATAAAACTTATAAATGGATTTTAAACCTACGATGTCTAGGTGATAAACTATTTTTATTACCTCACACTGCTCACGTATGGTCATAAAATCGGTTACCAACGCTCAATTATTCGACCATAATCCCCAGGTAGGAGGTGTTCCATAGACAGGATTAACAACCTATTTTAACTATGAAAACAAGTGGTTAACCTAAATGAGCATGCAACTGTTCTTTGTTATGGATTTTAAACGTCTAACCCAATTTTATAATAGCTTACAAAATTTTAGACATGTTAAACATCCACAACATACAACAAAGACATTCAATATATAGTATAACTATTATATTAAATAAAAGAAACCCTAACATGCATACTATATATTATAACATTTTATAACATACTTTCGATGCATGTAACATGCTTCCTAGTGTGGGGTTTTAAATCTACATGACATACTGTATGCACATACAAGATTTATTTAATTATAACATACATCACATGCATAAATAAATAAACACTAACTGATATGGTTTTAGTTTTGGCATAAACAAGCAAACAAAACTGAATTATTACAAAACAGCTTATGAATCGCTTCCAGATTGCTCGTATCGCTCCAAAACGAACCAAGTAGCTTGAACCAGACCCGAACCATTTGAATCGGACAAGCCAAGTTTGAACTAGACCAGCCCAAAACCATTTGAGGCTGAACCGGACTGGACCTTAAGAGAACCAGTCGAACCGGCAGCTCTGGCTCCATGCTCAAAATCTCGCTAAGTCTCATCGTTTAGCAATGACGACCATCGTCATGCGTTTGCCTGATCGTTTAGTGTTTGCGTGATCGTTTAGCACCAACGCATGGCGCCTGATCAAGGTATACGATCGTGTAGTGTTTGCCTTCTATTGCATAGTGTCATGGTTTAGTTTCAGACAATGCTACACGATCGCTTAATGTCTAATACTATCCTGTAGCTCCATCGTCTAGCACGGAAAAATACTACACGATCGCTTAGTGTCTAACACTATTGTGCAGCTCCATCGTCTAGCGCGGACAAATACTACACGATCGCTTAGTGCCATCATCTAATGCCTGAAGTTGATCGTTTAGCATGCGCAAAGGTAAGCGATCGTTTAATGCTATCGCATAGCTTTTCGACGCATAGCTTAATTGACCCATAGAGGTAAACAATCATGTAGCGCTATCACATAGCTCTTCAACGCATCGTTTAGCTCTCACCGAAGCTACACGATCGTGTAGTGCTATCATATAGTAATACAATGCATCATTTAGCTCCTGCAGGTATATGATCGTCTAGCGTACAACTCTTCAACGATCAACACCTAATGTTGCACGATCGTTTAGATTTTCTTCACATCGTCTAATGCATGAAGCTAAACGATCATCTAGCTACTGAAGCTCAACAACAATATGAACAGAGGCTGAAAAACTCGAATTTGCAACTCGGCCTCCTCGTTTGTTTCTTTGATTTACAACTTAATTTCAACTCTAATAACTCCAAATAAATTATAGACTCTTGGGAACACATATAAGCTCATAAAAAAAGAGCCAATTACAAATTTAATTGAGAAATCAAAGAGAACTTAAAAGCCGAAACTCAAAGAACCATATCAGTAGAGCAGTTTCATATAACTCATATAAAACACCCCTCATACCAAAATTAAACCGAATTGAATGCTTATATGATGCTCTCATACCAATTGTTGGAACGTACCATCACGCAATGGAAGTGACCAGGATCCATAAGCACTCTAATTCATTAATTTTGGCAGAAATGAAAGCATGTTATAGCATAAATAAATGGGTTTCAAGACATACCTTTGTAGAACTTCCTCAAAGCTTGAATTCTAGCTACAAATCTCCTCTGAATCTTGTTGTAGACCACCCCAAGATCTTTCCTACTATCCTCTTGGTGCTCTAGATTGAGTTGTGAGACTCAAAATAAGCTAGAATCCAGGGAATTTGGAGACAAATTCACAGCAGCAACCTAATGAAGAACTCCTTCATCTCACGAATTTTTCAGAGAAATTCTTTCGGTTGCATAGCCTCAAAATCACTTCAATCTCTTTAATATGTTGCAGACGATCATGCAAAGAGATTAGCTGCATGAGATGCAACTCATGGTTGGAGTTAATGAAGACTTAAGATGGGTTTAGTGTGAGCAACTTGAAGAAGTAATGGAAAATGTCATTTTTCCATTTTGTGTCTCTCTTTTTCAATTTTTGATAAATTGATTTCACAAATCAATTTATTTAATGAAATTGAAAATATTATTAATTTTAAAAAATTAATTTCATAAATTAAGTTTCTTAATTAAATTAATAAATAATTATTTAAACAATTTAAATAATTCTAATTAATTTAATAAAAAATACTAAATTAATCTTACACAATTCAATCTTCAAATATTTAAATCATATTTAAATATTATTTTCTCCAGTTTCGTTTAATTTTAATTTGAACGTTTCAAATTAACTTATCACGCTACTCTAGAGCTCATCCATTTACGAGCTAGTAGGGGAACCTCTTGGACCTACAGATCATGAGCTCTAACGATCCAAGATTAATCAGCTAAACTCATTAGATCGAACTAACCCGCATTCATTAATTAATGGGTGATTCCACTAAAGCCCATAGCTGAACTCCCCATAGATATATTATGTTCACTCGATATAACCATGATTAGTAAGTTAACCCTTCACAGTTTGTTTGTAATAACGGTTGAGTCGAATCTCTGTTTTACCCCCGAAATTACCTCTTGTTCCTTAAGTCCCACTGATTCCGTAATTAACAATTGATTTATGATCCAATCAATAAATCGAATCCCTCTCAGGCCAATGAGAGGGCAAGGCCTCTTGTTCAAGACCCAAAATCAACACTTAAAGGGAACAACCTCTCTACTAACCCTAATTGGGTAGGAGTGAACTCTGTCTTGCACCCTATGTCCCCAGCTATTCATCCGGTCTTATCCCCAAAATGGGAGGCTTATTGAGCAGAGACATTGGTCTACTCTCACCGTTTGCAGATCAAAGGATAATCCCAAACAATCAGGAATTCATAGTTAGTTGAAGATTAAGGTCAAGTTACCTAGGTCATCACTTTGAAATAGTCAGTCTTAAATAGTAAACAACGTTATAAAGTAAGAATGACTAGTTTCGTGGTCTAATCTTGTACAAAACTCATTTGCACAGGAAGCCTCCACTCCTCATGCCCCAACATGAATGAATTAGGATCACTTCGTTTATAGAACTTTACAATTCTTTGTAACAACTATAGAGAAGACCACGTCCAATAGTATTACTAGAATAAGACTCCCAATCTTATTCATATACTATAGATTATTTTGACTATTTACTCGATCCTGATCCACTTGTATGTCTCCACATAATGTTCAAGTACTCATGTAATAGTCATGGGACTTTAGGTTTATTGGATTTCTAAAAAAGAAAAAAGAAAAAACAATATCTTCAATAACAACTTATTGAATTTTCAGAATAAGTTCTAATGTTTACAAACAACGAGTTTTAAGACATAAAACCCAACATTCCCAACGTCATTTTCATCATCGGCATAGTCATTGGTAGAGCCTTAAAGGGAAAGTCTTCTCTCAACGAAAAAACCACTTCGTTGGGAATGAACGATTTCAGGAAAAAAACCGCTTCATCGAGAATGAACGATTTCGAGACGAATGGCATGAGGAGAATTTCTATTGACGCTAATAGAGTGACATCTGCAGAAGGAACAAACCAATTAACCAACTTATAAAATCTTCCCCCTATACAAATTTCACATATATAAATAAATAACAAAACTTAAACTTAAACTTGAAATTAAGAACGTTAGAACTAAAAATAAATAAAAGAAACAAAACCTAAATCTAATTTCATGTTTAATTCTTCTTCATCCAACACCTACAAACAAATCACTCTAAATTTACAATGACAACACTTAATCTCATCTAAATTTGTAAAACAAACAATAAACTAAAATCTCTAAAATAAAAATTAAAAAAATATCATACCTTACTTTATGAAGAAAATGGAATGGGAAATGTAGGTTCCGGCAGCGAACGGGTGGGTTGGAAAGGTGGTAGTTGAGGCTCGAGGGCTGCACGTGTGGGTTCTAGCAAGGGGCTGGGAGCTAGGCGCTGGGATGGGTGGCTAAGAGTTGGGATGGGAATCGACTAGGGCTGGGGGGAAGGGAGGGAGAGAAAGGGGATGAAGGAAATGTTGGGGTTGATGCTCTAAATCATAAAATAGAGTGTTATTTTATTTTATATTTAGTTTGCATTAACGCAAATCCAATGAATTAAGATCCTAAGTTATTTAATATAGCTTAAACATGTATGTGACATATAAGTAGATCATGTTTAACTAATAACCTAAATGGTCTGTAACAGATGGATAATGCTATATACATTATCATCATTCTGTAATTGTTACAATTGTTGCAAAGTCTTACAAATAATCCGATCCTGATCATTTGGAGACATGTGAGTGGGGTATCCTGTAACATCCCGAGCTTTAGAAAAATTTAAGTTAATTATCTCAAATAATTGAGTTTTAGTTTTCCTTTTATTCTAGGAATTTGGAATCAAATCGAGATAATTGAAAATCCTTATTGGCTAATTTTAATTTAATTGATTAGATATTTGAATTAGCTATCTTGAAAATATTGAGTTTTATCTCCTTTAATTTTAGATTTTGGAGTTACAATTAAATTAATTATAAGAGGTAATTGAATTATCTGGATTTGATTCATTTCAATTTTGGATTTTACTTGGGTAAAAGATTTGAAAATTTAGAAGGGAAAGAAGAAGAATTTGGAATTTGGAAAGTTTGAAAAGATTTGAAGAATTTGAAAAACAAGAAATAAAAGGAAAAATGTGGGTTTAATTATATATTCTATAAGGAAGGAAAAAAAAAGACCTCCCCAATGTCTTGCTTCCCATCGCCTTTTACACTATTTCACTCCAAACTCTGTCCAGATGTATATCCTTGCTTTCGCAAGTGTTGGCCCCCTCTTCTTTGTAATGCTTTTCGACAGTCTCTCGATCTGTCCGGGAATGATTTCTCGGCTTCCTCATCTCCTTGCTCGTCTCTGTCCTCTAAGTCTAAGTATGAGTATGTACGTGAACAGACTAACGGTTCTCTAACTTGTATATTTTTTCTAAAACTTCTTAACCCTTTTACACTGGTGGACTTCGGTATTTATAGAGCTCAAGGTGAAACAGCCTTTCTTTCTAATGATTGCAATGATGGGCGGTCATTAATTCTCCTGCTCTGATGCACTGATTAATGGTCACTGAAAGTTGAGTGTATTTGCTATAGTGTGGCTTTAACGGCTTGTCAACTAAATTCGGATTCGACCGTCATCAGCTTTCCGTCCCATCATGATTTATTATGTTGTCACCTTGATGCGCAGTCTTTATGCGGCCACCTTTTTAAGAACCTTCTCACGATCGCATACGATCGCATACCTTGCGATCGCAATCATCAAGCACGTTGACACCTAAATTCTTTTGATCGCAATTTTACTTGCGCCATCACATTTTTCCTGCACAAAATAAGTAAATTAACTTCTTTTATACGATGGGCGCATGCGATCGCAATTTCTTCAGTTTAGCGCTTTTGGACATGATATTGCTTATATTTACCATCTTATTCTCTCATTGTTTTACTTATTTGAGCTGTAATAACTTGTATTTCTACCCGTTATCATGGCCCCACTATGTTCAAAACCCGAAATCAGCCCTTAAGGGAGAAATTTATCTACTTACCCTTGCTTCAGGGAAAGAGTGAATTTCGTCTTGTGTAGCTGAGTTCCCACCTCCCCAATCAGACGAATCCCCAAAAAGGTAGGCTTGTTGAGTTGGCAATCTAGACACTATCACCCACACTAATCAAAGGACCGCCCTCATGTCACCTATGGTCATTTTAGTGAAATGTAAGTCTCAATTATCAACGGTGTTATATATGCGAGCGGGGGTGTCCTATACAAGGACCGCCCCATGTCACCTTGGAGTCATGTAGAGGCAAGCATATAGAACGAAAATACCACTTGATCAGGGAGATTATGCATCGCGGTGATGTGATAGTCACGAAGATCACATCGAAGCACAACATTGTTGATCCATTTACAAAGGCTTTCACGGCTAAAGTGTTTGAGGGTCATCTAGAGAGTTCGGGTCTACAGGACATGCGACATCTTGTCTAGGGTGAGTGGGAGATGATATTGAGGTATAGAGTATGCCCTAGTTTATTGTATATTGTACTAGTTATTTCATGTATTGTACATTAGTCTCCCGAGGCATTAGAACAAGTGGGAGATTTTTAGGATTGATGTCCTAATTCTTCCGGAGTCTCGTAGTTTGTAAACTATACACATTGTTATGAATAAATAAGTGTTATTTTATTTTGCATTTACTCATATCCAATAAATAAAGCTCCATGGTTATTGTATGTAAAGCTCCTGTTGGACATGGTTTGGTATATCATGAGTTATGCTCATCTTCCAAACTTATTTTGGGGATTTTCAGTGGAGATTGCATGTTATATTTTGAACAATGTTCCCTCGAAAAGTGTTTTTGAAACACTTTTTGAGTTATGAAGAGATCATAAAGGTAGTTTACACCATTGATTTGGGAATGTCCGGCCCACGTGCTTATGGCTAACCCTAAAAAGTTGGAACCGCATTCGAAAGTTTGCCTTTTTGGAGGCTACCCCAAGGAAACGAGGGTGGATACTTCGATGATCTGAGTAAGAAAAAAGTGTTTATGTCGATAAATGCTATCTTCTTGGAAGAAGATCACATCAGGGATCATAAGCCACAAAATAAACTTGTTTTACATGAGACTTCTAGTGAGACTACTGAGAGTTCAATAAGAGTTATTGAACAGACTGATAGATCAACAAGAGTTGTTGATGTCGGATCATCTAATCAACCATCTCAAGAGTTGAGACTGCCTCGACGTAGTGGGAGGGTTGCGAACCCACCAAAACGCTACATGGGTTTGACTGAAGCCTAAAACATCATGTCTGATGATAGAGTTGAGGATCCATTGACTTATAAGCAANACCCACCAAAACGCTACATGGGTTTGACTGAAGCCTAAAACATCATGTCTGATGATAGAGTTGAGGATCCATTGACTTATAAGCAAACAATGAAGGATGTTGACAAAGATGAGTGGATTAAAGCTATGAATCAGGAAATGGAGTCTATGTACTTCAATTCTGTCTAGGAACTTGTGGATAAGCCTGATGGGGTAAAACCTATATGATGTAAGTGGATCTACAAGAGAAAACAAGGTGTAGATGGAAAGGTGCAGACCATTAAGGCTAGACTCGTGGCAAAGGGATATACTCAGGTCGAGGGAGTGGACTATGAGGGAAACTTTCTCACCTGTTGTCATGTTGAAGTCTATCAGGATTCTCTTATTCATAGCCACATTTTATGATTATGAGATATGGCAAATAGTCCATTTATGGGCTGAAACAAGCATCTAGATTATGGAACATTAGCTTTGATAATGCGATCAAATCATTTAGCTTTGATCATAATGTTGATGAGCCTTGTGTTTATAAGAAAATCATCAACTTAGTAGCTTTCCTTGTGATATATGTGGATGATATCCTATTCATTGGGAATGGTGTAGGTTTTCTAACTGATATTAAAATGTGGCTAGCCGCCCAATTCCAAATGAAAGATTTGGGAGAGGCACAATATGTTCTAGGGATCTAGATCATTCTGGATCGTAAGAACAAGAGGTTGGCCTTGTCTCAGGCATTGTACATTGACAAGTTTTGATTAGTGCTCGATGCAGAATTTCAAGAGGGATTTATTACCCTTCAGGCATGAAATTATTTTGTCTAAGGAATAGTGTCCTAAGATACCTCAAGAGATTGAGGAAATGAGATGGATTCCCTATGCTTCGGTTGTTGGAAGCCTCATGTATGAATTGTTATGTACTAGACCTGAAATTTGCTATGTAGTAAGGATTGTCTATCGATATCAGTCCAATCCAAGATTAGATCACTGGACGGCGGTCAAAATGATTCTCAAGCTCGTGTATGGAGATAAGGATTTGATCCTTACAGGATACACAGACTCTGACTTTCAGACTGACCAAGATTCTTGGAAATCAACATTAGGGTCAGTGTTCACTCAGAATGGAGGGGCTGTAGTTTGGCGAAGCATCAAGCAAGGATGCATCGCGAACTCCACTATGGAAGTTGAATACGTAGCCGCTTGGGAAGCTGCTAAAGAGGCTATTTGGCTAAGGAAGTTCCTTACAGATTTGGAAGTTGTTCCAAATATGTCTTTGTTGATCACTCTCTATTGTGATAACAACGGCGCTGTGGCCAATTCTGAGGAACCTCGGAGTCACCGAAGAGGCAAGCATATTGAACGGAAGTATCATTTGATCAGGGAGATTGTGCATCGCGATGATGTGCTAGTCACAAAGATCGCGTTGGAGCACAACATTGCTAATCCATTTTCAAAGACTCTCATGGCTAAAGTATTCGAGGGTCATCAGGAGAGTCTGGGTCTATGGGACACGCGACACCTTGTCTAGGGCAAGTGGGAGATGATACTGGGGTTTAGAGTATGCCCTAGTTTATTGTATATTGTACTGCTTTTTGTACACATTGTTATTAATAAATTAAATGTTATTTTATTTGCACTTACTCATATCCAATAAACTAAGATTCATGGTTATTTCATGTAACTTAAACATGTATGTGAGACATACAAGTGGATCATGCCTTAAATAATAACCTAAATGGTATTTAGTATTAGGATAAATGAGAGATACCTTATCTTGGTGACTCTACGGATACGACCTGCTTTGTACATATTTACAAGTGTTGTAAAGTGCTACAAATGGTCTGATCCTGACCATTCGTGTGAAGACATGCGAGCGGGGGTGTCCTATACAAAGAGTTTGTATAAGATCGAACCACGAGATGATTAGTCTCTTTATATAACGTCGTTGATAATTGAGACCTACATTTCACTAAAATGACCATAGGTGACATGACCTGAATCCTCAGTGAGTTGGGAACTCTTGCCTATGAGGGCGATCCTTTGATTAGTATGGGGGAGAGTGGCCAGATTGCCAACTCAACAAGCCTACCTTTTTGGGGATAGGGGTGCTGGGAACTGATAACAGGCAGAAATGCACGTTATTACAGTGCTAAGTTATTAAACAATGAAGGTTTGCGTTGATAAAATATGTTACATTGCGTTAAAAAAACATTAAGTTCATAACATTGCGGTCGCATGCGTTCATTGAATAGAAACAGTTAATTTTTGTATTTTTATGCAGAATATGCATTGATGCAAGGCAAAAAGCGTGATCACAAGAAATCAACAGTCGATCACAGTGTTACCGCAAGGAATTGCGGTGATTTGTGCTTACAAACATCTGCTCAATAAGGATTGCCGCATAGAGCCGACGCAACTTGGTGGGCGCATCTGGGTGAAAAGCATAATTAATCACGATGGGACAGAAAGCTGATGACGGTCGAATCCGAATTAAGTTGACAAGCTGCTAATGATAAAAAGTACACTCAGCTTTTCGGTGACAAATATTCAGTGCATCAGTCAGAGAATTAAAGCCATCCCATCGTGCAATCATAAGAGAGAAGCTGCCTTTCACCCCGAAGATCTATAAATACCAAAGGCAACCTTCAGAAAAGGGGTTCAGCAAGTTCGGATACTTAGATAATTTTCTCCATAGTTAGAGTAGCCTTGTTCTTAGATTTTCTTTTATTTAAGGCAGAAGAAAGAGAAGCGAGATTGTGCCGATAGATCGTTCCAGTGAACTTGGAAGAGTGCCGGAAGCGTCAAAATCGGAGAGAGGGCCAACTCTTGCGAAAGCAGGAATATCTTTTGAACAGAATAGAGTTGACAGTGTAAAGGCCTTGGGAAGCAAGGGATTGCTACCAGGCTCTCTATCCTTATCTTCCATTGTCATTTTGTACTCAAACTTATCTATAGAAATGGAATTTACTTCTTTATATATGTTCACTCTTTGTTTATTACGCATGAGTAGCTAAATCTGTCGAATGGGTTGAGAAGCACTTAGCTAGCATAATTGGGGATCTTCATTCTATGCAATTATCTTGTATTATATATGCTTCATTTGTCCATTAGAGATACTCGGGAGGGTAGTCTAAGGATAAGATCTAGGCTTGGGAAAGTCAGGTTAGAATCTAGGCTCGGGAGAGTCAAATTAGAACGCATAATCAAGAGATAGGAGCTTATGAATAAGCACTGTTTGCTATTTGCGCATTGCATGCATCCTAGAGATAGGATATGATTGTGTGCAGTCACCTTGTCTTTCCATGCATCTTGCATCATCACATGGAAAAGAGTACAGACTTAGGAATAAGCTCTATGGACATTGTGCATTCAACACATGCGTCCTAGAACTAGGAGCACCGCATTTGCATTGGAAAATGATCTGTTGTTATAGTGTAGCATGATCGCATAGTTTGACGCATTCCCGGGAAATGCTAGCGAAAAAATTTCTCAACCCGTTCCTCCGCATACTCAGTGTATCTAACACACAATTGAACTTTTCTCAAATCCACCGCATTTATTTATTTTTCATCACCGCAAACAATAACCTCAACAACTATTGATTTATCCGGTAATCCCAAAGTCTTCTGAGAAATTACCACCGCATATCGTTTTCCCAAGTCCCTGAGTTCGACCTTGGACTTACCAGGCAACTCAGTGGGATTTATACTTGGATTCCACTGAGAAAACTTGTTGATCAACGCATTCCATCACCACATCTCATTCCATAATTTCACTTCATAAAATAACGCATCAGGAACTCAACTACACAAGACGGAATTCACTCCTTCCCCGAAGTAGAGGTAAGTAGATAAATTGCTCTCTTAGGGGCTGATTCCTAGTCTTAAACATAGTGGCCACACACTCTCTTTGGAATAGAGGACTCAGTCATAGTAGAACTATGACCTATTTTTTTTTAGAGGAATTAGTGGTACTTAAGGAGCTAGATGTAACTATAGAAGCAAAACGATAAATTGGCCCAACTGTACTTACAAACGATTTGTGAAGGGTTATCACACTGTTGATTGGTCGTATGGACCCAGAAATATATCTGTAGTGAGAAGAGTGCAGTCGTCGGTCTTTAGTGGAGTGCTCGACAGTTAACAGATAGTGGATCCATTTATTGCAGAACTTTTAGGTTATTACTTGATCATGAACCACCTGTATGTCAACCACATATTGTTTAAGTGACATCATATAACCTTGGATCTTACTTTATTGGATTGGATTAATGTTGTCTAAATATCAAATAAAATACCTATGATTTTATTAAATAAATAATTTGTGTTAACAAAACTATAAACCACAAGATACACTAGATTTAGGAAATTAATCTCAACAATCTCCCGCTTGTTCAAAGCTAGTGAAATGTATCAAAATATAATAAAAGACGAGTGGGAAAGTAAAGTATCAATATACAATGTAAAATAAAGTATCATTATACAATACAATAAGCTTGGGCATACAATATACTCAATAAAATCTTCCACTTGCCCTAGCTTAAATGACTAACATCTCGTAGACCCAAACCCTCCAAATGACCCTAAAATACTTTAGCTGTGAGATCCTTTGTAAATGGATCAACAATATTGTGCTCCGAGGCAATCTTTGTGACGATCACATCTCTTCGTTGCACAATCTCTTTAATAAGATGATACTTACGATGTATATGCTTTCCATGTTTGTGACTACGAGAATCCTTGGAGTTTGCCTCAACACCACTGTTATCACAATAAAGTGTTATAAGTAAGGACATATTTGGAACAACTTCCAAATCTGTGAGAAATTTTTTGAGCCAAACGGCTTCCTTAGCAACTTCACAGGCAGCTACATACTCAACCTCCATGGTGGAATCCATAATACCTTTGCTTAATGTTACGCCATACTGTAGCTCCTCCATTCAAAGTGAACACTGATCCTGATATGGATTTCTTTGAATCTGTAGGATTGTATCAGTAACACGGAAGCACAAGGATCATTTAAGCACTCTAATTCATTAATTTTGGCAAAATATAAAGCATGCTCTTGTAGAAAACAAGTGAGTTTCATGACATACCTCTTGTAGAATATCTTCAAAGCTTGTTCTCCAGCTGCAATCTTCTCCAAATCTTATTGCAGACCACCTCAGGATCTTCGGCACTATTCTCTTGGTGCTCTAGATTGTGTTGTGGGACTCAAACCAAGCTTGAATCAAGGGATGAAGGAGAATAGCTCATAGCAACAATCTTGTTGAAGAACCCTTTCTTCAACTCAAATTTTCTCTAAAATTCTCTCTTGATTGCATGCCCGAATTTTACTCCAAACTCTTCATTATATTGCAGATCAACATACAAGGGAGAGAGTTGCATGATTTGCAGCTCATGCTTGGAGTAACACAAGGCAATGTTGATGGCTTTTGTGTGAGCAAGTAAAAAGATGGATAATGGAAAACCAAGTTTTTCCATTTGTGTTTTGTTATTCTAATTTTCCAATTTTATCACAAAATCAAAATTTGATATTTAAAATCTATTTTGATTTTAAAACTGAAAAATAAAATTAATTTCATAAATTAATTTTTTAAAAATAAAACTTAATTAATTTAATATTAAATATTAAATTAATTTTTACACATATTCATCTTTATATATTCAAATCATATTTAGATATAAATTCTCCTATTCCGTTTAATTCTTAAATTAAACATATAATTATATCTCATATAATTACTAATTTCTTTAATTGTAATTTAGAAGTTTCAAATTAACTTATCATGTTATTCTAGAGCTAGTCCTTACGAGCTAATAGGGGGACCTTGCGGACCTACAGATCATGGGCTCCAACGATCCGAGATTAATTAGCTAAACTCATTAGACAAAATTAATCCCTATTCATTAACTAATGGGTCACTCTACTAAAGCCCATAGTTACACTCCCCTCACTATAGATATATTATGTTCACATAATCTAACCATAATTAACAAGTCGACCCTTCACAGGTTGTTCATAATAACGGTTGGGTCAAATATCTGTTTTATCACTGAGATTACGTCTTATTCCTCAAGTTCCTATTGATCCTCTAATGAACAACTAGTTTGTCATCCAATCACTAAACCAAACTCTTTCAGCCCAGTGAGAGGGTGACGCCCCTTGTTTAAGACCTGGATTCAGTACTTGAGATAATAACCTTTCTCCTATTCTTAAATTGGGTAGGCGTGAACTCCATCTTGCACCCTATGTCCCCAGC
This sequence comes from Benincasa hispida, assembly GCF_009727055.1. Classification (NCBI taxonomy): domain Eukaryota; kingdom Viridiplantae; phylum Streptophyta; class Magnoliopsida; order Cucurbitales; family Cucurbitaceae; genus Benincasa; species Benincasa hispida. Next base: position 7,887,397 of record NC_052355.1, read on the forward strand.
TATCTATTAGGTTTTACCCCTGAAATGGGAGTCTTATTGAGCCAGCGCTGTTGAGCCAACCTTCACCTATGAAAATCTAAGGGTATCCTGAATAAATAGGAGTTCATAGTTAACTCAGGATAAAGATCGAGTTACTTAGGTCATTTAGGTGAAATAGTCAGTCTTATACAGTAAATAGCGTTATAAAGTAAGAGTGATTTATTTCTTGGTCCGATGTTATGCAAACTCATTGCATAGGACGCCCCCACTCCTCATGTCATAACATGTATGAATTAGGATCACATCATATGTAGCACTTTACAACTCTTTGTAACAACTACAGAGTAGGCTGCATCTAATGGTGTTACCAGAATAAGGTACCCAACCTTATTCATGTACAATAGATCATTTTTACTATTTACTCGAACCTGGTCTACTCTTATGTCTCCACATACAGTTCAAGTACTCATGCAATAGTCATTGGTCTTAGTTTATTGGATTTAGACTTTCATACAATTTATGAAATCAATAATAAGTATATTGATTATAGAATATGTTCATCATTTTACAAACTGCGAGTTTTTAAGACATAAAACCTAACAGAATCCTTATTAGTGTGAAAATTAGAGTCAATGTATCCTGTAAGGATCAAATCCTTAACTTCATACACGAGCACATAACCCCTCATTCTCTATAGATACTTAAGGATTGTTTTGATCATTGTTCAGTGCTCTAATTCGAGATTGGATTAATATTTACTGGCAATCCCTACTGTACAGCAAATGTCAGGTCTGGTACATAACATTACATACATAAGGCTGCCAACGGCCGATGCATAGGGAACCCGTTTCATTTCCTCAACTTCTTGAAGAGTCTTAGAACACTATTTCTTAGACAAAAGAATTCCATGTGTAAAAGGTAATAAACCCTTCTCGGAATTGTGCATCGAATATCTGACAAGTATCTTGTCAATATACGGTGCTTGAGACAAGGTCAGCGTTTTGTTCTTATGATCCATAATGATCTTAGTTTATTGGATTTAGTTTTTACAAGTGCAATTTACATATTCAATAACAGTTTTGTCTAATAAACCTCAATAACTACTTCATTGCAAATAGAATATGTTGAATTTTACAAACTGATAGTTTTAGGATATACAACCCAACACAAGTGATATCATATAACCTTGGATCTTAGTTTATTGGATTGAATTGATGTTTTCTAAATGTCAAATAAAATACCTTTGATTTTATTAGATAAATAATTTTTGTTATCAAAACTACAAACCATGAGATACACTAGATTTAGGACATCAATCTCAATAAGTATCACCCGATATGGGAGATTATGCAACGAGGAGATGTGATCGTCACAAAGATTACCTCAAAGCACAACATTGCTAATCGATTTACAAAGGCTCTCTCGGCTAAAGTGTTTGGAGGCCTTCTAGAGAATCTAGGTTTATGAGAGGTGTACGCCAAGGGAAAAGCGGAACCATACTTGTATCTTTAACGCAATTAATGAACTTGCGCTATTTGTATTAATTATCTTTTCTGTTTCTACTTCACACATAAGACCTGCCACAACATAACACGATCTTTGTATAATCTTCACAGTCAGCCTCAACTTCGGTATCTTGTATCATGAAACCTGTATCTTGTTTCATCTTAGTTTAGATTTACTTTATCGCAATTTATTTTATTATTGCATTTTTACCACTTTACTTTACTTTACCGCATATTTAAATACTTGTACACAACTCTTTTATAAATTGAAAAAACCCTTGGTCGCATGTATCACAAACATAACACAATAATCTCAAACAGTCCCTATGTTCGACCTCGGATCATACCGAGAAACTTGCGGTGAAATTATACTTGGTTCCAATGCAAGGAAACTTGTGACAACGCACAGCATACTACAAGAATTGTAGTTTCATATCTAAAAAAATTGCGTTACAAGTTTATGGCGCCGTTGCCGGGGAACTGGTAATGGGGACATGGAATTGTAGCTTATAGATTAAAATTTATGTCAACAAGTTTATGGCGTCGTTGCCGGGGATTGGTTAACGGTTTGTTGTTTGAGTATGTTTGTAGTGTTTGTAGGACAGATCTCATTGTACTGGCTGTTCAATGCGGAGAGCAGCTTGACGGTTTATGAGTACTGGTGCTGTACCAGAATTCGAAGCTGACACTGAGATCGAGCATACCTTTCGCGCACGGGCACGCCAGAATCGGATAAGGCAAAAGAAAGCAGCGAGTATGGTAGATAATAACGACAATGCGGTTCCCGTAGTGAATCAAGAGGTTGTACGACCAGCGCAAGATCCTATTTTCTTGGTTGCTGATCGCAACATCCCCATGAGGAATTATGCGGCACCCAACCTGTACGACTTTTCGCCTAGGATTTCGAGGCCTATTGTTGAGAAGAACGCAAGGTTCGAAATAAATCCGGTCATGCTACAAATGATCCAAAATGCAGGACAATTTGGGGGTCTACAAGGTGAAGACCTGCATGCCCACTTGACCAGCTTTATCGAAATGTTCGGCAATTCTCATTACCTGGCGTAACCCTGGAGAGTATTAGACTGTATTTGTTCCCTTACACCTTGCGGGACGAAACCAAGAGGTGGGCTCACTCACTGGAGCCGAACGAGATCACATCATGGGATCAACTGGTGGAGCGATTCATGAAGAAGTTATTCCCGCCGGCCGTCAACGCGAGGCAACAAAAGAACGTGCTGAATTTTGAGAAAATGGAGAATGATACCCTGAGCACCGCCTGGGTGCGATTTAGAAGATTGGTGAAAAAATGCCCGTATATCGGGATACTCGATTGCATTTTGATGGAGACCTTTTATTACGGCCTGAATAGATCGATGCAGGCTATTGCTGATGCCTCCGCAGCAGGTGGTTTTATGGACAAAACGTATACTGAGGTGAAAGTCATCCTTGACCGCATATCGTGAAACATGGATGACATGATTAATGATGGCTATGGAGGCCAAGGCGTCGAAAGAAGAAAGAATGAAACGGCCATTGTCCTTGCGGAGACAATGACCACATTTGCCACGGTGACCTCCATCCTTTAATCGATGGCAATCAATCAAGGAGCCATCCCCCAACAATCAGGGCAACCCACTGCACCGGCTCAAGTGGCCACAATAAGTTGCGTTAATTATAGAGGGGCTCATGTAGCAGAAATGTGCCCATTGAATCTCCAACAAGTATGTGCCATCCAAAACAACCCCTTTAGCAAAGCCTACAATCCTGGCTGGTGGAGCCATCCTAAATTTGGTTGGGGAGGCAATCCTAACCAAGGGGGACCAATCACCCATCAGAGTGGCAGTCGAGGAAATCCTCCTTTTCACCATACCTCTAACCAGAGGCAACCAAGGCAATCGCATAACCAGCAACCCTTATCTTCGAACACCTCTAGAAGCTCATTGAGGCCCTGCTTAAACAATATATGGACAAAAATGACGGAGTAATGCAAGCGCACGCTTCTTCAATTCGAAACTTGGAGATCCAAGTGGGCCAGCTGGCATTTGAGCTGAGAAATAGAGCATCAGGAACGTTGCCCATCAACTCATAAGCCCCGGGATCCAATGGAAAGAAGCAATGTCCCTAGGACATTGGGCAGACAAGTCGGACTGCCTGCAGAGATGTGGATTGTGCTCATTCAAAGAAACGCATCTTCCGGTCCATATCTCACATCTATGTTTAATGCTTTCTTTAAATTCCTGTCTTATTGAATTCCTGAATGTTGTCTTTACTTCTTCATTTAATTCGTTTCTTGACTTTATGAATTTAATTCTTCATTTATTTCCCCTTGCATTTATTTCTATACCGCCTTTAATTCTTTTAACTTTTTTGTAATTAGTTCGTTAGTCCTTAATTGGTGAATGATTGAGAAATAAAGAGAAATTTATTACCGAAAGTTACAGTACTTTGCGTTGATGAAAAAAATGAAATAAAATAAAATGAAACAATAAATATCGAGTATGCAAGGCGATGACGGACGCATCTTGAATCAACAAGATACGCTTTGCGTTCATCTGGGGGGTGTGTTGCGAGCGTATATATCCTTTGCCCGTCCTTGGCTAAATGCACTATGTTGAGGTAGTGTTGCGCTGGTAGCAATATCGTGCGCCTAATCCTCCAGAAATGTGTTTAGTTAAGGGGTTTATTGCAGGGATGCATGCGTTGTTGCCCGTCATCTGCGAAGATGCAATTGCGTTGGTAAACACATTGCATTAATCTTTACCTTGTGTCCGTTCAAATAAAACATTAAAGAAAATTCTTTTTGTCATTTGAGGAGTCCAATCATTTCATATCCTAAAGCAATGCTGATTCTACAGACGACAGGACGTTTTTCTGAAATTTCATAAATGAGGGAAGTTCGAGCGATGGGCCTTTTGAGTGTCTCGAGACCTGTCACCACGAAAAACGCATTGGACCCACTATGGCCCAACCTATATATAGGAACCCTTCGCCGTCTATGAATTCTTTACCTCATTTTTGGAAAATTGAAAACCCTAGCGCCCAACATACGAAACCTTCTTCATCCCAGAAACCCAACGATTTTTCTAGTCTTTCCAAGCTTACCATCCATGGTCGACCAAGCTTCCCAACACTCTGCTTCACTATCAACCCCTTCCTCTGACCAAATCGCCATGCGAGAGGCAGCATTCCTCGTTGCCAGTCTCAGACTTGCTGCCCAACCTCATACCGTCCCGAGAATCGCCGGTAGAACCTGGAGAAACCCCATAGCTGTCAGACCTCCTCAGTTCAAGAGGGGGCAAAGCACTGAGAGCACACCATTTCCAACTCCTGCCGTCTCAACTGAGAGTGAGAAGAAGAGACACGATGATACGGAGGTGTTTGGTAAGATTCTGAGCAATCTGGAGCAAGGAGGGGGATTACCCGAGGCAAGGGTTCTAAACGAACCACTATCTACATAGGAGGTGGCGGTGGTGGTGAATGAAGTATGGTGGTGCTGGAGGCAGTGGTGAATGAAAAAGATATAGAAAGAGGCACTCTGGCCTTAGAGACTCCTGAGGTAACTGCCAACGCAGGAACCTATGACGAAACCTCCAAATTTACGGTGGAGGAGATTGCGGTGGCTGAAGTTGCGATGGATGAGGTTGCAGTGGAGACGCAACCAGAAGTAGTTGAGGAGAAAAAGAAGAAGAAGAAAAGCAAAGGGAGAAGGGCTGGAGAGGCTGAGTCTTCTCATCATCGCAAGGAGAAAAAGAATAAAGAAAAGAAGGATGATGACGAAGATGAGGAAGAGAAGAAGGAAAGGAAGAAGAAAGAGAAGGAAGAAAGAAGAATGCGTGAGCGTGAAGAAAAGCGCCTAAGAAAAGAAGAAGATAAGAAGTAGAGGGCTGCGAGCCCGAAAAATGATGGAGAATCGACCTCCATAAGGGAGAATGGGGGAAAACAGCGTAATTAATGGAGCCGATGCAACTTGAAACAACACAAATGGTTGCGACGGAGGAAGGCGAAGAAGGAGAAACTACCCCCCTGATGTGGCGTCACAGGGAGAATGTGCCACAAGGGTCTACTGTTGACACTCAAAGATTAATCATCACACTAGAAGAAAACGAAAGAAGAAGAAAAGAAGAGAAGGAGAAACAGGAGAAAATGGAGTGCGCAAAACTCATCATGGCAGATGGAAATCGCAGAAGAAGAATGCAAGATGTGAAAATACGCAGTAATAATAAACTCGCAAGGCTCGAAGGGATAAGGAGGCGCGAGAAGGAACAGCGTCTATTGCTGGCCTCCGAGCAATTTGTAGAAGAATTTAAGAGAGAAGAAAGAGAAGAAGAAGAAGAGGAAGAGAAAAAGAATAAGGAAGAAGAGGAGAGGAGATTGAAAGAGGAGAAAGGGAATAAGCGCGAAGCTAATAAAAGAATGAGGAACTCACAGAAGAAGAAGGGTAAAGAACTCGCAGAACGCGAGAAGAAGGAACAACGTAGAGAGCGGGAGAAGAGACAAAGGCAAGCAGCCCCCCTTACATTGGCAAAAGAAAAGGGTAAAGCAATCACAAAAAGTAGTGAGCCCGCGTTGGCAAGGAAGCGTCCATCGAAGAGAAAAGAGAATGATGTCATGCTGATAGAGATGGGCTTCTATCCTGTGCCAATGCCACTTCCTGACCTCATCACAAGTGTGATTGTGGAACACAGCTGGGACACATTTTGCCAATGCCCAGCCATTATTATGTCGCAGGTAGTGAGAGACTTCTATAGAGGGCGTCTACACGGAACCAGGGATGCAGTGACCTTCAAAGGAGAAATGGTGTACTTCAGCGTAGTGCACATCAATGAGATATACCAAATGAAGGATAACCCGGATGCACCGGGGAACAAAATTATTGATGATCCTATTGAGCAACAGATGGAGGACGCGCTGAGAGTATTAACGTAATCGGGCACGAAGTGGTCGGTTTCACTCAAGGGCATCCGCACCCTGGCATCCAAGTCTTTGCTTCTTGAGGGAAGGCTTTGGGTCTACTTGGTCAAGAAGCAGCTAATCCCAACCACACATGACAAAACTGTATCAAGGGATCGAGTCATGGCCGCATATTACATTATGCATGGCATACCAATTGACATAGGGCAGTTGATCGCAAGACAGCTCAGAGCACTAATGGGGCATATTCGAGGACAATACTTCTTTCCATGGACTGTTTCAAGTCTGTGCCTGTCAATGGGCATAGGCGTTGATGAAGAGCCTATGCCTAAAGTCCATGGCCTTATCAACATAAAGATCTTGAGGTTTCTCCTCAAAGACTCCCCATATTGCCCTGAGCTACCCTTTAAGAGGCCCACAATCGACCTCAATGCGCCGCGGGAACCAAGGCCTAAGAGACCACGCAGTGAAAGCAAGGGAAAAGAAAAGGTCCAAGAGTCAACAATGCATGATCCAGAACCTTTGGACCCTTTGTCCTTGATAATTTGTCCTCCAAGCCCTCCGAGCCCACCCGCAAAACCTTCTTCTCCACTCCATGAACACTTTACCAATCTTCTCCTCATTCCCAATTCTCCAACTGTTCACCCAGTAGCCCTAACTTCACCCTCAACTTCATCACTGCAACCTTCCATTCCACGGCCGAAAGTTGATGACCCACACGATTTGGGTGAAGGCACCTCTGCCCAAAACGATGCTGGCGAGGCATCGCAGGCAAAACCCTCCATAACTTCCCTAGCTGCTGAGTTAGCAAAAATACGGTCACTTCTAACCCAACAACAACAACTTCTCTTCCAACAGCAGAAACTCTTCAATCAACAACAAGCCTACTTCGACCAGTGGTTTGATGCAGTAATAGAGCAAGTTGATAATATTCAGTGCAGTGTTGCCACATCAAGGGAGGTGCTGATCAACATACTTTGCAACACTCATACGATCAACCGCCACCAAAGACAACTTGCGGAGCGCAACCATGAATACTTTAATTTTCTCACAACATACCTTCATGGTCTATTGGTGCCTCTGCATCTCAGGCAACACTTGCTTTTTGAAGAGACTTCTTTTGCATCACCGCAAAACCTTCCTCCAGCTCCTCAGCAATAATCCTTACATTCTATTTTTTTATGCGGCCATTCTGCAATATTTTTTTATTATTCAATTCATTGTTTAATTAAATTCTTTGATTCTTTGTACAGGCAACAATTTTGTATTGCATTAATTTTTAATTATTTGTATATTTTATTAAAATTCAATACAATTGAGTATATATTCACTCCATTTGCTTGTGCCTTTTTCTTTATCATCCTTTGTCAATATTTGCAATATTCTTAATCTTTTATTTTCTGCGTTCTTCATTGTGTTGCCATGATGTAATATATGTCTATACTTAGAAACATTTCCCATACTTTGTAAATTCTAACTAACACTTAGTTAATTATTAGTTTAGCAGTACTTTACCTTTTATCTTTCAAAGTTCTGCTCAAACCTTCTTTTTGAAATTTTTTTTCTAAGTGTTTGTCTAGTCTATCCAAACAACGAAATGAGGACCTTGCTCATCTTTAAATTTGGGTGTGGGGAAGGTTTGAGCAGATAAGATCAAGAATATGCGATGAAGAAAATGCGTTCATTGCCATTTCAAAAAAATAATAAAAAAAAATTTACAAAACTCCAATGTCAGCGCAAGGGAAAACCTAAAAAACAATCCCAACCTGATAAGAGTTTAGTTGTGAAAGGAGCCTGCTCATAGTTGGATGTTCGTATGACCCCCGTAGGAACAAGCCAAAATGAAGGTGGGTTTCCAAGAACAACGTAGTATGAAAATAAATGAAATAGAAAAAAATATATATATAAAAATGCAAGAGATAACTCCTCTGAATATCATGAGTTAAAGTTGAGATTGGCACACAACCGTAGTTGGATGTTCGCATGACACCCATGGGAACAAACCAAAACGAAGGGTGTAACCATGACCAACAGTCTCTAATAAATGACGCAAAAGTTTTGACCACCGTATATAGNAAATGACGCAAAAGTTTTGACCACCGTATATAGACGCATCAAGTTGTTTTGACAAAGAAGAGATAAACATTCTATTTTTTAAAAAAAAAAAAAAAAAAAACTAGAAAGCACCTTTGAGCAGAATTTTGTTATATAGACGAATAACGTAGGGCTTTGTTAAGAATTAGCAAGGATAGGAGGAAATTCCTTAGGACATTAGGCAGGCAAGCCGAACAGCCTGCGGAGATGTGGATTGCGCTCATTCAAAGAAACGCATCTTCCGGTCCATATCTCACATCTATGTTTAATGCTTTCTTTAAATTCCTGTCTTATTGAATTCCTGAATTTTGTCTTTACTTCTTCATTTAATTCGTTTCTTGAATTTATGAATTTAATTCTTCATTTATTTCCCCTTGCATTTATTTCTGTACCGCCTTTAATTCTCTTAACTTTTTTGTAATTAATGTGTTAGTCCTTAATTGGTGAATGATTGAGAAATAAAGAGAAATTTATTACCGAGAGTCACAGTACTTTGCGTTGATGAAAAAAATGAAATAAAATAAAATGAAACAATAAATATCGAGTATGCAAGGTGATGATGGACGCATCTTGAATCAACAAGATACGCTTTGTGTTCATCCAACTCAAATATGTTGAAGTTGAGGGATGTGTTGCACACGTATATGTCCTTTGTCCGTCCTTGGCTAAGTGCACTATGTTGAGGTAGTGTTGCGCTGGTAGCAATACCGTGCGCCCGATCCTCTAGAAATGTGTTTAGTTAAGGGGGTGTGTTGCGGGGATGCATGCGTTGTTGCCCGTCTTCTGTGAAGATGCAATTGCCTTGGTAAACACATTGCGTTAATCTTTACCTTGCGTCCATTCGAATAAAACATTAAAGAAATTTTTTTTTTGTCATTTGAGGAGTCCAATCGTTTCGTATCCCAAAGCAATGCTAATTCTGTAGACGAAAGGACATTTTTATGAAATTTCATAAATGAGGGAAGTTCGAGTGATGAACCTTTTGAGTGTCTCGAGACCTATCACCATGAAAAACGCATTGAGCCCACTACAGTCCAACCTATATACAGGAACCCTTCCCCGTCTATGAATTCTTTACCTCATTTTGGCAAATTGAAAACCCTAGCGCCTAGCATACGAAGCCTTCTTCATCCCAGAAACCCAACGATTTTTCCAGTCTTCCTAAGCTTATTATCCATGGCCGACCAAGATTCCCAACACTCTACTTCACCTCAACCCCTTCCTCTGACCAAATCGCCATGCGAGAGGCAGCATTCCTCGCTGCCAGTCGCAGACTTGCTGCCCAACCCCATACCGTCCCGAGAATCGCCGATAGAACTCGGAGAAACCCCTTAGCCGTTAGACCTCCTCAGTTCAAGAGGGGGCAAAGCACTGAGAGCAAACCAGTTCCAACTCCTTCCATCTCAACTGAGAGTGAGAAGAAGAGACGCGATGATACGGAGGTGTTTGGTAATATTCTGAGCAATCTGGAGCAAGGAGGGGGATTACCCGAGGCAGGGGTTCTAAACCAACCACTGTCTACGGAGGTGGTGGTGGTGGTGGTGAATGAAGAAGAGATAGAAAGAGGCACTCTGGCCTTAGAGACTTCTGAGGTAACTGCCAACGCAGGAACCTATGACGGAACGTCCAAAGTTGCAGTGGAGGATATTTCGATGACTGAAGTTCCGATGGATGAGGTTGCCGTGGAGACGCAACCAGAAGTTTTTGAAGGGAAAAAGAAGAAGAAGAAAAGTAAAGGGAGAAAGGCTGGAGAGGCTGAGTCTTCTCATCATCGCAAGGAGTAAAAGAATAAAGAAAAGAAGGATGATGACGAAGATGAGGAAGAGAAGAAGGAAAGAAAGAAGAAAAAGAAGGAAGAAAGAAGAATGCGCCGGCGTGAAGAAAGGCACCTAATAAAAGAAGAAGAAAAGAAGCAAAGGGCTGCGAGCCCGACAAAAGATGGAGAATCGATCTCCGTAAGGGAGGATAGAGGGGAAACAACGCAATTGATGGAGTCGATGCAACCTGAAACAACACAAATGGTTGTGACAGAGGAAGACAAAAAAGGAGAAACTACCCCTCTGATGTGGCGTCGTAGGAAGAATGCACCGCAAGGGTCTACTGTTGACCCTTAAAGATTAATCATCGTACTAGAAGAAAAAGAAAGAAGAAGAAAAGAAGAGGAGGAGAAACAGAAGAAAATGGAGCACGAAAAACTCATCATGGGTCTACTAATGTCCTTTGATTTGTGTAGGTGAGAGTGGCTAGTTCACCAACTTAATAAGTCTACCATTTTAGGGACAAGACCGAAGGGGGAGCTTGGAACAAAATAATACAAGATGAAATTTCCTCCTTCCAGTCCTCCGGGTAAGTAAATGTGTATTTCCTTAAGTGTTATCTGGGGACTTGAACAAAGGACCCTACCCTCTCATTGGCCTAAGAGGGGTTTTTGTTTATTGGGTCGACCATAAGTAGGTTGTTCATTAGAGGAGCGTTGGTACTTAAGGAGTCAGAGGTAACCCAAGGGTGAAACGGTAATTTGACCCAGTTAGAGTTACAAACACTCGTGAAAGACTAACTTCTTGTTGTTGGTCTATATTTATGGAAATAGAAATATGTCTATAGTCAGAAGAGTGTAGTTCTGGGTCTTTAGTGGAGTGTACCCATAGTTACCGAGTATTGATTAACTTGGTTAAGAACTTTAGCCAATTAATCTCATATCGTTAGAGCTTATGAACTACAAGTCCACCAGGTTCCCTTGTTAGCTCACTAAAGGATATTAAAGAGGAATTATTTGAATTGTTTAAATCAATTTTAGGAAATTGTATATTAATATGATTAATATGTAATTGATATGGATGTGATAAATATGTTTGAAGTATGCTATAAGTATGAGAATGATTTAGAGTTTTATGAGATATATTAAAAGGATAATTGTGCATGGATCTATATTATGAATAACTATACTACATATAGTTGGAGATGCCTTTTGCCAAGAAAAATAGATTTAAACTATTGAGGGCGGTCCTTTGATTTGTATGGGTGAGAGTGGCCAGGTCGCCGATTGAAACCTACCATTTTCGGGATTCGTCTGATTTGGGAGCTAGGAACTCAACTATAGAAGATGGAATTCACTCCTTCCCTGAGGTAGGGGTAAGTAGATAGATAGCTCCCTTAAAGGCTGATTCCAGGGCTTGAACGATGTGGTGCCACACACTTTCTCTTGGCCCGAGAGGTGTCACACATACTTGGACTATGTTGTATTGTTCATTAGAGGAATCAATGGTACTTAAGGAGTGAGATGTAACTATAGGAGCAAAATAGTAATTTGGCCCAACTGTACTTACGAGCATCTGTGAAGGGTCATCGTACTCATGATTGGTTATATCCGATGGACACAAAAATATATCTGTGGTAAGAAGAGTTCAGTTGTTGATCTTTAATGGATGCCTGACAATTAACGGATGGTGGATCTCGTGGCTAAAGAGTCTAGTCAGCTATTCACGGACCATTGGAGCTTAGAGACACAGGTCCATTAGGTCCCCTGGGTAGCTTGGATAAAGTCAAGAATCAGTGTTTGGGTTAATTTGAAATGTTCAAATTGACAAGGGGAAGTTCGATTATATATGATATAATTGGACTGGTTAATTATATATGATATAATTAGCTAAATGTATGATACATTATTTTGGAGGAAATTAGATATAAATATGATTTATATCAAGTAGAGGAGAAATCACTATAGTAGATATATGATATCAAACTATAGGGTAAAAATATAATATGATTATATTTATTATTAATTTAATTGGTTAATTATTGATAATTAAGCCAAAATCTCGCTCAAATGTGCGTTAGTGGAAACAACATTGGTTATTGTAACCGATGAATAAAAATGAAATTTGTTTCATTTTGAAAAGTTCGAAAGTTTGGAAAAAGATCAAAGGATGCGTTGGTGTGAAAACATAAACGATCACTTAAGTAAATCGAAAGCCTATATGATAGTCGCTTAGCGCCTAAACGATCGCATACCGCGCGCCTAAATGATCGTCTACCTAGCGCCTAAACGATCGCACACTAAGTTCTAAATGATCACTTAGCTTTCCTAAACGATCGTGTAGTGTGTTGTGTTTGTTAAACGATCGCCTACCTTTTCCTTAGTGATCGCTCAGTATAATCTACGCGATCATGTAGTCTCTTCTAGTGATAAGCATCTTAATATGCGATAGCTTTATTTTTTCTCTCACTTGCTTATTGCCTACACGTTCCGTTCTTTCTCCTACCTCTACCAAACTCACCAAAGACCACGCTTTGGGTTCTCACTCCGAGAATACCTAGGGCTCTTTTTTGGTGGTGTCATCCCCGTTGGGTTCGTGAGTTTGCGATTGTTCGTGTTGCTGTAGTCGACACATCTGCTGGGCATTGGTTGATCGGGTAGAGGTTTCCGCTGCGTTGAGTTCCAAAGTTTGAAGACCGTCTTCAATTGGTATGGGAACTCTCTCCCTTGTTATTTCTTGTTCAAAGCATGCCGTTAATTACTGTTTGTTTGCATCACTATGAATTTGAATGTATATGGTGTATTTCTGTCACGGTGAAATTGGCGATCCGAACGCGCTCGTAGAACTCTTCGTTAAGAGATCCTTCAATTGGTATCAGAGCCTGGTTCTGATAATCCAATTTCATATGTTGCAACGAAATTACATTTACGTTCTTGGTGGGTGCATTTCTACACTGTTTAATCGTTAAATTGTTGTGGATGTGCGGATTAATGGATGTTTTCGTGGATGGTTAGCCTCGATTTGATTTAATTCATTTACATTTGCGGTTGTTTGTAAAGGCCCCTGCGTTTTTGGGCATTAATAATCGTTATTGAGTCTGTATTCAAAGTTTGTTTGAATTTTGAGTCGTTCGTGAAGAAGTTTGGAGCAAGCGTTACGTTTCTTCGAGGAAGAAGATGATCAAGGGTTGATCGCATCGTGCAGATGATGTAGTACGCGATCATTGTTGATGGCTTCTTGAAGACGATGGAGGATGCGATCATGTTGATCGCATCGGTTAAACGATGGGGTATGCGATCAAGGGTTGTTCACATCGAGTCAACGATTGGGTACGCGTTTGCTGAGTATCAAGTCGTGTAGAGGATGGGATGCTCGCGTATCGCTTAACGCGCGCGTGCACTAAACGATCGTTTAGGTCAGCAAGCTTCATTGCTTAGTAACTGACTAAACGATCGCTTTGTAACGTAAGGTAAATCATTTACCTGTAGCCGCGCTAAGTGATTGCATAGGCGATCAGGCTTCACAACCTCGTTGTCATCTACACGATCGTTTAATATTAGCTTATATCGTCTAGTGCGCTTTGGACAATCGTCTACCTACGATGTTTACTACACGATGGAGTCCTCCTGGCGGTTCAAGACCTAGTTCGCCTGTGAACTAGTTTGCTCGATGAAAAATGTAATAGATAAGGTTATTTCATTCCGATTTTTGTAAAGGCTTATCCCGGTCCATTAATCCTTTATTTATTACATGCGATGTATATTTAAATATGTCATATGGTATGCACATATAGTAAATCTCACCTTAGGCTATACAATGGTTATGCATCATCTCTTTATTTTAATTGTTATAATTTAGAGAAGCTTGATTTAATTCTTTAAGAGCATGCTCATGCATCATATAATATGAGAGCTATATTTATGCATGCATAAAAAGTATTGACATGCATCATCTTTATATTATAATTGTTATAGTATAAGGGTGTATGATAGCATGTTTGCTTGGTTCTTACGCATTATATAAAAGTCATATATAGTAATAACCGGACATTGCATGAAGCAAGACACATAGGTTACTTTATAAATGTTTTAAACACCTCATTGTGCACAATGGTTTTAGTTGTTTCTTTTTCCAAGTTAAAGAGAAATTCGAACTAAAAGAAATAAGAAAGATATGCATGCTCACTTAGGATTAATTAATGGTTTTAAAGTGTTTAAAACTTGGATCACATAAACCTAAGATCATGGTTCTAATATGATTAGCAACCCTAAGAATTTAATCTTTTAATTAGTTTAATAGGATTAAATTGGCTAATAAAAGGTTAAAGTGTAGCAAATCTATCTATAAGGGACATTTTGTCTTAGGTAGGTTCTAACTAGGTTGGGGTATTTAAGTTGACAGAAACGTAATACCGCTACCTGGAAACTTACCTGGAAAGGTGAATTAGATATATTTGATGCATGCATGCAAGTTAAGGATAGTCCATTAAAGTATTTAAATGTGACTACTTGAACTTGTTCATATTTCATAGACAAACATTGTTTATGAGCAGAGTTTAAGAAGACGGCTCAGACTAAAATCAGTAGTCGGATTGTCTAGGTTAATGAACCATAGGTAGAACATTCAGTGGGATGTACTTGGGGCATAAGATGCTTCACTTAAACCTTTCACGTTTCTCCTAAATAGTCCACATCGTGAGATCTACCCTCGGCCTCGCGACACCTTTTGCGTGTCCCCCTAACAGATGGTATTTGGGTAGATCAATATCAAGTGGATGGAGAGAGTGTTCATAGTAAATGAGAGCGGGAGGTGCAACAGCATATCCCTCTGTCTCCCTCGTTAAGTTGAATAAAGTTACTGCACATCGCCTCGAGGCACCCTGGGAGTGTCCCCCTAAAGGATGGCAGTTTTGCGCGTTTCTTTATTTGATCTCCTGTAAGAGGATAAGGTAACTTAGTCTCTTGTCCTAATCTTCTTCTTCCCTACGATGGGCTCTTTAGGGCAGGACTCTGGCACTGAAAATGAGGGGTTACACTTATGTGAAATAGTTAAAGGTTAACGATTCTGAACCGAAAAATGGTGGCTGTTAGGTTTAGTTCCAAGAGTTGGTTCTGCCTAATGGTTGAGAATGTCTCATCCCAACGAAGGGGAAACTGATCACCCCACCAGTGACATTTGTCCTGCCTCACTAGGGCATCATTGTAAAATAGAAGTCTATAACTTAGGGTACTTGAAACTATTTTGCAAAATTNNNNGGAGTGTCCCCCTAAAGGATGGCAGTTTTGCGCGTTTCTTTATTTGATCTCCTGTAAGATGATAAGGTAACTTAGTCTTTTGTCCTAATTTTCTTTTTCCCTACGTGGGCTCATTAGGGCGGGACTCTGGCACCGAAAGCGAGGGGTTACACTTACGCGGAATAGTTAAAAGTTAATGATTCTTGTCCGAAAAATGGTGGCTGTTAGGTTCAGTTCCAAGAATTGGTTCTACTTAATGGTTGAGAATGTCTCATCCCAGTGAAGGCGCAACTGATCACCCCACCGGTGGTGTTTGTCCTGCCTCACTAGGGCATCATTGTAAAATAGAAGTCTATAACTTAGGGTACTTGAAACTATTTTGCAAAATTGATTGGTTTAAAAGTGGTTTAGAAAAATCTAATAAAGTTTTGCTCGTATTTTCAGTAACTTCTTTTTCAAAATGGAAACTACCACTTTAGATTTGATAAGCACCGAAAAGCTCAATGGTGATAATTTTTCAACATGGAAACACATGATCACGACGATCTTGATCATCGAGGATCTCATGTTCGCTCTCATGGAGGCTTGTCCTTCTATTCCAGCTCCTAATGTCGCTCAAAATGTTCGAGAGGCATACGAGCGATGGACAAGGGCGAATGACAAGGCCCGAGCCTACATCTTGGCAAGTCTTTCTGATGTCTTGACCAAGAAACACGAGCCTATGGTCTCAGTGCAAGAGATCATGGAGTCCCTGCAGGGGATGTTTGGATAACCGTCTGAACAACTTATGCATGAGGCTCTTAAATATATATTTAACTCCAAAATGGAAGAAGGCACCTCTGTTTGTGAACATGTGCTTAACATGATGGTCCACTTTAATATGGCGAAGTTCAATTGATCTACCATCGATGAGGGTAGCCAGGTTAGCATAATCCTGCATTCTTTGTCAGAGAGCTTCCTACACTTTGTTAGTAATGTGATTCTTAACAAAGTGAAATATAACCTTACAACTCTCTTCAACGAGTTGCAGATCTACCAGGAAAATGTTGCTTCATCCTCCAGGACGTTCCATAGAGATTCGACCTCAGGAATGAAGTTTTCACCTTCTACTTCTAACTCTGCACAGGGGAAGAAGAAGAAGGGTGGTAAGAGAAAAGGGAATGCACCTGCTAACCCACCGCCTGTCGCCCAAAGGAGGTGTCCACAGGTTGCTAAGGGAAAGTGTTTCCACTGCAACCAAGATGGACACTGGAAGAGGAATTTTCTTCGGTATCTGAAAGAGAAGAAAGCAGCCAATGCTAAGGCCAAGGCTGATAAAGGTAAATATGATTTACTTGTTCTTGAAACTTGTTTAGTGTAGAATGATGATTCAGCCTGGATAATTGATTCGGGCACCACTAACCATGTTTGTTCTTCTTTTTAGGGGATTAGATCTTGGCGACAACTGAAGGCTGGTGAGATGACGATGCGAGTAGGCACCGGGCACGTCGTCTCAACTGTGGCGGTAGGATGGCTTCAGTTAGCTTTACAGAATAGGTTTCTTGTTTTAAATGATGTATATATTGTTCCCGAACTAAAAAGGAACCTCATTTCTTTAAAGTGTTTATTGCGATGTAAATATACTATCTGTTTTAATGTGGATAAAGCGTTTATTCATAAAGATGGTGTTTTTATTTGCACAGCATATCTGGAATCGAATTTATATGTGATAAGGCCGTTAGCCATTAATTCCCTCCATAATACTGAATTGTTTAGAACTGTCGTAACTCATTCAAAACGTCGACGTATTTCTCCAAAAGAAAATGCCCAACTTTGGCATCTACGTTTAGGGCACATCAATCTCAATAGGATTCAGAGATTGGTGAAGAATGGACTTCTAAGTGAGTTAGAAGAAAATTCTTTACCAGTGTGCAAGTCTTGCCTTGTGGGTAAGATGACTAAATGACCTTTTACTAGAAAAGGTTATAGAGCCAAGTAGCCTCTTGAGTTAGTACATTCTGACCTTTATGGTCCTATGAATGTGCGAGCCCGAGATGGATATGAGTATTTTATCAGTTTTACTGATGATTACTCCAGGTATGGGTATGTTTATCTTATGCAACGGAAGTTTGGATCCTTTGAAAAGTTCAAAGAATTCAAGGCTGAAGTTAAAAACGCATTGGATAGACGAATTAAAACACTTCGATCGGATCGAGGTGAAGAGTTTTTGGACTTGGCATTCCTGGACTATTTGATAGAACATGGAATCGTTTCCCAACTCTCAGCGCGGAGTACACCTCAACAAAATGGTGTGTAAGCGGAGAGGAGAAATTGCGACCTTGTTGGACATGGTTCGCTCGATGATGAGTTATTGCTCCTTATCGGACTCATTTTTGGGGTTCTCAATGGAGAACTGCGAGTATATATACTCAACTGTTTCCTCCAAGCAGGGTTGACAAAAACACCCTCTGGAGAGTTGTGGAACGGGCGTAAAGCTAGTTACGTCACTTCTTGCATTTGGGGTTGCCCTGCACCACATGCTTGAGGCTAATCCCAAGAAGTTGGAACCACGGTCGAGGTTATGCCTCTTTGTAAGCTACCTCAAAGGTACACGAGGGGGTTATTTTTATGATTCGACGGAAAATAGGGTGTTTGTGTTAACAAACGCTACTTTCCTATAGGAGGATCATATAAGGGAGCACAGTCCACGAAGCAAAGTCGTGTTGCATGAGCTTTCCAATGAAACTACTAAAACTTCAACAAGAGTTGTTGAAGAGCCTGCTACATGAACAAGAGTTGTTGATGGGAGTTCATCTAGTAGGTCAGTTCCGCCTCAAGAGTTGAGAGAATCTCAATGTAGTGGGAGGGTTGCGAACCTGCCCATTCACTATCTGGGTTTCATGGAAATCCTTACTATGGTAGCAGATGGCGACGTTGAGGATCCGTTGTCTTATAAAAAGGCAATCAAGGATGTTGATCGGGATGCATGGGTCAAGGCCATGGATCTCGAGAGGGAGTCGATGTACTTCAATTCAGTATGAGATCTTGTAGATCATCCTGATGGAGTAAGACCTATAGGTTACAAATGGATCTACAAGCGCAAATGGGGTGCTGATGGGAAGGTACAAACCTTTAAGGCTCGACTTGTGGCAAAGGGTTATACCCAGGTAGAGGGAGTTGACTATGAGGAGACTTTCTCGCCTGTTTCCATGCTAAAGTCGATCTGCATCCTCCTGTCCATTGCAACTTATTATAATTATGAGATCTGACAAATGGATGTCAAGACGGCCTTTTTGAATGGCAATCTTGAGGAGACCATTTACATGGTGCAACCCGAGGGATTCATAGCCCACGGTCAAGAGCAAAAGGTTTGCAAACTGAATCGGTCCATTTATGGAATGAAACATGCGTCTCGATCTTGGAACATCTGGTTTGATAATATGATCAAGTCGTATGGCTTTGATGAAAACGTTGATGAACCTTGTGTCTATAAGAAGATCATCAATGCTTTAGTAGTCTTCTTAGTGTTGTATGTAGACGATATCGTACTCATTGGGAATGATGTAGGTCTACTTACTATAGTTAAGAACTAGTTAGCGACCCAATTCCAAATGAATGATTTGGGAGAGGCTTAGTTTGTTCTAGGTATACAGATCTTTCAGGATAATAAGAATAAAGTACTAGCACTGTCTCAAGCATCATACATTGACAAGATGTTGTAGGACTCCAAGAGGGGCCTACTACCGTTCAGGCATGGAGTCACTTTGTCTAAGGACATGTGTCCTAAGACGCCTCAAGATGTTGAGGAGATAAGAGGGGTCTCATATGCAACTATCGTTGGCAATTTGATGTACCGATACTCTGTACTCGTCCAGACATCTGCTACGCTGTGGGAATAGTCAGTAGGTATCAGTTTAACTCAGCCCATGGTCACTGGACTGTAGTGAAGAACATCCTCAATATGCTCATGTATGGTTCTAGGGATTTGATCCTTATCAAATACACAGATTCTGACTTTCAGACTGATAAGGACTCTCGAAAGTCCACATCAGGGTCAGTCTTTACTCTTAACGGAAGAGCTATAGTGTGGCGAAGCACTAAGCAGAGGTGCATCGCCGACTCCACTATGGAGGTGGAGTACCTAGCGACTTGTGAAGCTGCTAAGGAGGTCGTCTGGCTCAGGAAGTTTTTGACCAAACTAAAAGTTGTTCCAGATATGTCTAGGCCCATTACCTTATATTGTGATAATAGTGGGGTAGTGGTGAACTCCAAGGAGCCAAGGAGTCATAGACAAAACAAACACATAGAGCGAAAGTAACATCTGATCCGCGAGATACTGCATCGAGGGCACGTGATCGTCACGAAGATCACTTCGTAGCACAATTTTGCTGACCCATTTACAAAGGCTCTCACGGCTACAGTGTTTGAGGGTCACCTACAGAGCATGGGTCTATAGGATTGCCCGTGGTTTGACTAGGGCAAGTGGGAGATTTTCTTGTACTGGGCTTTTATGCCCTAGATTATTGTTTTGTACCAGTTTATTATACACCTCACTTCGCTTTAGGACAAATGGGAGATCATTGGGGTTGATGCTCTAAAGTCTCGTGTCCTGTAGTTTGTAAACAATTTGTGTGAACACTTGTATTGTATAATATATGATATTTTACTTCACATCTTGATTTTTCTCAATTGCATGTTTTATTTGCTTTACCACAAACCAATAAACATAAAATCCCTGGTTATTTGTATGTAACTCAAGTATATATGTGGTGACATACAAGTGGATCATGTCTTGAGTGATAACAAAAGATGGTCTGTAGTATATGGATATAGGAGGGAAACCTTATCCTGATAACGCTACGGATGCGGCCCGCTTTGTGGAATGGTCATAAGTGTTGTGACTTGTCACAGATGGTCTAATCCTGATCATTCATGTTGGGTACATGCGAGCAGGGCGTCCTATACAAAGACTTTGTATAAGACCTGATCACGAAGTGTTAACGTCTCATTATATAACACCATTCATGACAGAGACTTCACTTCACTAGGATGACCATAGGTAACATGACCTTAATCCTGAGTGAGTTGGGAACTCCTACCATTGAGGGCGGTCCTTTGATTTGTATAGATGCGAGTGGCCAAGTCGCTGATTCAAACCTACTATTTTAGGGATTCGTCTGATTTGGGAGCTGGAAACTCAGTTACACAAGATGGAATTCACTCCTTCCCGGAGGCAGGGGTAAGTAGATAGATAGCTATCTTAAGGGCTGATTCCAAGACTTGAATGATATGTCGCCACACACCTTCTCTTGGCCCGAGAGGTGTTCACACATAGTTGGACTATGTTGTATTGTTAATGGATAGTGGATCACACATAGGTGTTCACACATAGTTGGACTATGTTGTATTGTATTGTTAATGGATAATGGATATAACTACAGGGGAAAACGGTAATTTGGCCCAGTTGTACTTACGGGCATCTGTGAAGGGTCATTGTACTCATGATTGGTTATATCCGATAGACACAGAAATATATTTTTGGTAAGAAGATTTCAGTTGTTGGTCTTTAGTAGAATGCCTGACAGTTAATGGATAGTGGATCTCATGGCTAAAGAGTTTAGTCAACTATTCACAGACCGTTGAAGCTTCGAGCTACAGGCCCATTAGATCCCTGGGTAGCTTGGATAAAGTCGAGAATCAGTGTTTGGATTATTTTGAAATGTTTAAATTAACAAGAGAAAATTTGATTATATATGATATAATTGGACTGGTTAATTATATATGATATAATTAGCTAAATGTATGAGATACATTATTTTGGAGAAAATTAGATATAAATATGATTTATATCAAGAAGAGGAGAAATTACTATAGTATATTTGTGTCGTGTTTGTTAAACGATCGCCTACCTTTTCCTAAGCGATCGCTCAGTATAATCTACGCGATCGTGTAGTCTCTTCTAAGCGATAAGTATCTTGCTATGCGATAGCTTTTTATTCTCTCCCACTTGCTTATCGCCTACACGATCCGTTCTTCCTCCCACCTCTACCAAACTCACCAAAGATCACGCTTTGGGTTCTCATTCCGAGAATACCTGGGGCTCTTTTCTGGTGGTGTCGTCCCCGTTGCATTTGTGAATTTGCGATTGTTCGTGCTGCTGTAGTCGACGCATCTGCTGGGCGTTGGTTGATCGGGTAGAGGTTTCCACTACATTGAGTTCCAAAGTTTGAAGACCGTCTTCAACTGGTATAGGAACTCTCTCCTTTGTTATTTCTTGTTCAAAACATGCCGTTAGTTACTGTTCATTTGCATAACTATGCATTTGAATGTATATGGTTTATTTCTGTCACGGTGAAATTGGAGCAATCCAAACACGCTCGTGGAACTCTTCGTTAAGAGATCCTTCAGTAAAGACCTAATATAAGTCCTAAGGAGTCGGGTCGTTACAGTAACATGCGATGGGAAAGCGATGAAATGTGTTTATGAATGTCATGAAATGGAATATATCAAATGGGACTTAAATGTATTAAAGGGTCATTGTGTAACTGTTCAGGTTCGTGTACAGGCTGAGTTGGTTAGTTGGATGCTAAATGTCATTAGGGAGGTGATGTTTAGCATCTTCACACGTCTTTCTAGATTAGGTGGGTAATTTGAGAGAATGTGTGACAAGTAAGCCGACCCTTCACGATTGCCCATAACTATAGCTGAGTCAAATTATCGTTTTATGCTTGTAGTTATACCTAGCTATTGGGTTGTATGTCCTAAAACTCGTAGTTTGTAATCATTAAACATATTCTATTTGCAATAAACTAACGAATCCCTGGCTATAGCATGAATACTTGAACTTTATATAGAGATATAAAATAGGATCAGTTTTGAGTATATAGTTGAAACGGTCTATAAGTACAAGGACAGGGTTGGGTACCTTACCCTGGGGACACTATGGATGCGACCCGCTTTCTATTTGATATAAACGATTCTGAAATCGTTCATGTGGAAACTTGGAGTAGGGTCATCCTATGCAAAAGATGTTGTCATAAGACCGGACTACGAAATAGTCACTTTTCTTTATAACGTTGTTTACTATTAAAATTGACTATTTCAACTCGATGACCTAAGGTAACTCGATCTCAATCTTGAGCTAACTATGAACTCCTGTTTATGAAATTATTCTTTAATCTACAATGGTGAAAGTCGCTTAACATCACCGCACAATAAGTCTTCCATTTTAGGGGTAAGATCGGGTAGATAGTTGGGGACATAATCCTGCAAGATGGAAATCGCTTCTGCCCATTTTTAGGGATAGTAGATAGGTTGCTCCCTTATGTACTGAATCTTAGTCTTCAGCAAGGGGCCCTGCCCTCTCAACGAACGAGAGGAACTCGGTTTATTGGTAGGATCATAAACTAATTGTTCATGGATCAGTGGATACTTAAGGAGTAAGATATATTATAGAGGTAAAACAGTAATTTTGACCCAGTTGTAAATACGAACAACCTGTGAATGATCAGGTTACTGATCATGGTTAAATCAATTGGAAAGAAATATATCTACAGTGAGGAGAATTCAACTACTGGGCTTTAGTGGAGTAGTCCGCCAGTTAATGAATGTTGATTAATTCAGTTAAAAGAATTTAGCCAATTAATCTCACATCATTTGAGCCCATGATTTGTAGGTCCATTAGGTCTCTCTACTAGCTCATAAATGGACTAAACCTTAGAATAGTGTGATGAGAGGATTTGAAACGTTCAAATTCGAATTACGAAAATTATTAATTATATACGATATAATTAAACATTTAATTATCAAATTGAATGAATTGGTGAATTGGAAAATATTTAAATATGATTTAAATATTAAATACATGAATAGGGATTCATGATTATGGAATTGGTGGTTTAATAATTTAATGTTTGATATTAAATTATTTTAGTTAATTAAATTGTTTAATTAATTATTATTTTTATTTAAAATTAATTATTTGAATTAATTTTATTTATAATTGAAAATATGAATTTTATGCAAATTCATTTATTAAAATTCAATTTTAAATTTAAAAATCAAAGTGGGTTTTTCCATTCTTTTTTAAATTTAATTTTAAAATTGAAAAAGAGATCAAAGTGGGTTTTTCCCACTTAAAACCACTTGGATACCACCTCATCTTCTTCTTTCATGGTGTCAAACTAATATGCATTGTGAATGCATGCTGAATTTGAATAAAAACTAATTCAATTAGTTGGATGGAGATCATGCAATTGAAAATGAGAGAGAAAATTAGCTTCCTTATGTACTTGACCAAAAAACCAGAAAAATCTCCAAAAGTCCCTCAAATTCAATTTCTTTTGGATCCCACAATTCAATCTAAGGATCTAGAGGATAGTAGGGAAGATCTTGTGGTGGTCTACAAGCAATTAGATAGGAGATTTCAGCTGGAGATTGAACAATTTGAAGAGTTTTTCAAAGGTAAATTTCTAAAACCTTATGCATTTACTTTGAACAAGCATGCTAGTCCTCTAAAATTAATGTAGTTAGAGTACTTAGGATCCTAATTGCTTCCCAATGTTGAATGTCAACACTATCACTAATATTTTAAGTACCATTGATCCCTTTAATAAACAAACAGTTTATAATCTAACTATAAACTAACCCCTCTTGGACCAATGAGAGGGTGATGTCTCATTGTTCAAGACCCAGAGTTAGCTATTAAGGGAGCAATTCATCTTATTTTCCTAAAGATAAGAAGAAGTGAATTTTATCTTATGTAGTTGTGTTTCCAACTCTCCACTCGAGCAAATCCCAAAATAGCAGGCTTATTAAGTCGGCAAAACTGACCATTCTCAGCTATACAGATCAAAGGATTGCCCTTATATATAGGAGTTCACAACTCACTCAAGATTAAGGTTAAGTCATATTTGGTCATCATAGTGAAATGTTACTCTCTTCAAGTAACAAAGTTATAAAGAAAAACTAATCATTTCGGGGTCTACTCTTATACAAACTCTTTATACAAGATGCCCCCACTCGCATGAACGATATAGATCATATCGTTTGTAACTCCTACAACTCTTGTTACATTTACAAAATGGGTCGTATCCGCAGTGTCACCAGGATAAAGCACTCAACCTTATCCATATACTGCAGAACTTTTAGGTTATTACTTGAACCCGATCCACTTATATGTCAACCACATACAGTTCAAGCTACATTAAATAACCTCGGATCTTAGTTTATTGGATCGAGTAAATGCTATCTAAATGTCAAATAATAAAATACATCTTATTTTATTAAATAAATAATTTGTATTTACAAATAATAGTCTATGAATTTCATGAGATTTAGAACACTAAATCCAATAGTAGCCAGGTTAACCAATGTGTTTGCCTTCTTGTTTTCTGACCTAAGGACGTCTTCCAACATCAAACTATCAAACTTTTTTAATAATTATTTAACATAAGTGAAGTAAGGCTTTAAATCTTCATGTTTCACCCACCGGAATATGAGTTGTTTGCTTATCAACATTGAATCCTCGTAAATTTCTATCTACAATATTCCAATTTCCAATTCCATTTAAAGGTCAGTTTTTAATGTTTTATATTCTGTAAGATTGTTCAAGCATAATTTTCCAAGTGTGAATCTATAAAGCAACATGCGTTTCTCAGGCGAGATAAAGACAATGCGTCCCCCGCTCCACTCCTTCGTGTTGCATCATTAATGTACATAGTCGAAAGCTTTGTAATTTCAATGAAGAAAGCACTTTTTTTTCCTTGGATTCTTGGTTGTTTTTGTACGTTAAATATGTTCTTTAATGTCTATTCTATTTTGAATTGTTGAAATCAAATACTTGGGTAGAATATGAAGAGTGTTGAAGAATTGTTGAATAAAAGAGCCTTATAAAGGAGAAAATAGTCCTAAGGCATGAAATGGGGCTAAAACAAGTGGAAAAGGATGTGCATAAGGAAGCATGATGCTAGACAAGATGCAAAATCTATGAACTGCACAAAATAGGGTAGCACCATGGTGCTGTGGTACAAACACACAAGGATTTTTATTCGACAACGTTGCAACTGTGCCTTATGGTGTCACGATGCTGTTATAAACTGTAGCATTTATATATTTGTGTATTTCATTAGAATAGGGTATCGACTCTTGGGATTTGGAGGTCGAGAAAGAGAGGAAGAGAGTAGTTCTGAGCAGATTTTAGAGTGTCTTTGGTGCTGAAGACAATTGGAGATCGTTGGAGGGTCGACTTCACTTCAAAGATGGGACTGGATCGTCACATAATATCTTTCTCTCTTTTGTGTCTTTGATTCTTCTTTGTACTTTTGCATTATAAGTTTGGTTCTGCCAATAAAAATCATGTTATGTTAGACATATTTAAATAATAATATGTTTAATTAAAGTATGTGCTATGTATGTGGATTAATAATTTATCACATTGGGTTATTTTATTAGATTGGACCCTATCATGTGATCTAATTAATTAAGGCCCTAGATTCCTAATTGAGTATGGACTTAATGGGTAGAAGTATATTCCTAGTTAATTAGGGTTTAATGGAAACCCTAATTGAACTAGTATATAAAGAGACCTTAGAGCTATGATCCCCAATATACCGAAATAATAAGTCTTTCTTGAATCCCATCTAGAGAGATCCCACTAAGGGCATTCAGAGTTTTGGTTGAGGAAGACCATAGTCATCCATCATCATCTTGAAGCTATCATCAATTTTGCAATGGAATCCGATATGTTATTCTTGACAATTTGACATGAATGCTCCTAGGGTTTATCTATTCAATACAGATATTAAGAATTTATGATAACAAGTGGTATCAGAGCATTAATTTATGTCGAATTGGTTGGTTTCTTTATTTTTCCATGGGGCGAATTTTGGTAAAGACTATTTGGTGTTCTCCTCTTTTTTTTTTTTTTTTTTATAATAATATTATTATATTATTGTGTCTTATATTTTAGATTGAATTGGTCAAAATAATATGTTACCAAAATAGCCTATGTTATTTAGATTAATTTAATTTTAAAGTATAAGATGTGCATATTCATGAATTTATGCGGATAATTATCGGCCCAAAGGAAGATAATTGTTTGGCCAAATTGTGGGTATGCATGTGGTAATGAGTATGTGGCAATTATAAGAATTGCTCATGTGAAAAATAGTTGGTCCAAAGAAAGGCTATTTTTTGACAAAGTTAATTGTCAGTACTTTGATTACTACGTTGAGAATACCATTTATAGTTGGTATTTTTTTTCCCAAAGGCTGGACATCAATGTTGTGTTAGGTATCTTGTTAAAGGGGCCTACCACATATGTGAAATTATTTTGTTATCTTTTAGTTATGAGCATATGTTTTGTTGTTTATTGTTTCAATTAGTCTTACTCAAATATCTGGAAATCTGAGTTCAATCCCTAAGTTGAATGGATCGAACTTCAAGATTTGGAAGGAAAGCCTAGAGATACTTCTCGGGTGTATGGATTTGGACCTTGCATTAAGGATCGATAAACCTACTTCTACTGAGGAACAGCCAAATACAGCTAATTAGAGAAGTGGGAACGATCAAATCGCATGTGTCTGATGATCATTAGGCATTCCATTCCAAATTTTTTTCGGGTCTCTATCACGGAAAGTAAAAATGCCAATAAGTTCCTTGCTCAAATTGAGAAATATTTTGCTAAAAACAAGAAAGGGGAAGCAAGTAGTCTTTTGACTTCTTTAACTTCTATGAGGTATAAGGGCAATGAAAACATAAGGGAGTACATTATGGAAATGTCCAATCTAGCAGGTAAATTAAAGGTACTTGATATCGAGATAAATGAAAATTCACTCGTGCATCTTGTATTTATCTCTCTTCTTGCACAATTTACTCAGCTTATGATAAACTATAATACTCAGAAGGATAAATGGAGTATTAATGAGCTTATCTCACAATGTGTGCAAGAAGATGATAGGATTAAGAGAGAAAGGACAAAAAGTGCTCATTTGACAATAGGCTCTCGTGATAAGAAGAAAAGGAAATTTGTGGATGCTACAGAAAGGACATCTCAACAGAATAAAAACAAGAAACAAGCTGCTGAAAATGCTTATTTTTTCTGCAAAAGGAAAGATCACTTCAAGAAAGATTGTCCCAAGTACGCCAAGTGGCATGTAAAGAAGGGTAAACTTCTTACTTTGGTTTGTTCTGAAGTTAATTTAGCTTCTATACATACAGATATTAGTGGATAGGTTCTGGTGCTACTACTCACATAAGTATATCAATGCAGGGTTGCCTATGGAGCCGGCCGCCAAGTGATACTGAAAGATTCATCTATGTGGGCGATGGCAAAGCAGTTCCAGTTGAAGCTATTGGAAATTTTAGATTACTTTTAAAAACTGGTTGTTATTTGGATCTGAATGAGACTTTTGTTGTACCGTCATTTAGACGAAATTTAGTTTCTATTTCCAGTTTGGACAAATTTGGTTTTTCTTGTTCTTTTGGAAATAATAAAGTTAGTATTTTTCGAGATTCTAAGCTTATTGGTACCGGTTCTTTAATTGATAATCTATATATGCTTGATTCTTTTGCTTCATATAACAAGATCTTGTTATCTAATTCATGTGGTACAAAGCATAAAATAAATGAGAATTCTGCTATATTATGGCACAAGCATTTAGGTCACATCTCTAAACAGAGAATTCAAAGACTTGTGTCAGATGGAATTCTTGATTCCCTTGATTTAAGTAACTTCAACATTTGTGTGGAATGTATTAAGGGAAAACAGACAAACATAAGAAAATTAGGTGTCAACAGATGCTCAGACGTCTTAGAACTAATACATACAGACATTTGTTCTCCATTCTCTACGGCCTCTTGGAATGGACAACAATATTTTATTACGTTGATAGACGACTATTCAAGATATGGGTACCTATATTTAATTCATGAGAAGTTCTCAATCATTGGACGTTTTTAAGTCTTTCAAAGCTGAAGTTGAACTTCAACTTGGAAAGAAAATTAAGGCTATCAAATCTGATCGTGGTGGTGAATATTATGGTAGATATGATGGATTAGGTGAACAACGTCCAGGGCCTTTGCCAAATACCTAGAGGAATGTGGAATCGTCTCGTAATACACTATGCCGGGCAAACCCAGCATGAATGGTGTAGCGGAAAGACGAAATAGAACACTTAAGGATATGGTAAGAAGTATGATCAGTCATTCTTCTCTACCAGAATCCCTCTGGGGTGAGGCACTAAAGACTGCAGCATATATTCTTAATAGGGTACTTAGTTAAAGCAGTAGCCAAAACCCCTATGAGTTTTCGACAGGAAAGAAGCTAGATTAGGCATCTTCACATTTGGGATTGTCCAGCTGAAGCTAGGCCTTATAGGCCTAATGAAAGAAAATTGGATTCAAGAACTATTAGCTGCTATTTTGTTGGGTATTTTGAGCACTCTCGGGGTTCCAAGTTTTATTATCCCACTTCTAGATCATTGTTTGAGATAGGAAATGCTAGATTCCTTGAAGATGTTGAGTTTGGGGGGAAGATAACATAAGGAAAGTTGTCTTTGAAGAGGAATTGGTTTCTTTTTCTCATATGATTATAAATAATGTTCAGGCTCCAATTCCTGACTTCATTATTGAACCAATTATAGAACAAGACAACATTGAAGTCCCCGTTGTTGAACCTGAAGTTCAAACTCAACAACCTCAAGAAGTGCCACTAAGAAGATCTATTAGAGAGAGAAGAAGTTCAATTCCAGATGATTATATTGTGTTTCTTCAAGAACATCAGAATGATGTGGCCGTAATGGAAGATGATCCAATCAACTTCCAACAAGCTTTACAAAATTCTAACTCTCAAAAGTGGATAAGTGTTGTGGAAAAGGAAATAAAATCCATGAAAGACAATGAGGTTTGGGAACTTGTCGAACTGCCATCAAGAGTGAAACCCATAGGTTGTAAATGGATATTTAAAACCAAAAGAGATTCACATGGCAATATCAAAATATATAAGGCTCGTCTTGTTGCAAAGGGTTTTACTCAAAAGGAAGGCATTGATTACAAAGAGACTTTCTCTCCGATTTCATCGAAAAACTCTTTTAGGGTAATCATGGCACTGGTAACTCACTTTGATTTAGAGCTACACCAGGTGGATGTAAGAACTATGTTTCTCAATGGGAAAATTGATGAGACGATTTATATGGTGCAACCAGAAAACTTTGTGTCTGGTAATTCAAAGTCTATGGTGTGCAAATTAAAGAAATCTATCTACGGTCTCAAGCAAGCCTCTCGTCAATGATATCACAAATTCCATGAAGTGATAACCTCATTTGGTTTTGAAGTGAACATAGTGGAAGATTGTGTATATCACAAGTTTAGTGGGAGTAAATCAATCTTTCTGGTGTTATATGTCAATGACATACTCATAGCTCGTAATGATGTAGGTTTATTGCATGACACTAAGAGATTTCTCAAAAGAAATTTTGAGATGAAGGATCTTGGTGATGCTTCTTTTGTAATAGGAATTGAAATACTGTGAGTTCGTTCTCAAGGTATTTTGAGATTGTCACAGAAGAACTACATTGAAAAGATCTTAAGTAGATTTGGCATGAAAGATTGTGCATCGGGAGATACCCTGGTCGTTAAAGATGATAAATTTCATTTAGGTCAATGCCCCAAGACCACACTCGAGACTAAGGAGATGCAGAAGGTTCCCTATGCATCAGCCATTGGAAGTCTAATGTCTTCTTAAGTATGTACGCATCTAGATATTACGTTCATAGTTAGAGTGTTAGGCACGTATTTAGTAACCTGGGGATGGATCATTGGAAAGTAGCCAAACGAGTTATGAGGTATTTACAGAGAACAAAAAATTATATGTTTACTTATCGAAGATCAGAAGTTTTGGAGATCATTGGGTATTCTGATTCTGATTATGCTGGATGTCAAG
Organism: Benincasa hispida; assembly: GCF_009727055.1. NCBI lineage: Eukaryota > Viridiplantae > Streptophyta > Magnoliopsida > Cucurbitales > Cucurbitaceae > Benincasa > Benincasa hispida. The sequence continues at coordinate 7,917,797 of NC_052355.1, forward strand.
ACACTTTGCGATCTACTTCAGGCTATATCTTGGAAAAGTGTTAAACAAACACTTATGGCTTCTTCTACCATGGTTGCAGAATTTATAGCATGTTATGAGGCATCCAATCATGGAATATGGTTGCGAAATTTTGTCACTAGGCTACGGATAGTGGTTGGAATAGAAAGACCACTAAAATTATTTTGTGACAATAAGTCAGCAGTGATGTATTCCAACAACAATAGAAGCAATACGAAGTAAAAGCATGTAGACGTGAAGTTTCTGGTTGTTAAAGAAAGAGTTCAGAATGATCAAATTTCGATAAAACACATAGGAACAAACTCTATGGTGGCAAATCCATTGACTAAAGGTTTACCACCTAAGGTTTTTCATGAGCATGTTGCTCACATGGGTGTTAGTCACTTTTTTTATTCCATGTTTTAGTGGCAGTTTGTTATTAAGGATGTTCTTTGACCTTATTTTGTTTATTTTCTATATAGAATAAAGTTGATGGTTTATGTTTTATTATTTGAACTCGTTTATCATGCATGCAATTTAGCATAAAGTTTTTTAGAATGGTCTCATTAAGGAATTTAGACCAGTTGGAAACAGGCATGATCTAGATCACTTTGCATGTAGTTTCCATGCTATCCATCTATACTTGATCTATGTCATTGAATGTAATGGAATTGGTGATCAAGGAAAGTTTAGTTACAAGGGTAGTGACGAAAGTCGCCTTGATTCCATGCTAATACAGGAGATGGACTAGATTGAACTAAAGGGGAATTCTATTATTGAAATAACCTGTTTATGTGCGCTTAAGGTTTATGTGATTTATTTATATCAGGTACACAAACATAGCCCAAGTGAGAGATTGTTAGACATATTTAAATAATAATATGTTTAATTAAAGTATGGGCTATGTATGTGGATTAATAATTTATCACATTGGGTTATTTTATTAGATTAGGCCCTATTATGTGATCTAATTAATTAAGGCCATAGATTCCTAATTGAATATTAACTTAATGGATAGAGGCCTATTCCTAGTTAATTAGGGTTTAATGGGAACCCTAATTGAACTAGTATATAAAGAGACCTTAGGGCTATTGTCCCTAATATACCAAAACAATAAGCGCTCAGTCTTTCTTGAATCCCATCTAGAGAGATCCCACTAAGGGCATTCGGAGTTTTGGTTGAGGAAGACCATAGTCATCCATCATCATCTTGAATCTATCATCAATTTTGCAATGGAGTCCGGTATATTATTTTTGACAATTGGACATGAATGATCCTAGGGTTTATCTATTCAATATAGATATTAAGAATTTATGATAACATGCTAAGCTGAGTTTTTCATTGTTTTAGGGTTAGATGGATGCATTGGATCATTGTTAAGTTCTTTTGTGGATCTTTATTTCAATTTAGTATGGGTACGCTTTAGCATAAATGTGCTTATTGCTTTTAATTGTTTGATCGATAGTTGAATGATTTGTTGGTCTATTACTTTGTTGTAACAAGAAGGTTTAGATTAGCTTATGCATGTTAGGATGTGTTGGATTGACTTTCTAAGTGTTTAAATAAATGTTTTTAAGTGCAAAGAAGTGCTTATAAATACTCAGAAAGTCAATCCAAATGATCCCTTAGACTAAAATTTGATTATACTAGTGTAATAAAAGAACATTAGAGAATGTTGATAAAGGTTTCTAATACTTTTCCAAATTTGAATAGTTTCAAGATATTAGAAATTAGTAATTAGGTAAAAGAAAAGATTTACTTTGAAAGAGGCAACCTGGATAAAAGACTTCTAGATTTAAGTGTTTTGTTAATTGGTTCAAGAGTTAAAACCATTGACTTTAGTAGATCCATTGATGAAATCTATACCTTAGGGCGTCTCTTTGTTGAAAACCTCCATACTTAATCACTTTAGTTGATTTATCTTACTTTAGTTTTGGGTTAACTTGCATTAAAGTTCATCCCCTAAATAAAATTGAAATGGTCTATTGAAGGGAAGGAATCTCGTAGCGAAAGCGCTTGAACACGTATGCTTTTAATTTATGTTTTGAAATTACATAGAAATACAGAGAAATTAAACATATGTCATTATGCATGCTTTAACAACAAAGAAATGAAGAGAAAATGGATTACCTTTGAAGACAACTTATTCAAACGTCTCAAATTCTTCACTGTAATCCTGATCTCTACAACTCTTCTTGGTTCTCGAACAAGACACAACCACAAGGTCTTCCCCTCTATTCTCCGACAAGGAAAAGGTTTGCAGGAATATCTTTTGGAAGACAAGTGAAGAGTTTTTCACAAAGAAACGTTTCCTGTGTGTTTTTTAGTGATGAAAGATTGTGAGAGTTGAACGAGAAATAAAAGAGAATGCATGATTCCCAAAAGAACTACTCGTCTGTCTAATTTTAAAGAAATGTAGAACAGTTTTGCATCACATGTGAGAGGGGAGATAACTCCCCTAAGCCACACTCTCTAACTCATGTTATCTCACCTGTAACTGTAGCAGAGTTATTTTATTATTTAATCTATATTAAATTAAGTCAAATTTAACATAATTAAATTAAATAATTATTAACTAATCAAATTAATTAAATGTCACATATTTCCCTCTCATAACCTATAGTTTTAATGTATATCACATTCACATTAAATTCAACCTATAGGTTTAATATGAATCTCATTCATATTAAATTTAACTTATAGGTAGAATATGAATCTCATTCATATTATTTAATATTTGAATCTTATTCAAATATATTATTCTCACATATTATATAATTTAATTTTGAATCTCATTTAAAATTAAATTTATAATATAGTGTATCTATATATAAATCATTTTAGTTGTATCACATACAACTATATAAAGTCCCTTATTAATTTGAACAATTGAAATTCTTCCAAAACCAAACAATCCTTGTTTTATCCTTACTGAGCTAGCAGGGAGACCTAATGGACCTACATATTAAAAGCTCCAATGATACAAGATTTATTGGCAACATTCATGAATTAATCATTGTTTTATCCTTAATGAGCTAACAGTTAATTAACATTCATTAATTGTGAGTCACTCTACTTAAGACTCACAGTGTACTCTTTACAAAGTAGATTATTTTTGTGTCCATGGATATAACCATTACAAGTAAGTTGACCCTTCACGAATTGCTCGTAATTACAGCTGGATCAAATTACCATTTTACCTCTGTAATTACCTCTTACTCCTTAAGTCCATTGATTCTCTAATAAATAACCTATTTATGGTCTTACCATAAACAAATCCTTCTCGGGCTAATGAGAGGGAGGAGTTCTATTATTTAAAACTCGAAGTCAGTACTTCAGGGAGAAATTTATTTACTTACCCTAAAAGCGGGAAGAAGTGAACTCCATCTCGTGTAATTATGTTCCCAACTCCCTACTTGGACAAGTCCCCAAAATGGTAAGCTTGAGCGCTCTCTCACCCATACAAATCAAAGGACTGCTCTCATAGACAAAAGTTCATAACTCACTCAGGATTGAGGTCGAGTTACCCATGGTCATCCTATAAAATGTTAATCTCTTCAATCAACGGTATTATAAAGAGACATCATTTCACGATTCGGTCTTATACAAAATTCGTTGTATAGGATACCTCCACTCCCATGTCTCCAAATGAATGTTTTGGATCAAATCATCTGCAACACTTATAATTCTTGTAACATTTACAAAGTGGGTCGTATCCGTAGGGTTACCAAGATAAGACACTCACCCTTATTCATATACTATAAACAATTTAGGTTATTATTTGAACATGATCCACCTGTATGTCTACCACATACTGTTCAAGTTCTATAGAATAACCTTGGATCTTAGTTTATTGGATTGAGTTACACAAATCTAATGATCAAATAAAATAACTCCTTATTTTATTAAATAAATGAATTTTGTTTATATATTACAAATCACAAGATTTAGAACATAAATCCCAACATATATGAATAGCTAAAAGTTTATCAAATCAGTTCTCTGAGGATGATACTCAACTAAAGTCGTTTTAATTGTAACATCTCAAATTTTTCAGATAATGTTAATTTAATTATCTTAAATTATTTGGGTTGTATTTTGAATTTTGAGGCTAAAAATAAATTATCAGATAAATATAATTAAATCCAATAATTTAATTTAAATTACAAGTGATAAAAAAATTAGAAATTTAGATTTAATTAAATGGAGAGATTTGGAAGTTTGGATTTAATTTAAGGAAAATTGGATAAACCATTTTGTAATTTAATTTAATTTAATTTAGGGATTGCAATTTTGGAAGGAATTGATTTAAGTTTGGCAGATTTATGGAGGTTTAAGGACACTAAACCTCCATCTATTCTCGCCAGTAGCCTTCACCGCCTGTTCTTTCAAGGGTCTGGCCGGTCCACCAGTTCGTCGTCGTACGTTTTCCATTATCGACCTCATCACCGACCACTGCATCACTTCTTAAACCTTCATTTGACAGCCTATTCGTCGGACGAAATCCATCGTATTTTGCCAAAATTTCTGGTTGGGTGAGTTTTTGTGTAAGATTGTGTTGTTTGGAAGGATTTTTTAGGTGTTTTGACTACCCATTAACTTTTGCTGTCAATTAATTGATCTCCATTATGTTATGGATTTTAGATTGGAGTTTTGAAGTCATTAAGTTGTTGCCCAGCAAGACCAAGAGAGTTTCAACAAGTTTTGGGGTAAGTTATTAAGGTTATTAAACCTTCCAGATTGTTATTGAGGCAGCCATTCAAATGCTAGCTTTTGAAACTTTGTGTTTGGGGTAGAATCACCTTGCTTTGAAGGATTGGAAGTGATTTTGGATCAAGCTGGTAAATCGGTTTAAAGACATTGGGAGTGAATTTTATGTTTATTTTGAGCCTTGATTATGTAAGCTAACTTATATTTTATATTTATTGACGATGAAATAATAGACGAAGAAGAAGAATACAAAAGGTTTACGTGGAAAACCCTAGAACCTGGGAGAAAAAACCACGATAGAGACTTATTTTTTATTATTGAAGTTAATACACAAAATACAAGGAGACTACTCAAATAAATAGACAATAAGAAACCCTAGGTCAATGGAAAAATTACAAATATGCCCCTAGGGCAATACAGCTATTTTCGACACTCCCCCTCAAGTTGGAGCGTAAATATCAATAAGACCCAACTTGCTGATACAATAGTCAAAACTCTATCTCAACATTCCTTTTGTGAGGACATCTGTAACCTGCTGATTTAAAGGAATGTAGGGAATGCATATGCTTCCATTGTTTAATCTCTCCTTGATGAAATGTCTATCGATCTCAACATGTTTGTTCTATCATGTTGAACTGGATTATTCACAATACATATTGCTGCTTGATTGTTGCAAAACAATTTCATTGGAAGTTCACGGTCTTGATGAAGATTTGTCAATACTTTCTTTAACCAGATCTCTTCACATATCCCTAAACTTTCTTCAATCAAACTCAGTCCAGTAGAAGCGAACTCCTCTACACTTCTTATCGTCCAGCAAACAGTCACCTACCAGCACCATGATCGTCTACACGATCAGCAATGCATGAACCAACAGCAACCGGGGGCAACACCACCACTTGAAGCCCTCAGTATTCTCGGAGTGAGAATCCAAAGAGTGGACTTTGATGGAATTGGTAGACGGAAGGAGGAAAAGACGATTGTGTAGAAGGAACAAGCAAGTGGGAGATAGTAGAAAACTATCGTATAGTCGGGTGCTCGTCATTTAGAAAAAGGTACATGATCGTGTAGGTTTAGCTAAGCGATCGTCTAGCGAATGGTAAGCGATCAATTAGGTCTACTCGGCGTGCTAAGCGATCATTTAGATATTGCAAGCGATCGTTTAGTGCATGGGTGTGCAATCTTTTATGAAGACGGGCACTATCGTATAGGCTCTCAAAGCTAAGTGATCGTGTAGATTCACACTGTGAGCAATTTTTCGGATTCGGATCCTTACAAAATGAAAACAATTTTCATTTTATTCTTCAGTTAAAAGAACTTAATTCGATCTTCCCACTCTCGCACGATTCTGGATAAATACTCGGCCAATTATCTCATAACTGCCTCATTAATTGATTAATGAATATAATCATTTTATATTCTTAACCTATAGTTTGATATCATATATCTATTATAGTTTTTTCTTCACTACTTGATATAAATCATATTTATATCCAATTTCCTCCAAAAATAATGTATCTTATACATTTAGTCAATCATATCAAATATAATTAACGAGTTCAATTATATATATAATTGAACTGCCTCTTATCAATTTGAACATTTCAAACTGACCCAAAAATTGATTCTCAACTTTATCCAAACTATCAAGGGGATCTTATGGACCTATGGCTCGAAGTTCCAATGGTACGTGAATAGCTGACTAAACTCTTTAGCCATGAGATCCACCATCCATTAACTGCCAGACATTCCACTAAAGACCAACAGATGAACTCTTCTTACCACAAGTATATTCCTATTTCTGTGTCCATCGGATATAACTAATCATGAGTACGATAACCCTTCACAGATGGTCGTAAGTACAGCTAGGCCAAATTACCGTTTTTCCCCTATAATTACATCTCACTCCTTAAGTACCACTGATCCCTCTACTGAACAATACAACATAGTCCAACTATGTATGAACACCTCTCAGGCCAAGAGAAGGTGTGTGGCGCCACATCGTTCAAACCCTGGAATCAGCTCTTAAGGGAGCTATCTATCTACTTACCCCTGCTACAGGGAAGGAGTGAATTCCATCTTGTGTAATCGAGTTCCCAGCTCCCAAATCAGACGAATCCTCAAAGTGGTAGGTTTGAGTCGACAAACTGGCGACTTGCACCCATGCAAATCAAAGGACCGCCCTCAATGGCAGGAGTTCCCTACTTATTAAGGATTGAGGTCATGTTACCTATGGTTATCCTAGTGAAGTGAAGTCTCTGTCATGAACAGTGTTATATAACGAGACGTTAACACTTCGTGGTCAGGTCTTATACAAACTCTTTGAATAGGACACCCTTGCTCGCATGTCCACTACATGAATGATCAGGATCAGACCATCTGTGACAAGTCATGACACTTGTGACCATCCACAAAGCGGGCCGCATCCGTAGCATTGTCAGGATAAGGTTTCCCTCCTATATCTATATATTACAGACCATTTTGGTTATCACTTAAGACATGATCCACTTGTATGTCACCACATACATGCTTAAATTACATACAGACAACCAGGGATTTTAGGTTTATTGGTTTGTCGTAAAGAAAATAAAACATTCAATTGAGCAAAATCAAGAAGTAAAGTAAAATATCATATATTATACATCACAAGTGTTCGTACATACTTTTTACAAACTACAGGACATGAGACTTTAGGGCATCAACCCCAACAATCTCCCACTTGTCCTAAAGCGAAGTGGGGTGTGCAAAAACTAGTACAAAACAATAAACTAAAAGCTCAGTACAAGAAAATCTCCCATTTACCCATGTCTAAAATCTGTCTCTTATACACATCTAGATGTGTATAAGAGACAGCTTCTATATCCATATATTACAGACCATTTTGGTTATCACTTAAGACATGATCCACTTGTATGTCACCACATACATGCTTAAGTTACAGATCTGTCTCTTATACACATCTAGATGTGTATAAGACACGTAGCCGTGAGAGCCTTCGTAAACAGGTCAGCAACATTGTGCTCTGAAGTGATCTTCGAGACGACCACGTTCCCTCGATGCACTATCTCACGGATTAGGTGATACTTCCACTCTATGTGTTTGTCGCGCCTGTGACTCCTAGGCTTCTTGGAGTTTGCCTCTGCCCCATTATTATCATAATAGAGGGTAATGAGCTTAGACATATATAGAACAACTTTTAGTTCTGTTAAGAACTTCCTGAGCCAGACGGCCTCCTTAGCAGCTTCGCAAGCCGCTACGTACTCCACCTCCATAGTAGAGTCGGCGATGCACCCCTACTAAGTACTTCACCATACTACAACTCCTTCGTTAAGAGTAAAGATTGACCCTGAAATGGACTTGCGAGAGTCCCTATCAGTTTAAAAGTCAAAATCTATATATCAGTAAGAATCAAATCTCTAAATCCATACACGAGCATTTAGTCCCTCGTTCTCCGAAGATACTTGATGATGTTCTTCACTGCTGTCCAGTGACCCTGGCCTGGGTTAGACTGATACCTACTGACTATGCTCACAACGTAGCAAATGTCTGGACGAGTACAGAGCATCATGTACATCAAACTGCCAACGGCAGACGCATATAGGACCCGTTTCATCTCCTCAACCTCTTGAGGCGTCTTAGAACACATGTCCTTAGAAAAAGTGACTCCATGCTTGAACGATAGTAAGCCCCTCTTGGAGTCCTGCATCGAGTACTTGAGCAACATCTTGTCAATGTACGATGCCTGAGACAGTGTTAGGACTTCTTACGATCCCAAAAGATCTTTATACCCTGAACAAACTGAAGCATTGACGATCTTCTTGTAAACAAGATTCATCAACGTTCTAGTCAAAGCCATAAATTTGATTACAGTATCAAATCGTATGTTCCAAGATCTAGATGCTTGTTTCAGCCCATAAATGGACCGATTCAACTTGCAAACCTTTTTCTCTTGACCTTGGGCTATGAATCCCTCGGGTTGTACCATGTAAATGGTTTCCTCAAGATTGCCATTTAGAAAGGTCGTTTTAACGTTCATTTGTCAGATCTCATAATTATAATAAGCTGCAATGGGCAGGAGGATGTGGATCGACTTTAACATGGCAACAGGCGAGAAAGTCTTCTCATAGTCAACTCCCTCTACCTAGGTATAACCCTTTGCCATAAGTCGAGTCTTGAAGGTTTACATCTTCCCATTAGCACCTCGTTTGTGCTTGTAGATCCATTTACAACCTATAGGTCTTACCCCATTAGGCTGATCTACAAGATCCCATACTAAGTTGAAGTACATCGACTTCATCTCAAGATCCATGGACTTAACCCATTCATCCCGGTCTATATCCTCTATTGCCTTCTGATAAAACAACAGATCCTCAACGTTGCCATCTGCTACCATAGAACAGACGGGTTCGCAACCCTTCCACTGTGTCGAGGTTGCCTCAACTCTTGAGGTGGAACCAACCTACTAGATGAACTACCATCAACAACTCTTGCTGATGAAGCAAGATCTTCAACAACTCTTGTTGAAGTTTCAATAGTTTTATTGGAAAGATCATGCAACACGACTTTACTACGTGGATTGTGCTCCATAATATGATCCTCCTCTAGGAAAGTAGCGTTCATGGAAACAAACATCCTCTTCTTCGACGGATCATAAAAATAATCCCCTCGTGTACCTTTGGGGTAGCCTACAAAGAAATATAACCTCAACCGTGGTTCCAACTTCTTGGGATTTGCATCAAGCACATATGTAGGGCAACCCCAAATGCAGAAGTGATGTAAACTAGCTTTACGCCCATTCAACAACTCCAGAGGTGTTCTTGTAACACTCTTGAAAGGAACACAGTTGAGTATGTATATCGCAATCTCCACTATGAAACCCCAAAACGAGTCTGGTAAGAAAGCGTAACTCATCATCGAACAAACCATGTCCAACAAGGTTTTATTTCTCCTCTCCACTACACCATTCTACTGAGGTGTATCCGGTGCTGAGATTTCGGAAACGATTCTATGTTCTATCAAATAGTCCTAGAATGAAGAGTCCAAAAATGCTCCACGTCGATCGGATCGAAGTGTTTTAATCCGTCTATCCAATGCGTTTTCAACTTCAGCCTTGAACTCTTTGAACTTTTCAATTCAGACTTCCGTTGCATAAGATAAACATACCCATACCTAGAGTAATCATCAGTAAAACTGTTAAAATACTCATAGCCACCTCGAGCTTGCACATTCCTAGGATCAAAAAGGTCATAATGTACTAACTCAAGAGGCTCTTTGGCTCAATAACATTTTCCAGTAAAAGGTCTTTTAGTCATCTTACCCTCAAGGCAAGATTCGCACATCAGTAAAGAATTTTCTTCTAACTCACTTAGAAGTCCATTCTTCACCAATCTCTCAATCCTATTGAGATTGATGTGCCCTAATCGAAGGTGCCAAAGTTGGACATTTTCTTTTGGAGAAAATCGTTGACGTTTTGATTGAGTTACGACAATTTTAAGCAATTATGTGTTATGGAGGGAACTTATGGCTAACTGTCTTAGCACATACAAGTTACTTTTCAAATACGGTGTACAAATATTAACACCATCTTTATGAATAAATACTTTATCCACATTAAAAGAAATAGTGTATTTACATTGCAACAAGCACTTTACAGAAATAAGGTTCTTCTTATGTTCATGAACAATATATACATCATTCAAAACATGAAACCTATTCTATAAAGATAACTGGATCCCTCCCACTGCCACAGCTGAGACGATGTGTCTGGTGCCTACTCGCATTGTCATCTCACCAGCCTCCAGCTATTGTCAGGATCTAATCCCCTGAAAAGAAGAACAAACGTGATTAGTGGCGCCCGAATCAATTATTAAGGCAAAATCATCATTCTCCACTAAACAAGTTTCAAGTACAAGTAAATCATATTTACTTTTATCTGCCTTGGCCTTAGCCTTGGCGGTCTTCCTTTCCTTCAGCCAGCAAAGACAGTTCCTCTTCTAGTGTCCATCCTGGTTGCAGTGGAAACATTTTCCCTTTTCAACCAACGACGGACGCCTTATTGGGGAGATAGGTGGCGGGTTAGCAGGCACCTTCCCTTTGCCATTACTGTAACGATAATTTGATGATTCTATTTTAAGCATGCGCACTACGATATATGATGCATGATACAAGCTCATGTCCCCGGCAACGGCGCCATAAACTTGTTGTGCTAAAAATGTGTGTGTCTTTAAAGCATATGGACAATGATGAATATGAATGAATGAACAAGTCCATGTCCCCGGCAACGGCACCATGAACTTGTTGTGGCATAAAATTGTGTATCTTATTCACACTACTTACAGCATGCGGACAAATATGAATACGGATGAATGAATCATACAAGTCATGTTGCCATAAACTTGATGACGTAAAGATGGAAATGGAATGTGGATGCTGTGTTATGCATGACTACTTCTAGATATATGCGTTGTTAACTATATGCTTGTAGTATGCTAAGGAGTAAAGCGTTGTCACAAGTTTATGGCGTCGTGTTAGTGGGTGTATTGACGATAATTTATAATTCTTGCATTTCTTAGCTAATTTCTATACAATTGACACAACTTTTCTTTCTTTTGGCCGCAATATCTAAATAAAACAGTATAAATAACTTGTATTTCTACAAGTTATCATACCCTCAAATTTAGATATATGCTTGTCCTCAAGCATATCTTCTACTAAGGCAATATTGCTCAATTCCTATCCTAAATTTTGCGTCGATTGGTTGCTCCGAATGCTCCAACTAGGCACATTACTTAACATCGCAATTTCTTTCTATCCTTGAAAATTCCTAGCAAAGCCCTACTTTATTCTTCTATACAACAAACTTCTGCTCAAAAATGCTTTTCTAGTTTTAAAAAGAATGTTTATCGCTTCTTGTCAAAACAACTTGATGCGTCCAAATGCGGTGGTCAAACTTTGCGTCATTTATTAGAGACTATTGACCATGGTTACACCCTTCGTTTTAGCTTGCTCCCACGGGTGTCATGCGCACATCCAACTACGAGCAGGCTCCTTTCACAACTTAACTCTTATCATGTTGGGATTGTTTTTGAGTTTTTCCTTGCGCTGACATTGGGCATTTCATGATAACAGATACACTTTGCATCCATTATACCCAAATGCATTGCGTTGAAGGGTGTGTTGTGCTCGTATGTATTATTAGCCCGTCCTTAACAAAAACGCACTATACTGAGGTAGTGATGCGTTGGTAGAAATGTCGTGCACCCGTCCTCCAGAAATGCATTGAGTAAAGAGGTGTGTTGTGATGGTACATGCGTTGTTGCCCGTCCTCAGCAAAAATGTATTTGCGTTAATGGAAGCATGGTGTTAATTTTTAATCGTGAACTCGTCTGAATCAAAAGCAAAGATAACTTCAGTCATTATTTTTCGAGGTAAAGAAGCTAATTCTTTGATTCTTTGTACATGCCAAAAATTTTGTATTGTGTTAATTATAATTCATTGTATACTTAGTTAATTTTTAATACAACTAAGTAAAAATTCTTTCAAGTACGCAATAGCCTCTTCTTTATCATCCTTTGTTAATTATTTGCGATATTCTTGATCTTCTATTTTGCGTTATTCATTGCGCTGCCATGATGTATAATATGCATACACTTAGTAAGATTTCCCACATTTTGTATTTTCTAATTAACACTTAGTTAATTCGTGGCTATAGCACTATTTTATCTTTTATCCTTCAAAATTCTGCACAAACCTTCTTTTTTAAATTTTGTCTAAGTGTTTTTCTATTCTGTCCAAACAACGCAATGAGGACCTTGTACATCTCTAAATTTGGGGGTGGGGAAGGTCTGAGCAGATGAGATCAAGTGATGCGGTCATTAAGAAAAATGCATCTCCAAAAAAATAAATAAATAAATAAATTTTCATATAAACTCCAATGTCAGCGCAAGGGAAAACTCAAAAACAATACCAACCTGATAAGAGTTAAGTTGTGAAAGGAGCCTGCTCGTAGTTGGAAGCCAAAACGAAGGTGGGTTTCCAAGAAAAACGCAATATGAAAAGAGAAAACAAAGAAAAAAAGAAAAAAGAAAAAAAATAATAAATAATAAATAATAATAAAAGAAACAAGAGACAACTTCTCTGAAATTCAAGAGTAAAAGTTGAGATTGGCACACAACCGTAGTTGGATGTTCTCATGACACCCGTGGGAACAAGCAAAAATGAAGGGTGTAACCTGTTGGCTTTTTGGCCCTTAATCTCAAATTAATTAATTTTAATTAATTAATTAATCAATATTTTGATGATAACAAACTCAATTTTTAATTACTGAAAATCTTAGTGTTTTAATATGTCCATAGCGTAGAGTTCGGAACAACGCTACGCAACAACGATTCCAACACCTCTTGAATCACTTAAATCGGAGTAAAACGAAGACGATATGACCGAAACAAGTCTATAGAGAAAATACCGTAGTGGATGACGTGGCATAACCAGACTATAGACATGTGGCAGCATATTGATTGAATGGTGGATCATTAAGAGATTAACATATGATGGACTTTTGATTTTTGGATTGATTTAAAATATAAAAAAAAATTAAAATTAAAAAGAAATTTAAAAGGAAAATAAATTTAATATTATTTTATGTTTGTGTCTAACGGCTAGTTTTTTACACATGGTATGTTTTTTATTTTTGGATTGACTTTAAAGAGAATGAATTTAAAAAGAAAATGAATTAAAAGGAAAATGAGATTTAATTTATTTTATGTTTGTGTCTAATGGCTAGTTTTTACACAATGGTATAGTTTTTATTTATTCTTTGGACTATTTTAGAAAAGAAAGTGATTGATTGGAATTTCAAAAGAAGAAGGAATTTAATATTATATTTTGTTTGTATCTAACGATAGTTTAGTTTTAATATCTCCCATTGATTTTCTTTTTCCAAAATCCAATGGCCAAATAAATTGTGGTTTCTAAAATTTTTCCATCTATATATAACCATCTTCCTCTCCAAATTTTACATTTCATAATCCTCCAAAACTTAAAAAGTTCCATTGTTGCTCTCTCTAAGTTCAAATATTTTTTCTTTTCATCTTATTCTTGAGAGAGTGTTATTGTATTGTGAGGATAAACTTGTTGAGTGCTTAAACTTGTAAATCCATCTATGTAGAGATTGTATTTGTGTTCTAAAAAATTCCAACATTTGTAAGGTTTATTTCATAAACGTGGAAAGAATCGGGTTTGCTCTTGAACGTAAGAGTGAGTGGTGGCGTAACAGTTGGGCTCTTTATCAGTCGAAGAGTCGGAAAGATTTTATTCAAATACTTAAGAGGCGCTTGGGGAGTGGAGTATGAGGTCGAGTTTTGACCGAACCACTTATAAAATTATGGTTGTCTTCTTCTCTATCTCTTTCTTTTTATTATTTTGCAATTAATTTAAGCAATTTGTAGTTTGTGTTTTAGTTTGATTCTTTTTATTTGGCTTAAAATTTATCCAGAATAATTATACGTTATCACTTTACTTGTACTATTCTTTACTTTCCATGATGCATAATTGAAATATATTTCTTATGGATTTTTACTCAAAAACGTGTATTGGAAGGTACGATCTATATATCTCGGAGTTTAATTGGTCTAACGAAAATACAAATGTCTTATTAGTGAAATATCATATGAATTGGTACACGATTGCGCGCGCTTGGTGCTAAAGAAGTTGTGCAATCACTTCTGATCCCCAGACAATTGATGTGATTAGGTTATTTTTGATAAAACACTTGATTGTGTTCGATTATTCTTTTGAGCTCATTTCATTCTATTTATGGGTTAGTTTATGACCCTTATATACTCTGATTAGTCAACTCTAGTTACAAATTAGTTCTCTATTTCTTTGCGTTATTGGTACTAATCGCTTATCATTGGTTTGTAATAGTAGGAAAAATAGAATTTGAGATTGATTTCTTTTGCTTTTCTATTGATTTACTTGGGAATTATGATGTGGACTACTCGTGGTGATGAGTTTGGTATGAGATGAAGTTTTAAAAATCTCAAGTTCAAAAACATGAGCGTTGTAGGATGGTACTGTCTAGCACTATATTGGTATAACCTAAGGAAGTAATTGGTTCATATGCTAAGTTGATTACTGATTGAGAGGAAAACATAAGCTCTTCAAATGACGAGATAAGTGACTGAAAGTTAGAAAACGCATTTGGATAGCAACGGTATTAAAGACCACCCTCGAACCCGATTCGTAACCGTGGAGCATTTTGTATCTTCCTTTCATTCTAGACTATTGATAAGAACATGAAGTTCGTTTCCCTCTAGAAATTCAGCACTCACGGTTACACCTCAGTAGAATGGTTTGTAGTGGAGAGGGAATATAACCTTGTTTGGGCACATGGTTTGTTCGATGTGACTGAGTGTTTACGCTTTCTTACAGACTCGTTTTGGGGTTTCATTAGTGTAGATTTTGGTCGAAATAATTTCATGACTCAAACTGTTGTTCCTTCAGAAAGTGTTACAATGTAAACATCCTATCTGGAGTTTGTTGAATGGGTCAATATAGCTAGTTTTAATACTTCTGCATTGGGTTTGCCTACGTATTGTAGCTGATGCAGGCTAGAATGACATCTCGCACAACTATAGTTTTTGTTGCTAGATGAAATTTAGGTATGAGGTTATTAGTTTCTATATTTATCTAGTTTCCAACACCGCTAAGGCACGAATAAATGGTGGATAGAAACATTAGAAATGTAACTATCATGATTAGGTAAACTATGAGTCCAAGTGTAAGACAAGAAAGCAAAAGAGTGTGGAATCATGTTTATGTTTTTCTACTCATGCAACGTCATTACTAAATTCTTTCTAAGAGAAGTGAAGTGATGATATTAATAATGGAGACAAGCCTTTATATTCGTGCAATATCGGGTTATGTATTAGAGAAGTTTTCACCTATTACATGTGTCTAAGGCTCTTAGAAATGACGTAGGGAAAACATGTACACCAACTCTTGAGAAGATCAACAATATACAGCTACCATTAGTGGTCTTATGCCTAAATGTTCAAGTGAGGAATGCCTTAAACTTGTCACCGCCATTTCAATCGCAACAAGGTAGGCGAAATGGATCGACAAATGCGTCTTATCTCCCAATGATGAACTCCATGGGCTGTTGTTGGACACATGAGAATAAAGATCAAGAAAAACATGGAGGATGAGAAGAAAAAGAAAGAAAAGATTATAGCTTTAAAAGACCATCTCTTTAGAATTTGACTCCCAAGATGAAGATGACCTTGATGAAGATGATGTTGCCTATCTTTCACGTAAGTATAAGAACTTCATCAAGAGAGAAGAAGCAATTCAGAAGCATCTCTCCAACCAAAAAGAGTCAAAAGTGAAAATAGAAAAGCCAGAGTGAGGTAATATGCTATGAATGCAAGAAGCTGGGTCATATTAGAACCGATTGTCCTTTTCTTAAATCATCCAAGAAATCCAAGAAAAAAAAGCAATGAAAGCTACTTGGGATGATAGTGATGAAAGTGAAAGTGGGAGTGAATAATGAAGAAGTGGTCATTTTTGCTTCATGGCTCATAGTGACAAAAAGAGGATGAACAAAATGATGAGTAACTCTAGAACCTCTTTCTTATAATGAATTGTTCGAAGCTTTTGAAAATATGCAAAATGATTTGAAAAAATTTAGTTCTAAGTATGTTGTGCTTAAAAGAAATACAATGTTTTATCTAGTAAAAATAAGTCTTTACTTGAAGAAATTGCTTGTTTAAAAGAGAATGAGCATGATGCTATGCATATTGATGAAATGAATATCTCTTGTGACAAGCATGCTTTTGATTGTTGATGAGAAAATGCCTTGCTTGACAAAGTTAAATTCTTGAGCATGATAGTTGTGAAAAAGATAATTTGATTAAATTACTCAAAGAAAAGGAATTTAATGCTTTGCAAGAACTTGATAAGGCTAAAGAATCTATTAAAAAGTTGACAATAGGTGCTCAAAGATTAGACAAGATAATTGAATAGGCAAGTCTTTTGGTGATAAAAGAGGTTTAGGCTATGTTGATGAATGTTCTACTCCTTCAAGTTCTAAAACAATCTTTGTTAAAGCATCTCATGATATGCCTAAGCTTAATATGCCTAAGGTTGTGTCTAAGCATGTTAATCTAACTTTATGCCTATGTGTCATTATTGTGGTGTTGAAGGCCATATTAGACCTAAGTGTTTTAAATTGAAATATGCTCATACTACTTCTCCAGAAGAAAGTTTCACAATGCTCCAAGAAATAATTTCTCCAAGAAAAGTAGAGTGCATAAATTTGTTGTAAGAGATAAATCTTTGCATAATGTTGTTTGTTTCTCATGTGGCAAGTTTGGACATACAACTTATCTTGTTACTTGTCTAAATCCAATGCCTTAAATGCCTATGCAAAATGAAAATGGATTCCCAAGTTTGTCAATGCTAACCATCTAGGACCCAAACAAGTGTGGGTACCAAAGAATCAAATTGAACATTTGTGTTTGTAGGTTTGTTTGAAAGCCTCTAAGTAAAACAAGTGTACTTGAATAGTGGTTGCTCGAGGCACATGACGGGAGACCCATCCAAGTTTGTCTCTCTCTCCAAAAAGGATGGAGTCTTGTAACGTTTGGTGACAACAAGAAAAGGTAAAATAATTGGTAAAGGTAGTATAGGTAATGAATCTTCTATTTTAATTGAATTTGTACTTTTGGTTGATGGTTTGAAGCATGATTTACTTAGTATTAATCAATTGTGTGATAAAGGCTTTAGAGTTGTGTTTGATAAAAAGAATTGTATCATTGAAAATGCTAGTGATAGAAAAGTTATATTTGTTTGAAATAGAGATGAAAATGTTATACCCAATTGATTTGAATGATTGTCCTATTAATGATAAATGTTTATCGGCTTTGCATAATGATTCTTGGTTATGGCATAGAAGATTAGGACATGCTAGCATGCACTTAATTTCAAATATTTTCAAGAATTCTTTGGTTAGATGTCTTCCCAAATTTAAATTTGAAAAAGACAAAGTTTGTGAATGGCTTGTCAAATGGGTAAGCAAACTAAGTCCTCTTTCAAATCTAAAAATGCAATCTCTACAACTAGACCCCTTCAACTATTACACTTGGACTTATTTGGCCCTTCTAGAATTGCTAGTTTTGGAGGGAACTACTATGCCTTTGTGATAGTTTATGATTTTTCAAGATTTACTTGGATTTTGATGCTAAAACATAAGGATGATGCTTTGAAAAGCTTTTCTAGTTTTGCAAAAAGAGTTCAAAATGAAAAAGGTTTTTTGATTTCTAAAATTAGGAGTGATCATGGAGGAGAATTTGATAGCAATGCTTTTGAAACTTTTTGTGAAGAAAATGGTTTTTCTCATAATTTCTCCACTCCAAGAACTCCTCGATAAAACGGTGTAGTTGAAAGGAAAAATTGTACTATGCAAGAATTTGCTAGATCAATGTTCCATGAGTATGGTTTACCTACATACTTTTGGGCAGAAGCCGTTAACACCGCTTGTTATGTTTTAAATAGAGTTAATTAGATCTTCTTTGGATAAAACTCCTTATGAACTTTGGCATAACAAAATTCCAAATATTGGGTATTTCAAAGTTTTTGGTTGCAAATGTTTTATTTTGAATAACAAAGAAAAACTTGAAAATTTTGATTCTAAGACGTATGTTGGTATTTTCCTTAGCTATTCCTCTACTAGTAAAGCTTATAGAGTTTTCAATAAAAGAACTTTAGTAATTGAGGAATCTATGCATGTGGTATTTTATGAATCTTGCAATGTTATTTCTAATGAGCCTATTTATAGTGATGTTTTAGAATGAAATTTTGGAGATTTACTTGTTAGTGAAAAAGGCAAGGAAATTATTTCAAGTAAGCAAGAGGTGAGCTTAATCGAAAAGAACGAAGTTGGTTCTTCATCCATGCCTAAAGAGTGGAGGTATGCTCCTTCCCATCACAAAGAATTAATTCTTGGTAATCCCGAACAAGGTGTGAAAACTCGTTCCTCTCTTAATATATTTAATAATCTTGCTTTTGTTTTTCAAATTGAACCAAAAAGTTTTAAAGATGCCGAAAATGATGAATTTTGGAATTTAGCAATGCAAGAAGAATTAAATCAATTTGAAAGGAATAAAGTTTAGGAGTTAGTCCCTAGGCCCTCTCATTCTTCTATAATTGGAACTAAATGGGTCTTTAGAAATAAAATGGATGAAAATGGAAATATCATTAGAAATAAAGCTAGACTTGTAGCTCAAGATTATTGTCAAGAGGAAGGAATAGATTATGAAGAAACTTTTGCACCCGTTGCTAGATTAGAAGCTATAGAATGTTGCTTGCTTTTGCTTCTTATAATAATTTCATTTTGTATCAAATGGATGTGAAAAGTACATTTTTAAATGGTTATATCATGAAAGAAGTTTATGCAGAACAACCTTCGGGGTTTGAAAGTTTTGATTTTCCTATTGATTTAACCGCTAGTAGACCCGATATTATGTTAAGTGTGTGGATATAAATATTTGCTTGGTACTATTGACTTAGGCTTATGCTATCCTAGAAATGTTGAATTTAATTTGGTAGGATATTCCGATGCAGATTTTGCGGGTAGTTTACTTGACCGTAAGAGTACTAGTGGGACTTGTCAATTTCTTGGTAGTTCCTTAGTTTCTTGGTTTAGTAAAAAGCAAAATTTGGTTGCCTTATCCACTACTGAAGCGGAATATATTGCAGTTGCTAGTTTTTGTGCTCAAATTCTTTGGATGAAACAAACTCTTTGTGATTTTGGATTAAAGTTTGATAATGTGCCTATATTTGCCATATCAATCCAACATAAACATGGTCAATAGTTTCTAATAAAAGATGCAAAGTTTGACCACCGCATTCGGACGCATCAAGTTGTTTTGACAAGAAGAGGTAAACATTCTTTTTAAAACTAGAAAAGCATTTTTGAGCAGAATTTTGTTGTATAGAAGAATAAAGTAGGGCTTTGCTAGGAATTTTTAAGGATAGAAACAAATTGCGATGTTAAGTAATGTGCCTAGTTGAAGCATTCGGAGCAACCAATCGACGCAAAATTTAGGATAGAAATTCAGCAATATTGCCTTAGTAGAAGATATGCTTGAGGACAAGCATATATCTAAATTTGGGGGTGTGATAACATGTAGAAATACAAATTATTTATACTGTTTTATTTAGATATTGTAGCCAAAAGAAAGGAACGTTACGTCAATTGTATAGAAATCAGCTAAGAAATGCAAGAATTATAAATTTTCATTAATACACCCACTAACATCATTGCGATGGTAGAAAAGAATATTTCAAGTCTGTTTTGCAGGAAATCAAGTCACCGCATGCATTCAAGGCTCAAGATAAAAAGAACAACACATCTACGTCGTAGTGCGCCCATCATTCAGGAATGAATAGATGATCAATGCAATGACGGCGCATGCGATAATCAATCAAGAGCTAAGCGATCAATGCAACTTCAACCGCATGCTGTAAAAAATAACACCACATGCGGGCAAACGATCGAGTATGTAAAGAGCTATAACGCAATTGCGGAGGATTCTGACACGTGTGCAACTGACCATTGTGCATTTCTGACGGAATTGATTGCGTAACAGAAGGAATATTCACTCTACCATTTCTGAAATAGGGATGCTTGAATAAAGAGAAAAGTGTATATACTAATCTGAGAGAGAGATTGGTTGCGCGACTAATCAGGGTAGATCCAGGAAGAATTAAGAGACAAGGCCGAGAGGTGAGTCTCCGAGCAAAGAATCCTTCCGATCCCTGTCGTCGAAGCTCTGTACGAAGGTCACCTCTACCAGACGAGCAAGCCTAAGAGGGAAGCTCTTCTGTTCATTCATTCCACACGTCGGCAAGAAAAACCACCGTCCAGATCTGTGTCAAGATGTTGACATTCTTTTGTATTTGTTTCTATCACTTTATCATCACTTATACTCATCTTCTTAATCTCTATCATTCACACCATGTATCAGACGCTTAATCTTAGTATTAATTGTTATGATCATTTTCATCTCTATCTTTCTGTCTATTTCTGTTCATCCGTAATTCACTTTCTCCACGATGTTTTCTAAATTCCTTGGATAATTAGCATGAATTAAGCAAGTAGTTAATTAGGTTAAGGAAATAATTATGTTTAGTCAAAGCATGCTAGACGGCATCTTCACCTATGAGAGCAGAAGTGAAGATGTCATTCCACCTATCGAGGGTTGGAAGAATGCATTAACTAAAGCGAGAAGTACTTCCAGAGATGGAAGCAACCTTGCATAAATCATGTTCATCCCTGTTTCACCATAGAGATATGGGAACGCAGCCGATCACCGAGAGGTGTATGCTAAGAGAAAGCGGGACCTTAGTCATATCTTTAATGCAATTAACAACCTTGCGATGTTTGTACTATTTTAATTATAATATTGCAGAGTTAGAAGTAGAAAGTGGAGACTTCGTTCCTGAGGTCGAACCTCTATGGAACGTCCTTGAGGATGAAGCAACATTTGCCTTAGCTCTCTTCTTCTCCTTACTTTTCAGTAAAGATTGTATGTCTACAACTCATTGAGGAGAGTTGTAAGGGTGTATTTCACTTTGTTAAGAAATACATTACTAGCAGAGTGCAGGAAGTTCTCCGGTAAAGATGCAGGATTATGCTAACCTGATTGCCCTCATCGATAGTAGACCCATTCAACTTCGCCACATTGAAATTGACCATCATTTTAAGCACATGTTCATGAACAGAGGTGACTTCTTCCATTTTGGAGTTGAATATATACTTAAGAGCCTCATGTTTGAGCTATTCAGACGGTTGTCTGATAACGGGCAAAAATGCACGTTATTGTGCTAAGTTCTTAAACAATGTTAGCTTGTGTTGATAAAATATGTTAAATTGCGTCCATTAAGCATCAATTTCATAATATTGCGATCACATGCGTTCATCGCATTAGAACGGTTAATTTTTGTATTTTTATGCAGAATGTGCGTTAACGCAAGGCAAGAAATGCGATCATAGGAAATCATTGGTCGAGCGCAACTTCACCGCAAGGCTTTGCGTGATCGTGTTTGCAAACATTCGCCCGAGAAGGATTGCCGCAACTTGGTCAGTGCAATATGGTGCGTGCATCTAGGTGAAAGGCTAATTAATCGTGATGGGACAAAAAGCTTATGACAGTCGAATACGAATTAAGTTGACAGCCGATAACGATCACAAGTATATTAAGCTTTTCGGTGACAAATATTCGGAACATTAGTCAGGGAATTAAAGTCGTCCCATCTATGCAATCATGAGAGAGAAGCCGCCGTTCACCTTGGATATTCTATAAACACCAGAGGCATCCTTCAAAAAAGGGGTTCACCATTCATTAGTTCGAAGTTTCATACGTCCTTGTTCATAGTTTTCTTTCGTTTTAAGGCAAACGCGAGAGAGAAGGTTGTGCCAATAGATCGTTCCGATAAGCTTTGGAAAGCACCAGAAGCTTCAAGAACAGAGAGAGGGCCGACACCTCCGCAAGCAGGAACATCTTTAGAACCGAATAGAGATTACAGTGTAAAAGCCTCGGTCAGCAAGGAATTGCTACCAGGCTCTCTACCTTTAACTTCCATTGTTATTTTGTACTCCACTCATTTATTGAAATGGAATCTACTTCTCTATATTTGTTCACTCTCTGTTATTTACGCATGAGTAGCTAAATCAGTTGAATGGGTTGAGAAGCATTTAGCTAGCACAACTAGGGAATCTTCATTCTATGCGATTATCTTGTATTATGTATGCTTCATTCGTCCATTAGAGATACTCGGGAGGGTAGTCTAAGGACAGGATCTAGGCTTGGGAAGGTCAGGTTAGAATCTAGACTCGGGAGAGTCAGATTAGAATGCATAATCAAGAGATAGGAGCTTAGGAATGAGTACTATTTGTTATCAACGCATCGCATGCATCCTAGAGATAGGATATGATTGTATGAGGTCACTTTTCTTTTATGCATTTTGCATCATCGCATAGGACAAGAGTAGAGACTTAGGGATAAGCTCTATGAACACTTTTGCATTCAACACATGTGTCCTAGACTTAAAAGCATCGCATTTGCATTGGAAAATGAGTTGTTGTGCATGGTTGTTGCATGATCGCATAGTCTGACGCATTCCCAAGTAACGCTAGCTAAAGATCTTCTCAACCCGTTCATCGCATACTCAGTGCATCTATCACACAACTGACTTTTTTCAAATCCGCCGCATTTGTTTATTTTCTCATTAATGCAATCAACAACAAACCAACAATTTATTTATTTGGTTACCGCAAAGTTTTCATAAAAATTACTAACGCAAACTGTTTTCACAAGTCCCTGAGTTCAACCCTGGACTTACCAGGAAACTCAGTGGAGTTTACACTTGTATTCCGCTGAGAAAAAATGAGTGCTCAATGCAATTTCATCAACGCATATCATCCACATTTCCACTTCATAAAAATAAGCAATTTTTGTCTATGAAATAAACAAATTCAAGTAGTCACATTTAAATACTTTAATGGACTGTCCTTAACTTGCATGCATGCATCAAATCTATCTAATTCACCTTTCCAGGTAGGTTCTCAGGTAGGGGTGTTACATTTCTGTCAATTTAAATACCTCAGCCTAGCTAGAACCCACCTTAGACAAAAGGTCCCTTATATATAGTTTTTCTATACTTTAATATTTTATTAGTCAATTTAATCTCATTAAACTGATTAAAAGATTAAAGCCTAAGGGTTGCTAATCATATTAGAGTCGTGATCTTAGGTTTATGTCATCCAAGTTTTAAACATTTTAAAACCATGAATTAAACCTAAGTAGGCATGCATGTCTTTCTTATTGCTTTTAGTTCTAATTTTTCTTTAACCTTTAAAAAGAAACAACTAAAACACATTGCGTATAACTGGGTGTTTATAACGCTTATAAAGAAACCTATGTGTCAAGCTTCATGCAATGTCTGGTCATTACTATACATAATTTTTATATACACGTAATAACCAAGCAAACATGTTTTCCATACACCCTTATACTATAACAATTATAATATAAAGATGATGCATGTCAATGCTCTTTATGCATACATAAATATAACTCTTATATTATATGATGCATAAGCATGCTCTAATATAATTAAATAATGCTTCTCTAAATTATAACATTTATAATAAAGAGATGATGCATGACCAATGCATAACCTAAGGTGGGCTTTTCTATATGTGCATACCATATGACATATAAATAATCATACATCTCATGTAATAAAACAAAAATTAATGGACCAGGATGAACCTTTACAAAATCGGAATGAAATAATTCTATCTATTACATTTTTCATCAAGCAAACCGGTTCACAGGCGAATCGGGTCTTAAACCACTAGGTGAAGCTCCATCGTTTAGTAAACACTATAGGTAAACGATCGTTTAGCGCACAATAAACGATAGCGGGAAATTGTTAAACAATCACTTAGATGAAAACGAGGCCGCGAAGCTTGGTCGTCTAGGCGATCGCTTAATGAGTGAAGAGGTAAACGATTTACCGTGCGTTACTTCGCGATCCTTTAGTCAGTTACTAAGCGATGATGCTTGTTGAGCTAAACAATCATCAAGTATGCATGCGCGTTAAACGACACCTGAGCATCCGATACTCAGTGATCGCCTACCCCATCGTCTACACGACCCGATCAACTCTTGATCATCTTCTTCCTCGAAGAACAACAACCCTTGCTCCGAACTTCTTCACAAATGACTTAAGACTCAAACTAACTTTGAATTACAGACTCAATAATAATTAATTATGCCCAAAAACCCAAGGGCCTTTACAATTAACCGTAAATGTAAAATAATTAATCAAACTGAGGTTTCATCCCAGAAAACTCCATTAATCCGCACATCCACAAACAATTTAACAATTAAACAGAGAGTAGATATGTTGCACCCACCGGGAATGCATATGCAATTCTTTGCATCAATGAAATTGGAGTATCAGAAACCTAGCTCTGATACCAATTGAAAGAACTCTTAAACAAGACAATCCATGAGCAGAAGCGGATCATTCCGATTTCATTTGACAGAATTATCAAACATACATTCTAACAAATAGATATGCATTGTAACACTACTTATTGGCATGCTTTAACAAATAAACTACAAAAGACCGAGTAAACGTACCAGTTGATGACATTCTTCAATCAAACTTAGTCCAGTGAAAGCGAACTCCTCTACGCTCTTTATCGTCCAGCAAACAGTCGCCTACCAGCACCACGGTCGTCCACACGATCAGTAGTGCAAAACCCAATAGCAACCGGGGATGACACCACCACTCGAAGCCCTCGGAATTCTCGGAGTGAGAATCCAAAGGGTGGACTTTGATGGAATTGGTAGAATGAACAAGCAAGTGGGAGATAGTAGAAGACTATCGTATGGTCGGGTGCTTGTCGTTTAGAAAAAGGTACACGATCGTGTAGGTTTAGCTAAGCAATCGTCTATCAAATGGTAAACGATCGTTTAGGTCTGCTCGGCATACTAAGCGATCGTGTAGTAAATGTAAGCAATCATTTAGATATTTCGGGTGATCGTTTAGTGTGTGGGTGTGCGATCGTTTAGGAAAACGGGCACTATCGTCTAGGCTCTCAACGCTAAGCGATCATGTAGATTCACACCGTGAGCGATTTTCCAGATTCGAATCCTTATGAAATGAAAACAATTTTCATTTTATTCTTCAGTTACAAGAACTGAATTCGATCTTCCCACTTTCGCACGATTCCGAAGAAATACTCGGCCAATTATCTCATAACCGCCTCATTAATTTATTAATGAATATAATCATATTATATTCTTAACCTATAGTTTGATATCATATATCTACTATAGTATTTTTTCCTCGACTTGATATAAGTCATATTTATATCCAATTTCCTCCAAAAATAATAAATTTCATACATTTAGTCAATCATATCATATATAATTAACCAGTTCAATTATATCATATATAATCGAACTCCCTCTTGTCAATTTGAACATTTTAAATTGACCCAAAAATTGATTCTCAACTTTATCCAAGCTACCAAGGGGATCTTATGGACCTATGGCTCAAAGCTCCTACGGTACATGAATAGCTGACTAAACTATTTAGCCATGAGATCCACCATCCGTTAACTGTCAGACATTCCACTAAAGACCAACAGCTGAACTCTTCTTACCACAGATATATTTCTATGTCCATCGGATATAACCAATCATGAGTACGATAATCTTTCACAGATGCTCGTAAGAACAGTTGGGCCAAATTACCGTTTTTCCCCTGTAGTTACATCTCACTTCTTAAGTACCACTAATCCCTCTAATGAACAATACAACATAGTCCAACTATGTGTGAACACCTCTCGGGCAAAGAGAAGGTGTGTGGTGCCACATCATTTAAGCCCTGGACTCAGCCCTTAAGGAAGTTATCTATCTACTTACCCCTGCTTCGGGGAAGAAGTGAATTCAATCTTGTGTAGCTGAGTTCCCAGCTCCCAAATCAGACGAATCCCCAAAGTGGTAGGTTTGAGTCGGCGAACTAACGATCGCACCCATGCAAATCAAAGGACTGCCCTCAATGGCAGAAATTCCCAACTCACTCAGGATTAAGGTCATGTTACCTATGGTCATCCTAGTAAAGTGAAATCTTTATCATGAATAGAGTTATATAACAAGACGTTAACACTTCGTGGTCAGGTCTTATATAAACTCTTTGTATAGGACGCCCCTGCTCACATGTCCCCTACACGAATGATCAGGATCGGACCATCTGTGATAAGTCAAAACACTTGTGAACATTCCACAAAGCAGGTCGCATTCGTAGCATTGTTAGGATAAGGTTTCCCTCCTATATCTATACTACAAACCATTTTGGTTATCACTTAAGACATGATCCACTTGTATGTCACCATATACATGCTTATGTTACATACAGACAACCAGGGATTTTAGGTTTACTGGTCTGTGGTAAAGCAAATAAAACATTCAACTGAGCAAAATCAAGAAGTGAAGTAAAATATCATATATTATACATTACAAGCGTCCGTACATACTGTTTACAAACTATAGGATAGAGAATTTAAGGCATCAAACCCAACAAACTTTCTATCAACAGCAGAACCTGCCCAGTCAGAGTCGGTGTGGGCTTCAATGCAACTTTTATTGGATTCCTGAACATTAAGCCCTTACCAAGAGTTGTCTTCAGATACCGTAAAATGCGTTCAACAATTATCATATGTTCCTCGCAAGGGGCTTGCATGAACTGACTGAAAACACTCTCTACATAGGATATATCGGGTCTAATCACTGATATCTCTCTCTATTGATGGGAACTACATTGTCTGTATTGCTAAGCTTTGCATTATACTCCACAGGGGTGTCCATAGGTTTACACCCAGTCATTCCTGTCTCCTTGAGAAGGTTAAGAGTGTACTTTCGTTGAGAGACTGAAATACCTTCTTTTGACGGAGCCACTTTCATCCCAAGGAAATACCTCAACTTTCCAAGGTCTTTAATTTCAAATTCCTCGCCCTGCTTTAAGTCTCATGATTTCAACATTATCGTCACCAAACAGCACAATATCATCAACATAAACAATAAGAACCACAATCTTCCCTGAATCTGACTTCTTTGTGAACAATGTGTGGTTTGAGTGCCCTTAATTATACCCCTGAGCTTGAACAAAGCTGGTGAATCTGTCAAATCACACCCTCGGGGACTGTTTCAGCCCATATAACGACTTCCTTAGTCTACAAACTCGGTGATTAAACTGGCTTTCGAAACCGGAGGAGGGCTCATGTAGACTGATAACGGGCAGAAATACACGTTATCATAGTGCTAAGTTCTTAAACAATGTTGGATTGCGTTGATGAAATATGTTAAATTGCGTCCATTAAGCATAAATTCTATAATATTGCCATCGCATGCGTCTAACGCATTAGAGCAGTTGATCTTTACATTTTTGTGCAAAATATGCATTAACGCAATGTAGAGATTGCGATCATAAGAATACATTGGTCGAGCGCAACTTCACCGCAAGACTTTGCGTTGATCGTGCTCGCAAACATTCGCCCAAGAAGAATCACTGCAACTTGGTCAGCACAACATGGTGGATGCATCCGGGTGATAGGATAATTAAGAGTGATGGGACAGAAAGCTGATGACAGTCGGATCCAAATTAAGTTGACAGCTGATAACGGTCACAAAGTACATTCAGCTTTATCGGTAACAATCATCTGGCGCGTCAATCAAGAATTAAAGTTATCCCATCTGTACAATCGAGAGAGAGAAGCCGCCTTTCACCTTTGATGCCCTATAAATACCAAGTGCAATCTTCAGGAAAATGGGTTGATCAGTTAACGAATTCATCAGTGCTCTGTTCATAGTTTTCTTTTCCATTTTACGGCAGAGCAAGAGAAGAGTGGTGACGCCGGAGATCGCCCAGGGTAACTCGAGAGAGAACCTTGGGGCGTAAGAGCAGAGAGCGGGCCAACTCTCGCGAGAGCGAGAATATCTTTAGAGCACGAGTAGAAACAGTGTAAATGCCTGGCAGCTAGAAATTGCTACCAGGCTCTTTACTATACTTGCATTGTTATTTTGTACTTCATCTCATATCTATTCAATGGAAGTTCTATTTCTACATCTGCTCACTCTCTTAATTAGTTAAACTAGTTGAATAGGTTGAGAAGAACTAAGCTAACATGACCTAGGAAGTTCATCGCTTGCGATTGTCTTGTTGTATGTTGTGCAAAATATCCTTTAGAGTTACTCGAGAGAGAATCTAAAGAAAGAACCTAATGACTTGAGAGAGCTAGGTTAGAATCTGAACTCGAAAAAGAAATATTAGGTTTGCATAAACAAGAGATAGGGACTTAGAGATAAGCTCTGTTTGTCAACTTGCATCGCATGCATCCTAGGAATGGGAGTCATATTATATGGTCGCATATTTGTGTGAATGTCATGTTGTCATCGCATAAATAGAGATAGAGGTTTATGTGTAAACCCTGTAGATTTATCGCATATTTATCGCATGCGTTCTAGCCTTAGAAGCCGTAGCATTCATGTCGAGAGGTGGTTTACTATTGTCTGCATGTTACATGATCGGAAAGCATGGACGCATTATAGGGAGTGTTAGCCGAAACTTTTCTCAACCCGTTCACCGTATATTCATCATATTTCCCGTTTACCAACTCTTTTCAAACTCTGCCGCATTCGTTATTTATTTTCATCAACGCAAACAACAAACCCAACAATTTATTCATTTAACTGGTTACTGCAAGTTTTCATAAAAATCACCAACGCAACTATTTTCACAAGTCCCTGTGTTCGACCCTGGACTTACCAGGAAACTCAGAGGAATTTACACTTGAATTCTGCTGGGGAAACTTGAGTGCACAACGCAATCCATCAACTCATATCATACATAATTCCATTTAATAAAATAACGCATCATAGACTTCCTCTTCAAGTTCTCCATTAAGAAACACATTTTTTACATCTAATTGATGAAGGGGCCAATCTTTATTCACTGTAATAGACAACAGCACCCAGACAGTATTAAGCTTGGCCACAGGCGAGAATGTCTCAGAATAATCTATTCCAAAGGTTTGATTAAAGCCTCTGGCGACCAGTCTAGCCTTGTATCTATCAATCATGCCATTAGACTTGTACTTTACGATAAAGACCCATTTGCATCCAACCGTCTTGTGTTCTTCCGGAAGAACAACCTGATCCCAAGTCCTGTTTTTCTCTAGAGCCCTCATTTCTTCCATCACTGCAGCTTTCCATTCAAAAGTTTCCATTGCAACATGTATACTACCGGTACCATCACTGTATCTAGACTGGTAGTAAAAACCTTGAACTCAAGAGATAAGTTACTATACGTCATGTAACTATGCATAGGGTACCTGGTACAGGATGTAGATCCTTTTCTCAAGGAAATAGGAAGATCGAGAGAAACATCATGGCTCTCCATTTTGTCAAGTTTCCCACTGTAATCCATCATCTGTTCCAAGGGTCCTTCTTTAGAAGGACTTTCCACACAATCATTTTCCCTTGTACTGCTTTTATTCTCTGGAGTTATTTCCTCAGCACTGTTATTTTCAGTAGTCTCTCCATCTCCCACAATTTCCTTGGTTTCCTTAGCACTGTCATCCCTTTCTCTATCCTTACCCACTCTGCAAGTGTCAGTTTCAACACAATTATCAATATCATGAACTGGAGCCAAAGAAACCACAGGTGGTACCGTTTCCTTCCTAAGATTCTTCCTATAGCATGTCATCCACGGGACTTGATTGGTAGAGAGGATGGGACCAACATGAACTTATTCAGGCGGTAAATCTAAGGGAACTGAGTATGTGGACCAATTAGTCTCTTCACTAGGATTCTCCCCATAAAGATGGCTAATGGGAAAGAAAGGCTGATCGTCGAGAAAGATAATAGCCATGGAGACGAAGTATTTTCGAGAAGGTAAATGGTAACATTTATACCCATGTTGGTGGAGAGAGGATACCCAACAAAGACACACCTTTGAGCACGAGGGGTAAACTTCGTGCGATTTGGACCATGGGTATGAACAAAGACAACACATCTAAACACTCAGAGAGGCACATCAAGAATCAATCGGGTGGTAGGTACGACTTTTTGAAACGATCAAGGGGATTGTGAAAGTCTAAAACATGAGAAGGAATACGATTTATGAGGTGGGCGATAGTAAGAATGACATCCCTCCATAAGTAAGAAGGAAGGGAAGTGGACAGTATAAAAGAACGAGTAACTTCCACCAAATGACGATTTTTCCACACGGCCACTTCATTCTGCTGAGGAGTGTAGGCACACAAGCTTTGGTGGACAATCCCTTTAGAAGCAAGAAAATCTCGGAAAGAATTGTTAAAAAAAACTCACGCCCATTGTCACTTTGCAGAATTGTGATTTTTGTGTTAAATTGAGTTTCTACGGTAGCATAGAATTGTTGGAATACAAAAGACACCTCAGACTTATCACTCAGAAGGAATACCCAAGTAAGCTGACTGTGGTCATCAATAAAGGTGAAAAACCAGCATTTACCTGTAGAGGTGGTGGTTGGTGAAGGACCTCAGACATCACTGTGGACAAGGTTAAAGGGTCTAGATGGTTTCTAGGATTGAGAGTGAAAGGGAACATGACTTTGTTTTGCCCAGATACATACAACACAGTGTAAGGAAGATATTAATATTACGAAAAAAATTTGGATCAAATACTTCATGTATGAAAAATTTGGATGCCCAATGTGATAATGCCATAACATAAAATCATTCTTAGAAGTAGAAAAGTTTAGAGAAATGAAACTTGTCCTATAAAAATCCCTAGAAGAAGTATCGTCAATCAGGAAATAGAACCCCCTATCGTGCCAGACAGTGCCAATCGTCTTCCCCAAGCTCAAATCCTGAAATAAAACAGAGTCGGGTGAGAAACCTGCCTGAAAATTCAAACCTCTTGTAAATTTACTGACAGATAATAAGTTATATGAAATCTTTGGGACATGTAGCACATCACGCAAAACTAAAGCCTCAAACGGAGAGAGATGCCCTTTTCCAGCAATAAGGGCAAAGAACCCATCTGCGATTCTGATTCTTTCATTGCTAGTGCTCGGATAGTATGAAATAAAATGATCAGATGAGCCAGTTAGATGATCTATAGCTCCTGAGTTCACAATCCAGGATTTTTTACCATTTATACTAATCAGACATAAGGACTGAGCCATACCTAAGTGTGCAATAGCACTGACACCGAAGTTCTGGCCATTCTGCTTTTCTCCAATAATGAATCCTACAGAACTTCCCATTGATCCAGACAACAAATTTGAAGTAGGTAAAGTATGGAAAGAATTTACTGAGTTTTCAGAATACAATGGAAGATTAGTGGATGGATCTGGTTGAACACTTTGCGAGTTTGTGCCAAGAACCGTTCCAAGATCTGCAATCTGTTGTTGAAGATAAGTAAATCACCTTTGGATCTCAACAGGGAAAACACCTATAGACTGCCCATTACCCGTATCTCCATTCAAAGCTGTCGAATTGAAGCTGTAAGCCACGTCGCTACTGTCAGACGTGGCTGGACCAACCAGCGGTGGCTGCTGCTCAATGGAAACTCCACGGCTGGTCGAGTCGATGAGATCAACTCGACTCATCATTTGCAGCCGAGGGTTCGAGGCTGTCTGGGTTAGCGCGATCCACGGCTAAGCCAACGGTTGAGCATCGAATGGTTGGCCACTGTCGAAGGGTTGGGCGCCACCGTCGAAGGGTTGTGCGCCATCGAAGGGCTGGGTGCAATCCTTACCATGCGTGATCTAGGCGCCATCGAAGAGCTGGGCACGATCCAGTTTAACCGTCGATCAGTTCGGCTGTCTCCACGGCTGGGGTTGTTTGTTTGGCACTAATCTGTTGAAGAAGATGCAGGAAAGTAGCCTCCAGGTACTATTGGACAACCTTCTTAATCGTGGTAGCCATCTCGGAGTTGGTCGTACTCATCAATGGTGGCTAGGGTTTCGTTGCCTTTCTCTGATACCATGATGAAAATAATAGACAAAGAAGAAGAAGAAGAACACAAAAGGTTTACATGGCAAATCCTAGAACCAGGGAGAAAAAACCACGATAGAGACTTAATTTTTTATTATTGAAGTTGATACACAAAATACAAGGAGAGTGCTCAAATAAATAGCCAAGGGGATACCCTATGTCAATGGAAAAATTACAAATATGCCCCTAGGGTAATACAACTATTTTCAACAATTGGTTCAAGAATTTTACTCAAGATAAAGAGAAGTTTGGTTTGTTGATTATCTGGATTTGATCTCAAAGTAATTGATTCCATTACCGAAATTCCCTCAAGCCAAACGTCCAGTTAAGATAATAATATTATGTTGGTTAAAGTTGTAGAAATATGTTTGAGATAAGTTGCGATGTTTTTTTTTATTGAGAAGATTGTTTTGAACATGTTTGATTTTGTGTGATATGGTGATACATTTATGATATGAACTCATGATGGTGATATGATTTATGAAAGGAACAGATATCATGGGAATGATTGAACTAATCGATATGTTATGTTTTTATGATGTGATACCATTTATAATATGATTGTTGCATGTTGAATAAGTAGTCATAATCTACCCTCCTATCACCTCCATCTTACATTTCCGTGAACCGACAGGTTCATTACCATATTACTGTTTCGTGGATCGACAAGTTCACTACTATGTTATAATTTCGTGGATTGACGGGTTCACTTCCATTTTGCAAACCCTACATAAATTTTTCTCTTTTCGTCTTGAAACGAATAAACGTTGTGTTTTAGGAGTTGTATGTATGTAGTAACAATCTGTTAGCAGTCTTAGAAAGTTGGTCGTTACATTAACTATATTATAATTTGACGTGTGCACTTGCACGACATCATTAAGAAAGTCTTCACAACTGCCAATATGAAAATTTTGGGCAATTTTCTAAACATTTTTCATTGTTTGTTCCTTTACTGCTTTTTGCAACACATAAACTGCTAAAAAATAATACTTTATTATCTAATTTATTTTGAGAACAAATGTATTTTTTAAATAAAAGAAATCCTTAATACAAATAAGAAAATAGATACAAAATCAGCAAATGTAATTACAATAAATACAAAGAGAATATTTAACATAAAAGAAAATAATCAACACTCCCCCTTAAGTTGGTGTGAAGATATCATTCATTGTCAGCTTGTCAATTAAATTGTTAAATTGCCACTTTGGGAGACCTTTCATTAATACATAAGTAATTTGTTATATTATAGGAAATTACCAAAAATAGTTTTTTTAGGAGGTAAAGATTTTTGGGATGCTTTTTTAAAAAGTTGAGTTTTGGGACAAAGATGTATGTGAAAAGTCTAAAATGCCCTTTAGGTAAAAAAAAAAACCCTAAAACACAACATCAAATCTTTCTCCCTCTCGCACGCTCCAAGGATATTCTCCTTGAAGAACCCATCAAATGGATGACGGCTAGCTTCATCGATCGGTTGCTTCATCAAACGACAACGACATCGGAGCTCTGGCAGGTGAATATTGGATTTAATGTCCTAAATCTCGTGGATCTTGTAGTTTGTAATTTGTAAATACAAATTATTTATTTAATAAATAAGCAGTATTTTATTCGACATTTAGAACCCATTAACTCGATGCAATAAACTAAGATCCAAGGAGATTTCATATAGCTTAAACAATATGTGGTAGACATACAAAGTGGATCATGTTCAAGTAATAACCTAAAAGGCCTGGAGTATATGGATAAGGTTCGATGTCTTATCTTGCGACACTGTGGATACGACCCACTTTGTAAGTGTTACATGAGTTGTAAGTATTACAAACGATTTAATCCAAATTGTTCATCTAAAGACATGTGAGTGGAGGTATCCTATACAAAAAAAATTGTATAAGACCGTACCTAGAAATGATTGATCTCTCTTTATAACATCGTTAACTAAATAGAATAATATTTCATAGGATGACCATTGGTAACTCGATCTCAATCCTGAATGAGTTATGGACTCTTGTCTACAAGGGAAATCCTTTGATTTATATGGGTGAGAGCGACCCGTGACGCCAACTCAATAAGCCTACCATTTTGGAGATTTGTTCAAGTAAAGAGTTGAGAACATAACTCCATAAGATGGAATCCACTCCTTCCTATTTTTAGGGAAAGTAGATGAACTGCTCTTTGTGCTGACTCTAGGTCTTAAACAAGGGCCCCTCTCTCTCATTGGTTTGAGAAGGATTTGTTTATAGTATGACCATAAACAGGTTGTTCATTAGAGGATCAGAGGAACTTAAGGAGAAATATGTAATTATAAGGGTAAAATGGTAATTTTGTCCCAATTGTAATTACGAGCAGATGACTTATTGATGAATGGTTATATCCATGCAGACAGAATTATATATACAGTGTGAAGAGTGCAACTGTAGGTTTTTAGTGAAGTAACCTATAGTTAATGAATGTTAATCAAGTTAATTAAAGAGTTTAATTAATTTAATGTTGAATCATTTGAGCTTCTAATCCATAGGTCCATTAAGTCCCTCTACTAGCTCATAAGGGTAAAACAAGGATCAGTTAATTTTGGAATAATTTGAATTGTTCAAATTATTTAAGGAAATTTTATATTAATATGGATTAATATAAATTAATGTATTATGATACATTATAGTATATAATTAGTTATAAATATGATTTACAATTAAAACTATATAAATGAGAGAAAAATAGTTGAATAAGATTCGAATATTAAATTAATATGAATTGGATTCATGTTAAAACTATATAGTGAAATTTAATATGAATTGGACTCATATTGAAACTATAGGCTAAAATAGATATATGCATTTTTATATGATTTAAATGCATGATTAAATAAATATATGATATTTATATTGATTAATTAATTAACTAATTAATATTTTTAATTATTTATTATATATTAAATATGATTTAAAATATATTTATTAATTAATTAAATAAATAAATTTAAAATAAAATAACTCCCTTACAATTATGTAGGCGAGTGGAGAGTGTGTTAAAGGGTTATTTCTCCTCATATTAATTTCTACATTAAAATGTAGAAACACAAAATGACTCTCAATCACAAATATCTTTGCTCTCTCTCAATCTTTGAGAGAAAATTATTCTCTAAAAAATTC
Organism: Benincasa hispida; assembly: GCF_009727055.1. NCBI lineage: Eukaryota > Viridiplantae > Streptophyta > Magnoliopsida > Cucurbitales > Cucurbitaceae > Benincasa > Benincasa hispida. The sequence goes on from NC_052355.1 coordinate 7,953,269, forward strand.
ATCTACTCCCTGCCAAATAGGATCCTACAATCCAATTGATCTTCCCTAAGAATAGTCGGGTAATCTACTAGTGGTGTCATGTTGTTCGTGTTCTTGGGAGTTCATGCAAAAGAAGTTCACAAAGGTCTTTGAAGAAATTGGTCTTCAAAGGTATTTTTTTTATACTAAAAAAGAAATTACGTGCTAAACCTTTTAATTATGTAAAGTCAATTTTGTGTTATTCCCTTCCTAAATCAAAGATAAAAAGGGATTACACGCTTCCACATTGGGATTTAATCCCTTAAGTGAACTCATCAAACGACAATAGCAATAGTGGAGAGGTGGCGAACCATCTAAGCAAATGGAGACTTCGACGGCCAATGGTGTAGACTTCGACGACGACAGTGGAGACTTCAACTGACCCTAAGGTGATACTAACGACGACGACAACCACGACGACAACTGAGTTGCATGTTGACAACTTAGATGACGACTAAAACTCAATGGCTGCATCATACTCATACTTAATACTTCAACCTTGGTAAGAAACCTAAGCCATTATTAACTTAAAAATTTTCTTACATTTGGGTTGTTTACTGAACTTTTTTTTTTTGGAGTATGTAGTTTTGTTGTTTAATGATTTTTCTATATTGGCTTCCAATATAGAATAGTTGAGTTTTTTTTTTTTTTTTTTTTTTTTTTTTTTTTTTTTGCTTCGATTCTTAAGAATATTCTGTTGTTGGCTCTTTTTAGAGGGTTTTTTAGGTACTAATTCTTATCTCGCAATTATCATCCAATTTTCAAACTTTAAATTTCAAATCTCAAATCACTTTTATACTTATTTGGGTGATTTATAGCAAGTGGAAACATGTTTTAGATAGGTTTTTAAATACTTTGTTTTTCATCTTGCAATTATCTCGCAAACATCTCGTGACTTCCAATCTTCAAATGTCCAATCGCGAATCAATTATAGACTTGTTTAATGTTATTTAGGGTGCTTCTACACATGTTTTATGGAATTTTTAGCTACCATTTTTTATTTTGTAAACATCTCGCAACTTCCAAACTTCAAATGCCCAATCCTGAATCTATTATAGACTTGTTTTATGTTATTTAGGGCGCTTCTACACATGTTTTAGGGAGTTTTTAGTTACTATTATTAGCTACCATTTTTTTGCATTGTTTCATGTCCAAAAATGCTTTGAATGGGATTGTTACAAATAATAGACTACAAGATATGTTTTTCAAAGATTTAGAGACTATGTAAGCCACTTAGAGGACACATTTTTTAAATATAAGGGTGATTGTAAGGATGGGGAGAAATTGGCTTTAGATACCTCATTGAGCTGTCTTTATTAGGTGAAGATAGGAGAACAAAAATAGACTTCAACTTCCTTAAAGTTGTTGATGACTGAAATATGCTTAAACGTAATGATTGGGGTGTGATTGTGTTCAAACATACACTAAGTGGACTAAAAAGAGAATTGGACATGAAATATGCCAAAGGAAGGAGCAATGCTGCTCAGAGCAAATATAGTATCGTGGGATTTTCACATGCATTACTGATACGTTAAATATCTTACATAATATGTGTATATGTAAACTTCCAAATGAATGAGTTATTTTTTGTCCTTAATTGTATAATAGGTTTGGGCATACGAGTCCATATCAACCATAATTGGATGTGGTGTAAACAAAGTAAATGAAAATGTCATCCCACGTATGCTTAAGTTGGAATGCAACCAATCACCGAAATCTCATATTATACTTAGCCAAGTTTTTTACTCACCGATGGTATACATACACTACTATTGTTCATTCATTATGTTTATTGTGTTTACATTCTCTTTTTCTTTTAGTTGAAAATTAAGGTGGTGCTTGAGATGAGCTCCCCCTCCCCCACCCCACCACCTAATGCTATTGATGTCAATAATGGTGGGTCAAATTCCCGGCACAACACTAATGTTGTAGCAAACTAGAATACTTGCGACGAACCGGATTACCAAAGTCACGCTCAAATCTGTTACTTCATAGAAATGTGTAAAAGATGCTAGCCGCAGAGGTCTTTTTTAGGCAAAAAAAATTCTCTTTTAAGTCATATCTAGTAAAAATTTAGTGATTTAGGGTTTGAATTTGAGGCAATGGATACTTTGTAATCCAGTTGAGTAGTTCAGATAGAATCGAACTTTTGATTGATCTTGGATTGGAAAAGGGTGACACACAGACGATCGGTACACATAATGCATATACGGAAACGAAGTGTCCCTCAAGACCGACCATTAGAAGTTATGAATGAGAAAACATATGTCAAAATCAATAGCAAACATAAGCCCAAGTTCAAGTCCAACCTCCAACTCCTCACTTATAAAGCTTTCGTCTGACCGAATATTTTCTTTTTCGCATTAAACTTTTGGCTAGTTAAGCCATATTTAACTCTACCATTTTCTTTACAATCTTCTATTGAAATATTTCTTAGTTGTTGGATATCATACAATTCAGTGTTCATCTCAATTGGCTCCCAAGCAAAAGTATCGTCTTTTTGAATCATATGATTCTTATATAGTTGGAACGCCCCCTATCATATTATCATACAAACCAACTTGAACTTCATTCTCATCTAATGCATTCATTGAAAATGGAACATTTAAGTCATGAACTTGGTTGCTCCCTGTAACACATGTTTAAACCTTGATTGCTCCCAGGCTCAAATGAGATATATAAGGGGACCTCCAACGAATTTTCACTAAGAATATAAAACTTCAAATCACGGTCATTGCTTAACTCAAGTGCAGGAGCTTCATTTTCAACTTTTATCTCATATATGCACCTTATCTTTATATCAAACTCTGTAGGCTTACAAATTAGGGAAAATTGTGTGTGGGTGGGGGGGAGGGGGATAAAAACCATCCTAAAGAGGTTTTAATACGAATGACCTTCCCACAAACACGTTTATGTTTTTTGATCCACCTCACAAACGTATGAAATTTAACCTTTTGCTTATGTCATGCCCACTATCGCATTTTATAATGTATTGCATTAGAGATGGTCAAATCTATCATATCTCTAACTCGATGGCCATCCCTATCGTGATCAAAAAAGTTTCACAAGAAATTGAGGAAAAAAATTGGTGGTGGTGGTGGGGTAATATAGTCACTTCATCTCTAATTTTTCCTAAAACTCAACCTTTTAAAAACCATCCTAAAGAGGCTTTTGTACGGATGATCTTTCCACAAGCACGTTTATGTTTTTTGATCTACCCCACAAACGTATGAAATCTAACCTTTTGCTTACGTCGTCCTCACTATCACATTTTATAATGTATCGCATTAGAGATGGCCAAATCTATCGTATCTCTAACACGATGGTCATCTCTATCGCGATAAAAAAAAAATTTCACAACAAACTGTGAAAAAATTGGGGAAAACATAACAAACTTACGTATTTTATAACTTATAGCATTAGGGATGACCATGTATAGCCCTAATACGATAATCATCTCTATTGCGATTTCTCTTTTTCTCATAAAAGAAATACAATAAATTGTCAGAAAATGGGGAAAACACAACAGAAAGATTTTATCGTGACAGAAATGATTATCGCATTAGGGTTACAATAGATTTGGTCATCCTTAACGTGGTACGTTATAAAATGTGTTGGTGGGATATGACTAAAAAAAATGTTAGATTTCATATGTTCATGAGGGGCAGGTCAAAAAACACAAAGGAACTTGTGGGAAGGTCATATAAAAAAACTCCATCCCGAAAAGTCTTTATCCTTGAAAAAAGTCCTATTTTTAGTCATTTTCATTGTTATAAATATGTTACATTAGGTGTAATGTAAATGCCCATTATTAGTGTCCATTGGCTATGTGTCACATATCTACTACCCATGTGTTGTCCATGTGTCTCAAGATTGCATGCTATCAGTATCCATATAATCCACCTTCTACTCGTCAAATTGCCTATAAATAGTGGCATTTGGTAGGTTTTGAAAAATAAACACATATTGGTAATCAATCTAAAAAGGTTGGAGAAAGTGGAGAAATCCATTCTTTGTTATTTTATTTACTTTTTGTTATTCAATTATTTTATATATCCATATATATATTATAGTTATTTTAATATTTATTTATTTTATTGTATATTATTATTATATTATATTTTTCTATATTGTGTTTTCGTTGTGTGTCGTTGTGCTCCTCAAATTCACAACATGTTATCAACACGAGCACCTATTGTTTTCCTCGCTAAAGGTAGGTTCTAAAGGTATGTCGGTTTTTCCCTCTTTGTTATAATTAAATTTTTATATTTAATATCTATTAAAATTTTAATATACACATAATACTTTGTAATAGTGTTAGTATGAAAAATATTACAAAATTAAAATTTGTAGTATTTTATATTAATGATAATAATTATTTTTCATTAGTGCTTGATGTCGAAATACACCTGGATGCCATAAAAATGTGATCATCGAAAAATAGTTATTCTTCTTAAAGCTCGTGATGAGTGGATGCACTTGAGGCTACAAGATTTTAAATCAGTAAGTGATTACAACTGCACATTATTTAAAATCAATTAGAAACTATTGTTATGTGGAGAGAAAAATATTGATGTTGGTATGTTATAGAAGACATTTCTATATTTCATGTCTCAAATATGCACCTGCAATAGCAATATCGAGAGAAAGGTTTTAAAAAATATTCTGAACTAATTTCATATTTTCTCATGGCCGAACAAAATAACGAGTTATTAATTAAAAATCATGAATCTCAACCAACTAGAATGATACCATTCCCTAAGGTGAATGCTGCAAATTTTAATAATAATCGTGATTGAGGTCATGGTCGTGGTTGAGGTCGTGACCAGGGCAGAGGAAGAAATAATTATTATTTTCATGGTGGTCGTTCTAATCATTTAAATTTAAAAAAAAAACACACAAAATGATGATCACAGAGGTAAAGCTTCACAAGATAAGAGTTCAAAAAGTGTTGAAAATAAATGCTTCTGATGTGGAATGACTGGGCATTGGTCACGTACGTCGTACGTCAAAATCCTTAGTTTATCTCTATCAATCATCCCTAAAGAAAAAAGAGAAAAATGTGAAAGTAAATTTTTCATACCAGAAAAATAACATGTTTGACCCATCCCATATGATAGATTTGGATGTGACAGACTTCTTTGAATCTCCTGAAGAGAAAATTGACATAATTGATGGAACAGTGTTTCCTTTGACTTTGAAAATATCGAGACTTAATACTATTTTTTTATTCATCTCCATTTTTTTCTCTTATTAGATGTTAACCTTTGTATATTCAAAATATTGTTTTTCTTATTATGATTATTTTCTTTTAATGAAAAAACCTAGATCATTTTCATATTTTGGGTGACTAAAAAATGGGTAAAGAAGATCTATATCTAGCAAACAGTGCAACTACACACACAATATTTACAAGTAAAAAATATTTTTCCAAACTAATAATGTTGGAAGCAAAAGTCAATACAATATCAGGTTCTGCAAACCCCATTGAAAGGTTTGGAAAAACAAGTATTATTTTGTCTAGAGGAACAAAATTTACAATTGACAATGCATTATTCTCTAGTAAATCAAAGAAAAGTCTACTTAGTTTTAAAATATACGTTACAATAGTTATCATATTTAGATTGATAGAAAGAATAATATGGAGTATTTTTATATCATATCTACTATCTCATATGAAAAATATATACTGGAATAATTGTCTACTTTATCTTCTAGATTATATTGTACTTATATACAAATAATTAAAATATGTGCAACAATGAACTCGAAGTTCATGAATCCATACATATTTACAATTTGGCACGACAGATTAGGTCATCCCGGGTCTATAATGATGAGAAGAATTAATGAGAATTCAAATGGATATCTATTGAAGAGCCAGAAGATTCTTCAATCTAATGAAATATTATGTGATGCTTGCTTTTAAGGCAAATTAATCATTAGACCATCACTGCATTTTTGGAACGAATTCATGGTGATATATGTGGACCTATTAACTAGGATTGACAATGGGGCCGAGGCGGAGCGGGGGAGGTTTCCCCGTCCCCGTCCCCATTGGGGGATTTTACCTCCATCCCTGCCCCCGTTCCCGCTATTTGAAGGCAGGGACGGGGATTTCCTGTTGGGTAAACGAGTCCTCGCGGGGACCCGTTCCCCATTTTACTTTTTGTTTCCCCATGTGGACTTTTTTTTAAAAAAATCCCTAAAATTCTTTTTGGTTTCGGCTTGGACACTTTAGTTGGGTTTAGACTGGGCCAAATTTAAAAAGTTAAATACCTAATATATTTAAAAACCTAATCGGAGCGGGGTCGGGACGGGCGAGGATACCCTCCCCATCCCCGCCCATTCCCGATTCGGGGACCCCATTTGACCCCATCCCCAGTCAAACTAGGGATTCCCCTCGAGAAATTTTGCCAACCCTACTATTAACTCACCAAATGGACCATTTAGATATTTTATGGTATTAATAGACGCATCTAGTAGATGGTCACAGATGTCTTATTATCAAGTTGAAATCTTGCATTTGCAAGATTACCTGTTCAAATAATTAAATTAAGAGCACAATTTCCTAATTATACAATTAAAACCATTCGTCTTGATAATGCTGGTGAATTTACATCCAAGCTTTTGATAATCATTGTATGTTAATTGCGATAAGTGTTGAACATCCTATAGCTCATCTTTATACACGAAATGGTTTAGGAAAATCATTCATAAAACATTTGCAGTTAATTGCTAGACCATTGCTTATGAGAGCTAAGCTTCCTACATTTGTATGGGGACATGCTATTTTGCATGTAGCGTCACTTGTAAGTATTAAACCAATATCTTATCATAAGTACTCACCATTACAATTAGCTTATGGTCATGAGCCAAATATTCCCATCTGAGAATTTCTGGATGTGCAGTATATGTTCAATTGCTCCATCACAACACACTAAGATGGGTCCTCAAAGGAGGTTAGGAATATATGTTGGATATGATTCTCCATCAATTATTAAATATCTTGAACTCCTGACAGGTGATGTATTTACTGCATGATTTGCCAATAGTCATTTAGACAGATTTTCCAACATTAGGGGGAGGAATTAAGAAGTTGGAAAAAAAATTACATGGAATACATCGTTATTGTCTCATTTTGTTCCTTGTAAAGATCAATATAAACTAGAAATTCAGAAGATAATTCATTTGCAAAATATAGAAAATCAATTACCAGACGCATTTATAGATGGAAAAAAAGTAACTAAGTCACATATACCAGCTACAAATGTTCCATTGAAAATTGATATCCTAACATAACAAGTTGTCATGAATGAGTCTGAAACACGCCAAAAGCGGGTAGACCAGTGGGTTTCAATGATAAAAATCTTTGAAAAAGAAAAATAATTAATAGTCAGAAAGACTTGATTGAGGATATAAAAACCCATGAAGAAATTCATGACATGACTAATGAAGAGGGTGAAATACATAAAGATAATAATGAGATTTCAATAAACTATGTCATGATTGGAACAAGATGGAACCGAACTCATGTACTTACTGACAATATTTTTGTGTATAATGTTGCTTCTGAAAATGGAGGTTCTAAATCAAAATCTGTTGAAGAATGTCGACATAGAAAAGATTGGCTTCAGTGGGAAGAAGCAATCGAAGCAGAATTAAACTCACTTTTAAAACGTCAGTTTTTTAGACCAGTAGTCTGAACACCAGAAGGTGTCAAACCTGTGGGATACAAATGAGTATTTATGAGGAAAAGAAATGAAAATAATGAAGTCAAAAGATATAAAGCAAGACAAGTTGCACAAGGTTTTTCACAAAGACCTAGTATTAATTATGAGAAGACGTATTCTCCAGTGGTGGATGCAATTATACTAAGATATTTAATTGGTTTGACTGTGTATGAAAGTCTGGATATGCATCTTATGGATGTAGTCAAAATATATTTATATGGATCTCTTGATAATAATATTTATATGAGAATCCTAGAAGGATTTAAGGTACTTGAAACATATAAGTCAAATTCCCGAGAATTGTATTCGATAAATTTACAGAGATCGCTATATGGATTGAAATAATCAGGACGAATATGCAATCGCCTGAGTGGATATTTGTTGAATGAAGGATATCAAAACAATCTAATATGTCCATGTATTTTTATAAGGAAATCATAGTTAGGATTTGCTATTATAACTTTATATGTTGATGATTTAAATATAATTGGAACTTTTGAAGAGCTTTCAAAGGTAATAGAATATCTTAAAAAAGAATTGAGATGAAAGATCTTAGAAAAACAAAATTTTGTCTTGGCTTACATATTGAGCATTTAGCAGTTGAGATATTTGTTCTTCATAAACTTATACAAGAAAAGTTTTGAAAAAATTTTATATGGACAAAGCACATCCATTGAACATTCCAATGGAAGTTCGTTCACTAGATGTAAAGAAAGATATATTTCGATCTTGATATGATAATGAAGAACTTCTTGGTCTTAAAGTACCATATCTTAGTGCAATTGATGTACTTATGTATCTTGCTATCAGATATTGCATTTTCAATAAATTTATTAGCAAGATATAGTTCTTCTCCAACAAAAAAACATTTGAACAGAATTAAGCATATACTTTGTTATCTCTGAGGAACGATCGACATGAGTTTGTTTTATTCAAATAAATCAATTTTTGATCTAGTTGGTTATGCATATTCTGGTTATTTATCTGATCCACACAAAGCTAGATCTCAAACAGGTTATCTATTCACATGTGGAAGAACTACTATATCAAGGCGATCGATGAAACAGACCATAACAACCACTTCCTTAATCATACTGAAATTTTTGCAATTCATGAGGCTAGTCGAGAATGTGTATAGTTAAGATCAATGAATCAACACATTCGTTGAACATGTGGTGTCTTCTAGTAAAAATATTCCAATAATATTATACAAAGACAATAAAACATGCATATTCCAAATTAAAGGATGATATATTAAAGGAGATAGAACAAAGCAAATTTCACTTAAGCTTTTTTACACTCATGATCTTAAAGAAAATGTCGACATCATTGTATAACAAATTTGTTTGAAAGATAGCCTGACAGACTTATTTACAAAGGCATTACCTACCGCAACCTTTGAAAAACTGGTGCACAACAATGGAATGTGGCGGCTCAGAGATCTCAAGTGATGTTTCCATGAGGGGGGAGTAAATATACTTTTTAAAAGTATAAGATTATATGAAATATGCACTCTTTTTCCTTCACTAGGATTTTTTTTCAGTGGGTTTTTTCTTAGTAAGGTTTTAACGAGATATATTTCATCTATATAATGTGTATCTAAGGTGGAGTATTATAAATATGTTAAATTAGGTGTAATATAGATGTCCATTATTAGTGTCCATTAGTCATATGTCACTTATCCATTATCCCATGTGTTATCCATATGTCTCAAGATTGTCCATGTAATTCACCTTCTACTTACTAAATTGCCTATAAATAGTGTCAAATGGTGGATTTTGGAAGAGACACATATGGGTGATCAATCCAAAAAGATTGGAGAAAGTGGAGAAATCTATTTTTTGTTATTTTATTTACTTCTTATTATTTATTTATTTTATATATTCATATATTATATTATAATTATTTTAATATTTATTTATTTTTATTATATTATATTTTCTTCATATTTGCATTGGATAGGAATGACAACGGGGCCGGGTGGGGCGAGGATGGAGATTGGGTTCGGGTCGGGGACGGGGCGGGATCTTCCTCCCCGTCCCGACCGGGGAATACGATTTCGGTCAAATCAGAGATTTTCTGCCCCGATCGAGTTGGGGACCCGACACGATGTACTCCTCAAATTCACAACACCCATTTAGTTTTTGGGTCAATTTGGACAATTTTTCCAAATTTTTTAAGTTTGAAGTGGGGCAAAAACCATTTTGGGTTAGAAATGGGGTGTTTTAATCAATTATTTATCTGTTGCTTCTTTGCCCGTTCGTCTTCTCTCTTCTCAACTGTTTGTGAAACTCCACCGTCTAATCCCGCAGAGCCGTAGCTCCGCCGTTCGTCTCCTTCTCCACACGGCAACGCCGATTCTGGTAAGATCATCCTGCGATTGCTCTCACTTGAATATGTTAGCCTTTTTCGGCAGTGCACTCTCTAATTGAACCAGTCTTCTCCTTCCCCGCTCTCTCTAAGTTGTCTTTTTTTCTTCTCATTTGGACGTAAAAGTGTTGCTATTACAACTTTTTAGCATTCTCTTCTTCCAATTAGCACTAAAATGTTTATAATTTTGTAATTATATTTTCTGAATTTTTAAATTTAACCGCTATTTTAAGATTCTGTTCTCTTTTGCAATGATTTTGCTCTCATTGTACATGTTAATGGAAATATATGCTGGGATAGATAATTAGTTTTCAACTACAGGTGTGAAGCTCTCGAGTCCCTTCTGACTTTCTGAATATTTTCGTATACATATCAACATGACTCGTGCAAGAAGAAAACAAGAAAAGAGAAATAGGAAGGAAAGATTACAGAATGGAAAGGAAGAAGAAAGATCAATGACTGAAAGAATTGAAGTGGTTCGGCGAATTATGTCTACATCCTGACATTTTCAAGCAATGCCACTAAATCTTAGTATTCTTTGTTGACTCTTTTTCTAACTGGAAATTCAAAACATTCTAATGCCTGTGTTAAAACTACCAATTGGTGACATTGTGCCCGTGAAGTTCACACCATTTCTATTCAGGTCCAATTTCTTTGCTTCTCCTCACCAAAACCCAATAAAGCTGTTGAAAGTAGCTGCAGATGCCAAGAACTTAAAATTTGGTAGAATAGTCCATGCCCATCTGATCATTACCAATCACAGCCATGGAGACTGTAAAGTGAACCAACTGAATTCCCTTATTAATTTGTACGTGAAATGTGATGAAGTATCGATTGCTCGGCAAATGTTTGATAGTATGCCTAGAAGAAATGTCATATCCTGGAGCACTTTAATGGCTGGGTACATGCAAAATGGGAGTCCCTTGGAAGTTTTTGAGTTATTAAAAAAGATGGTTGTGAAGGATAATATCTTACCCAATGAATATGTGATTGCTACTGTTATATCTTCTTGTGATAGTCAAATGTATATAGAGGGGAAGCAATGCCATGGGTATGTGTTTAAGTCTGGATTGGAGCTTCATCAATATGTTAAGAATACTCTTATTCAGATGTACTCTAAATGTTCAGATGTAAGAGCAGCAATGCAGATTTTATATACTGTCCCAGGTTATGACATATTTTGTTATAATTTGGTAATGAGTGAGCTTCTACAGCACACACATACGGGAGAAGCTGTAGAAGTTCTGAAGTTAATGATTAGTGAAGGCATAGAATGGAATAATGCCACTTTTGTTACAATTTTTCGCCTTTGTGCTAGTCTTAAAGATATAAAATTAGGTAAGCAAGTTCATGCTCAAATGTTGAAAAGTGATATTGACTATGATGTCTATATTGGAAGTTCTCTCATTGACATGTATGGGAAGTGTGGTAATGTGTCTAGTGGAAGAGCCTTTTTTGACCAGTTGCAAAGCCGTAATGTTGTTTCTTGGACATCAATCATGGCAGCTTATTTTCAGAATGGATTCTTTGAAGAAGCATTGGATCTGTTTTCAAAGATGGAAGTTGATCATATTCCTCCCAATGAATATACACTGGCAGTGTTGTTAAACTCTGCTGCAGGTTTGTCTGCACTAAGCCTTGGGGATCAGTTACATGCACGTGCTGAGAAATCAGGTCTCAAAGCCAATGTTATAGTAGGTAATGCCTTGATCATAATGTATTCCAAGAGTGGGGACATTTTAGCAGCACGATGTGTGTTTTCAAATATGATGTGTTGTGATACCATTACCTGGAATGCAGTAATAACTGGCCACTCACACCATGGTCTTGGCGCGGTAGCTTTAAGCATGTTCCAGGACATGTTGGCTACTAGAGAGCGTCCTAATTATGTAACCTTTATTGGTGTTCTCTCTGCTTGTGCCCATTTAAGTCGGGTGGATGAAGGATTCTACTATTTTAATCATTTGATGAAGCAGTTTGGTATTGTCCCTGGATTGGAACACTATACCTGTATTGTTGGACTCTTAAGTAGATCTGGACGGCTGGATGAAGCTGAGAAATTTATGGCATCAAATCAAATTAATTGGGATGTTGTTTCCTGGCGCACCCTTCTCAATGCTTGTTATGTTCATAGAAATTATGATAAAGGGAAGCAAATAGCAGAGAACTTGCTACAGTTGGAGCCTAAGGATGTAGGAACGTATATTCTATTGTCAAACATGCATGCCAGAGTTAGGAGGTGGGATGGTGTTGTTAAGATTCGAAAATTGATGAGGGAAAGAAATGTCAAGAAAGAACCTGGAGTGAGTTGGTTAGAAATAAGAAATGTTGCCCATGTTTTTACATCTGAGGATATTAAACACCCCGAGTCCAATCTGATTTATGATAAGGTAAAGGATTTATTATCTAAGATTCGACCTTTGGGGTATGTTCCTGATATTGCTAGTGTATTGCACGATATTGAGGACGAGCAAAAGGTAGACAATCTTAGCTATCACAGTGAGAAGCTTGCTATAGCATATGGCTTGATGAAGACACCATCAGGCGCACCAATCAGGGTGATTAAAAACCTTAGGATGTGCGATGATTGTCACACTGCTGTCAAACTTATTTCCAAGGTTGCTAATAGGTTTATAATTGTTAGAGATGCCAATCGCTTCCATCATTTTCAAGATGGTTTTTGCTCGTGTGGAGATTATTGGTGATAATTTGAATGAGTTTCTCAAGGGCTTGGATGTTTTGATGATAAAATTTCCACCTATGCGGTAGGGGAGATAATAACATACTCTTTCATTAGTCTGGTATTAGGCATTCATGGAACAAGTTGAGCCAACTACTTTCTCATGATGTTGGGTATGTGGGTTATTATTGAAATTTACTTAAATTGCAACTATCGGAACTAGCTAAAACAATCTAAATCTATTGCAGATTGCAGCATATTGGGAGGTAAATTCTCCAGTATCAAGGTTTTTTTGGTGAACAGCGAACAAAATACAAGTAGAAGCAATTGATTTGCAAGTTTACAAGTTAGTATTTTACTTGTATCTTTCACAGTGGTCATTTCAATATTCATCAGGTTTGTTGAATGCTAGGCCCTAGATCGCATGTCGACCTTGAAACCAGATTGAATCTTCTACTAATGAGTTGGTTAAGTCATCAGAGTTTCCAACTAGAGAATCAAGATTAGAGCCAGTATAATTCATCTGCTGGGTTTTTTTCTTTGCACTTATGCTGTAGTTTGGAAGGCAACATTTTGCTATATTGGAATTCACGTTTTGGAATGAAATGCAATGCCAAATTAAAAGAGGAAGGGGCTTAGATACGAGGCAGAGCTAGTATCATTTGAGATTAATATTCAGATAGCCTTTCTTGAAAGAACTTTTGCTGCTTTGTTCTTGGCGAAGTCATCTGCACCTCTCGCCATAACTTTTTATGTGAAAATCACAACTCATATTGAGGTCACACTGGGGTTGCTCCAAGAATTTACAAGATGATACAAATAAAGGCATCACACCACAAGGAGTTCAAGATGTAGTTCCATTTAATGCATTCAAGCTTCATTTATGACGAGTCAAGCTTAATTCAAGGAAATAGACTTAAACTACATCAAACTACTTCAAGTGAAGCTTCAATAATTTCTGGATGGTTACAAACTCTTGAGTGGCTGATTTAAAAGACCAATTTTCGGAGTTGGGATGCTTATTAGTTTATTTGAAGTTTAAAGACCATTTATATGTTGTTTTAGGTTTCTTTTGTTTGTGGTCATTTATAGCATTAAAGTTTGGGAGGTTACAAACAATAACATGACATAGTGGAAGGATTTAGGTTGTATTTTGGAGGCTATATAAAGTCATCCTTATTGTAACACAAGGAGGAGATGGAGTGTCGACAAATTTAAATGAAATCAAAGTCTTTTGAGCCTATGGCCACGTGCAACTTATTTTGCATATCTTGTGTTTAGATTTGCATGCTAGGATTATTCAAGTAGTATTGATCAAGCTATCTTGAAAAGTTATTCGAGGAGGTCAAAGACGAGTTTTGGGTATTAGGTCTTGTTCCTCAACGAGGTTGTTAGATCCGATGGTTACTTAACACAAGACGTCCTGGATGAATGGATTCTCACTAATCAACGATTTGATAGCTACTTGAAAACTAAAGATTGAATTCATTAAATTCTCCAGTCTCTATATTCCCTGTCTAGCCTCCCCCATTCTGCAAGTATGCTTTCTTCGTGATGATGCTTTTTAGTTCATTGTGTATTCTTAATGCAAAGTGTCAAATTCATTGCTTATATCCTGTATTGAAGGGACTTGTTGGTGCATGTACTAGACAAAGGGGGAGACATTGTTGATGATATCGAAGCGTATGGAGCTTTCAAAGCAATCAGCGGAGGCTTCAATATTCATAATACTCCATCTCTGACAGCTACCTTCTCTCTCCATTCCGAAGAGAGGGATTTGTAATGTGAAATGAAAGCGGTATGTAAGTTATTTTATGAGGTTTTCTGGTATTTTCATTTCTTAATAGCTACTCATTATTTAACTACTTTTCCTGTGGTAGAACATGTACAGACAACTAGAGGGAAAAAAAAAAACATTTAACTGCTTTGGTCGAGTAGAGTAGGTATTTACGAGTTCAAGCAGTAGAAGAATAAGAAAAAAAAGTTTACATATTTTCATTGTTTATGAAGTATGCAATCTTTTGTGGCCTCTCCTGGGGGATTCAGTGGCAAATGATTCTTCAGGTTCTTATATCTTTGACTCTATTGGACTTACGAAGTTCATTAAGAGACCATTGTGGACTATGAAGCACAGATACTTCATGTGAGGTAAAGAATCAGTATTAGACACGTATCGGATACCGATACTTCTAAATACTTCTCAAATACGTATCTGACATACGATTTGACGTATCTATACTTTTAGATACTTTCTAGATACGTATCTGACATACGATTTGATGTATCTATTTCTATGCAACTCGAGTCCAAAAACTAAAGGGAAAAAAAATAAATAACGGACCATATTCACATTTGAGTCCTCACAAAATCCACCAAAATATAAACCATTTAGATATCTTCAACAATAAGTTTTTTTGTTTATTTTCATACTTCTCTCTCTAATCTTCTTCTTCTTCTTTGCAATATGAGTCACTTTTCTATTGCATTTTATTAATTATTATACTTCAACATCTTAGATGTTTCTTTTTTTGTATTGTATTTCAAGATTTGTATTCTATTTTGTGCTATTTTTATTAATTTGTATGCTAAATTTATCTATATCCTAGATTTTTTTTTTAAAAAAAATGTATCTTCAACGTATCAGTATCCTCGTTTTTTAGAAATATATATATTAAAAAAATGACGTATCCTTAGACGTATCCGTATCTTAGTTTTTTAGAAATTGACGAATCGTTGTATTCGATCGTATCTGTATCATATCGTGTAGTCGTATCTATGTCTCTGATTCACAGATTGTGGGAGAAGATGGTAAGCTATTATAATCAACCCATCAGGTGATAAAGGGAACTACCTCAATTACGTTCGAGAACTTCTTTGTTTTAGGTGAACAAATTTGCTTGAAAAGATGATCAATAATCAAGAAGAAATGAGAATTTGTTCCTATCTTAAAAATTTTAAACACTTCACAATCTAATTGATCAAATTAAATTGAAAGTTCTCAAAACATGCATCCTATACACAAGAATACAAAGAAAGGATGAAGGTTGAGAGAAATTAAATCTCTACAAGAAATTTCATTCAACTTGTTCTTCAAATGACTAACTGATATCATTATTTATACTAAATGAAAAGTCACCATGAAAGGACACAACCCTTCATCCATGTAGTTCAAATCTAGCCAAAAACCTATTAGACATCCAAACACAAAATATAAGAACACAACAAAGATGAAAAAAATTACAATATCAATAGCCTTTCGTGAAGACTATCTCTCTCCCAGGACCTGGACATTGTATAAAATCCTTCATACCCTTCCATGGTCCCTAACACTATTTATAACCAAGATACTTTACCACTATCCTATTTCTAGTATCATACTAAACTTATTCATATATCTTAATAGTAGTTTGAACACGTATTTAATGCTTCTTGTAATCTTTTAGTTCTAACTCTTGTCAATTAACGCTGTGGCACGAGGTATTATGCCTCATGAGTTTGTGCAGAAACTTTATATGAACTTTGGTTGTGCTGGTTGAGCACGATTTTCATTTTGCTCCCTCATTCACTAATCCTTTGGTGTGTTCATCTCTGCTATATATGTGTTTAAGATTCGTAGTTAGGTATAAAATGGGTAGGAAAGACTATGAATGAATATATAGCTTTTCCATGATTGTCACAATGTGTATAAAATATATTTGTACATGTCATCCTTGCGCAGATGTGTATAAAATATATTAGGAATAGAAAAGCGATTGATTGAACTTGGTTATTAATTAAGAGAATATTTTTTTGATAAATTGATTAACAAAACCACTAAGTAGTCCAACCATCTCTTAATAACTATCTCTTAATTGAATTAATTAAGATTGTGTTGTGAGCAAAAACTATCTTACGATTATAATAACCACCTCATGTTACAGTAAATATTATTTTGTATTTCCAAATTAGCTATAGTCAATACTATTTCAAAACTTCTATTTGCTATAGTTTTTACTATTTGCTACAATTTTTACTATTTTACATTCATTATTTTTTTTTTTACTATTTGCTACTATGATTATTATTTTCTTCTCAAACTAAAATAGTTTACATCTAAAACACATACTATTATAACTCAAACTAAAATCATCTACACCCAAAAACAAACTATTATAACCTAACTATAATAACTTAGGACTATAATAATCAACTTGTTATCCCAAAAGTCCTCTAAGAAATTATTTTTCTCCTTGATGTTTTTTAATTTCCTTTGTTCACTCGTCAAGCCCCCTCTTTATTGCTTCTACATTTGAATTTAGATAAGAGAAAGTAAATTTGACTTTTGTGTAGATTCTCGATTGCTTTATTTTGATTGGCCCTCAACAACTCGACACCAATAAACCAAACATGGGAGTATTAAGGTTAGAAACCATTCACGAACCCTATATCAAATATGAAAATTATTTTTAACAACAAAATTGCTGAAAATATTTACTAACATAGCAAAATATCACAGTTTATTTGCAATAGACTGCGATAGATCACGATAAACTACTATTTGTATTTATTATAAAATTTTACTATATTTGTAAATATTTTAGTTCATTTTGCTATATTTGAAAACAACCCTATCAAATATGTAGGCATTCATGTTAGAAGATGTGATTCGCTTGATTAAAATTGAAAGGTCTAAGTTTGATTATTGCAACTTCTATCGATTTGAGTAGTTTTTGAAAATTAAAAAAAAAAAAAAAAAAACTAAAACTAAAACTTTATAAAGTTTGATTTAAATTAACATAATCATCAAGTTTGAATAACTAAATTTGTAACTCAACCTTATATATTTTATTGGTTTAAACATTTAATTTTAAACAATAAATCACCTTAGAAATTCAACTTACACGAATTTGGTGTTTATCAATGCAAATAAATGCCAAATCTAGTGCATTATTATGGCAAAAGATGATAAAAATAATTGAATGACAATGAAACACACAATTGTGTTCAATTGAAGATGAACTATTACATGATTATTCAACTCTTACAAAATTGAAACTTTTACAACATAAAAGTGACCCAAATATTAATTTTTAGATAAGATTTTTACCTTGTCTGGAAGTTCAATCTTCCTATACAAAATCCAAAAAGAAAAGCTATAAGGATAGGGAAGAGAATGAGAATGACTCCCACCAGAGGAAGTTGGTTGTGATGAAACCCAAAGTAATCTCTCAAGAAAGCTGATACTGTTTTTGTTTCTTCAAACACCTTCAATGGCTTCTCTATATCTCCAAATTGTGAAGTTAGCAAACAATTCAATGTCCATGATGTTGGGATCATATAATACAACCATATCCACCACCCTGGAATTTGCTGCATACAAAGGAAAAATACATAAAAGGAAAATAAAAAATACTATTAAGGAGAATAATAATTAGGAGTAAACCCTAATTTCCTTTAGCAAAACAAGATACAACAAGGAACATCTTTTTGGTCTTTGTCACTAAAATATGTAATAAGAAAAAGGATAATTGCAATGGGTAGCACTTTTATGACCAATAATTAGGTGTATAGCAACATTTTTAAAGAATGCAAATATAACAAAATCTCATAGACTCTATCGTTGATACTCCTGTTAGCAATGTAGTCTAGATACTTGTGTTTACTTAGTCAGATATAGCAACATACCGGTTTTGGAACGAGAAAGCCAGCAAAGAGATTGAACATGGTGTAGAAGGCAGAGGACAAAATGCTAGCAATTTGATAGTTTGGTGTGATGGAGACAAGCAGCATCCCAAGATAATTAAAGTAAACAAGTGCTAAAAACATTGAATAGAAACACCAAAATACTTTGGATGCTGATCCATAGAATCCAATCATTGGGTAAGTGATGGTAATATAGATAGCTACTTGTACAAACAGATATGGAACCTCAACAATCACCTGCAAAGTAGAAGGAAATTGTGAATTAGTTAATTGATACATACTTCACTGAATAGAGATTCAAAATCTCTGGAAACTTGCTTATGTGTTGACATATTAGTTGTAAACATACACAAGATTTTAAGTCTATCAGTGATAGAAACTTATAGAAGTCTATCATTGATACTATTAGTGGTAAAAACTGATACAAGTCTATAATTGATAGACACTGATAGAAGTCTATTAGTATCTATCAGTGTCTATCAATGATAGAAACTGATAGAATTCTATCATTGATACTACCAACGATAGAAACTGATACAAGTCTATCATTGATAGACATTGATAGAAGTCTATTAGTATCTATCAGTGATAGAAACTGACAGAAGTCTATCATTGATACTATAGTGATAGAAATTGATACAAGTCTAGCATTGATAAACACAATGTCTATCAGTGTTTTTTTTGCCATTTCTGTAAATAGTTTGACATTGGTTCTATTTGTGAAAATTTTCCTAAGATGAATGTGTACCTGCGCAAGGGAATAAGCCCATGAAGAATACATCCCAGAAAACCTCTCTCTGTACATCACAGTTCTCTCCATCGATACATGAGGAAGGACTGATGAGCAGTTGTTGATACCGATGAAGATTACAGCCGTGAACATCGAACCGAAGACATTGAATAAGTCTTGTTGGTTTTCTCTTCAAACATGAACAAAAAGCAGACGAAAGGTTGCACATTATTCGTAAGACTCCAAATACTTTGAGAACTAAAATTATGGCACTAAAAGCTTTCACATTAAGAAAAATGTATACATACAATGCAAAAAATCAGAAAATACTCACAGCTTCTTTCCCTGTTTCCAGAATAGTATCCCAAAAATCAAAGATGATAAAGTTGTATGCAAGAAACGCATTGAGTTGTAAGAAGGATTCCTCCAATAAGACAAGTTGTGTTTCCAAAGGCAAGCCTTGAATTGTCCCACAAAAGTATGCGAAAAGACGTTTGAAAAATACAAATCTCTCGAACCAGGAGGCGAAATACTCAACTGCTTTACAAGTTCTTTGACATGCCTGCATAACAAGAATTGTTAAATCCTCTCTCATTTTTAGTACATAATGAATTAGCATCTTATTTGCAATGTCATCTTTTCTGAAGAAGAGGATTAGTGGAAATCATAACTCATGTAGTTAAGTGAAACAAAAATTCTAGAGCTTAACCCACTCATATTGCTTAGAGTTTCTATAGACTTGAGCAAAATCTATGCCAAGTTCTGCTTCTGCTGAGGAAGAGGTAACATCTAGCATCCATGTTGCAGGATTGTAGTTCTCTCTAATCTTCAAAATCCCAGGGACATTCTGTGTAACGAAAAATGAGATGGTCAGAAACAATGGAAATAGAATACATAGTCACAAGCAACAATACTAGTTGCAGAGCAGACTGACCTCAAAATATTCTATAACCTTGCATGAATGTTGTCCGAGCGGACCACAATACACGATTTGCCCGCCAGTTTTCAGAAGAATCAACTGCGCAAAGAGTGAAAGCAGTCTAAAACAAGTGATGGTTTACAAAAGAATTTTTGCTTTCATCAATTGTTATGTAGGAAAATGTTTGAGGGGAGGACAAATAGTTCAATGAACAAATGCAGTTGAAGCTCTGATATGGGAAAATGTAATGTGGGAAAATATAAAGAGTATTACAACAGTTGAAAATTTTTTACCTCATCAAATGATTCGAAGATGTCGATACTAGGCTGGTGTATGGTACAAACTATTGTTCTTCCCGTATCAACGACATTCTTAACTGCTCGCATGACAATTGCAGCTGCTCGTGCATCCAAACCAGTTGTAGGCTCATCCATGAAAATGATTGAGGGGTTGGAAACAAGTTCCACAGCTATGGTTAATCTTTTGCGCTGCTCAGTTGATAGACCACTAACACCAGGTATGCCAACTAAGGAATCCTTTATGCTTTCAAGTTCAATGGTCTCAAGGACTTCATTCACAAATTGCTATTAAACGAGAGACTAATGTTAGTATCATGAACTAATTATCCTTTTTGTTTATAACTAATAATCATTTGGTTCCAGTTTAACAGGGAAGAAAACACCACATACTGCTCGTGTTTTCAAGTCGATGTCAGATGCCAAACGAAGCCAAGCAGAGAAAATTAGAGATTCTTCCACTGTGATTTGTGGAGAATGTATATCAGTTTGTTCACAGTAACCAGATATCCTTACAAATGTTTCTTGAACTTTAGGAAAACCACCAATTCTGATTTCTCCTTCCACGTATCCGCTAGTTTTTCTTCCGGCAAGAACATCAAGCAGAGTTGTTTTTCCAGCTCCACTGACACCCATCAATGCTGTGAGGATGCCAGGCCTTAAAGCCCCTGTAATATCAGAAAGGAGTTGGAGTTTCTTCTGGCTGACACCCCTTTCTCTCATTTCCTTGAATTCCAAACAAAAAGTTAGCAATGGCTTTCAGTGCTTAAATAATAATGTTTTCAAAATACTTTTGCCCCTTCCCATAACAAAAATTGAGCAAAAACGCTAGATAAACTATATCGTTTTTGTCTGAATCCAATCAATCAATCACAATTTTCAAAAATAATTACAAAAGCACGGATAAAACAATGTTTTTAAAACAGCCAAGAGAAATTCACCAGAATAGAAAAACTTGCCCCACCCACGAGTAAATATTTCGTAGTAGCCTCATTAGACCGTACATCTTTCTTGGTATATCCAGAAAATAGGTAGGAACATAACAAATCAGTCTTGAAGGAATGTATTCAATAGAATTCCCTTCTTCAGGTGGCAAGTCAGGAGCATACTTTCTCTAACTCAAATGGAGAAAGTAACTATTTCAAAGTTCAAAGCTAAGTGCTTACCAAGTGTTTGTTCAATAGGTCAGTATTGGAATTAGTTATGAGTTCGAATTTGATCCAAATTTATATTTTTTGGGAATTAGTTGGATTATCTATTAATAGGTTTTTGGTTCACGACAAATGCTTGTTAAAAGGCATTTGTAACGAATCGCATAGGGGATTTTTGGTTTATTATTACAATTAATGAAAACACCCATTTAATTTAAGAGCTAATTTAGTAAAGAAAGTCAAGAATATTACCAATGGCATGTCTACATAATACTGCAAATCTTGAAACACAACTGTTAGAGGTTTAAATGGCAATGCTAATCTGCCTGTTGTTTGAAGCAATCCATCCATGAAAAAAAAAAAAGAAAAAAAAATCAATAAATTCATATAATGATAAGAATTGCAGAGATTCCTTAATAAACATACATAAAGAAAGAACAGATTATGGACCTTTGTTGGATTCTATGGCGGTCGGAGCTTGTTCCACCGAAATAGAACCGCCATTGCATTCTTCACTGCTCTTCGATTTGGAAAGCTTTTCATAAGAGATAATAGCACGAGAAGATGCAGGAGCTAAATGTAGAATAAAAGAGGAATTTGTCGATATATATATGAAGAAACACAGAAAAGTTCGAATGAATTGGAAGTAAGAAGAAGGGAAAATGAAATTACGGTTGAGGAAAGTTAGAGCCAAGGCAAATCCAATGTTGAACAAGAGTGCAAATCCAAACAAGGCTCCGAGTGAAATCCAGAAGTATCGATGATGATAATCGAGGCCTCGACTTTGAAGAACTTCATGTCCTATTGTAGTGTTTGTAGCTTCAACCTACACAAAACGCCACCAGAAACCATAAATCCATGTCTCAATGTTTCATAGTTTCAATACTAACACGAGAGGTGAATCAATATTTCTATTATATCGTATAAAATTCTAAAAAAAACACAATAATAAGCATCAAAACATCACTAATATAAATATAATCAAAATAATAGAATGTTTATTTATTGGTTTAAATTTATTTTTTTCTTGAACTTTTTGTTTTTATAGTATTTTCAGAAATATGCATCCAAATCCACATTTGATCAATATTTCGTTGAAACTTTTGTAGGTTAAGAAATCGATAATTTTGTCAATGTTGATATTTTGATCCTTGCACATATATATACGTATGTATATAGTCAACTCATCGACAAGTATCCAAATATTTGACACATATCAGGCATGGACATGGCAAACTAAAGTGTTTGTGCTTCTTAGGCATCATATGGTTGGAAGTTTTTCTAGATGAGAATCAACACAAAAACATACCAAATCTATGTTTGTTTCGTAGTTTTCTATCATTTTTCTCGAAATAAGCTACTTTCAAGCATCCTTTTTCTCATAGACATGTTTTCTTTTCCTTTTTAAGACTGAGGTTTTTTTTATTTTATATATATATAGACTGTTTTTCAATATAGAAAAATAAATTAAAATATTTACAAATTATGACAAAATTTTAGAACTATCAATGATAGACGGATAGACACTGATGGAAGTCTATCAGTGTCTATCAGTGATGTTGATAGACACGGATGGAAATCTATCAGTGTCTATCATCGTCTATCATTAATAATTCAAAATACAACAGTTTTACCATTTGAAATAATTTCCCTATATATATACACATATAATTAATTAATATTCATTTACAAAATTAATATAAACATTTGTTTTAATAGATCAACAATGATCAATTAAAATATTTACTTAATTTATTTTTACCATAAAAATTTATTAAAGAAATGCAGTTACTTATTTACATAAATTATTAATTAATTAGCTAAAAATATTTTAAATTTATTTAATTAGTAAACTAGGATTAGTTAAATTTAATTAGTACAACATTTTTCAATAATAATAATTTGATTATTTATTGTCTTTTTTAATCAAACAATTATTTATTAGTATTAATTTAATCCATTATTAACATACCGTTACTATTGATTATTTATAATCAACTAATCATTTGTTGTGATTAATTTTTAGAAAATTTATTTTAAATAGTAAAACTATTGAAAATATTTTTAAATATAGCAAAATACCATAGTCTATCAGTAGTAAATAATGATAGATACTGACAGTCGTCTATCACTATTTATCAATGTCAATCAATAATAAATGATAATGGTCTATTAGTGTTTATCAATAGACAATGACATTTTGTTATATTTGAAAATATTTTGGTTCATTTTTCTATATTTGAAAACAACCCTAATTCTTATTACTTTATTCATTATTAACATATTAACATATCATCTTATAATACGTATAAAACCTTTTTGTTAGTATTCTTATTAACCTATCATATTTTTATCTCATTTATTTTTAAGTTTTATATAATATATAGTTTATTAAAATTTATTTTCTTAAATTATTTAATTAAAACTAAAATTATTAATGTTTAACTTAATTAAGTATAAGAATGATTAAGTATTAGATTACAATTAATACGACATTCATTAAACGCATTAAGTGGTTAATTTTAATTATAAATTACTCTATTTTCAAATATTTATAATTAAAATTGTTATCGATTCGTAATTAATTAATTTTTATCAATATATTCAATAGTATTTATTGTTTAATTAATTAATTTACTAAAATTATATAAGATGGTGATGCTTAATTTCATAAATTATATACGTATCATTTCTCATGCACAATCAAACACACAGTAATCTTTGATTCTCAGACATGTCCCAAATATTTATAAAATCTTAAACTAAATGGCCATTTAAGTTGTAAGAAACTGTTTGATTGTACTTTCTTGTTTTTGTTAGCTAGTTAAGTTAGGTCAACCTTCTTTATTTTCTTTCTTGGGTTGTTCATTAGTTGGTTGAGATTTAGTAATTATTATAGGGCTATAAACTTTCTTATGATCAACAAGGTTAGTTTTGGTAATTGCAATAGGTAGCACTTTTAAGGATAATATTTAAGTATATAATATCATTTTAAAAAAATTACTAATATAACAAAGTGTATTAATGATTGGTTGTATCGTTGATAGACTCCTACAAACAATAAAGTCTATGACTGATAAACCTACCAACAACATGGTCTATCATTGATAGACTCAAAGAGTAGAATCAAAATTTCGCTACATCTACAATTTTTTGGGAATTGTGTTATATTTATTGATACTTTGAATTTGATTACTATATTTTCAACTGCACTTAAAATAATATTATTTTATAAAGAAGTTGTTTGGCCCACCGATTTCACAAGTCAGTGTTAAATAACTTAAATTCAATAGCGATCACTATTGAAATTTGCATGTTTATCTAAGAATTTCATCTTCCCTTTAACTTTCTTTTGCACATTTATGAAGAAACTTCATTTTAACAACTATGCATCTCGAACACAAACTTTCTAATTCCAACTATATGAACTCTAGAAAACTCAACTCAGCACCTCGAACACCTCTAATTGTTATTATGAAAAATCCATGGAGATATGAATTACATAAAGTAGCCTGACCTTTTGCCACCTTGGAGCAAGGAATTCATTGCTTGAAAGGCCAATTTCACCATAACTAATGGGAGAAACCCAAAATACCCATTCCAACCAAGCTGGCATGGAGGCTGCAAAATCCCCAAATAAGGGGAAAAGTGTCATTTTCTCCTTATTAACAATACATAAAAATTAATTTTAAAAATTAAGTTTTTTTTTTTTTAAAAAAAAAATTTATTAAGATATTTATAGAAAACAGCTTTGAAAATTTTAAATCCCGTTTGATAATATTTTAAGTTTGGTTTTTAGTTTTTGAAAATTAAGTTTATAAACACTCATTCTATATATATATATATATATTGCTCTGTTATTTTTTTCATACCAATTTTATAAAAATCATGTCAAATTTTGAAAATAAAAAGAAGTAATTTTAAAAATTTTGTTTTTTTAAAAAAAATTTGACTAAAATTTCAACTATTATACTTAAAAAAAGATGAACCTGATAAAATGAATGAAAATATGCTTAATTTTGAAAAATAAAAAACTAAAAACCAAAATAGTTACCAAACATGAGCTTAGATTTTTTGTTTTTTATTTTTGAAAATTACCTCTATCTCCCCTCTATTTTTTTAAGTAAAAGAATAGAATTCTTAACTAAATTCTAAAAACAAAAACAACTTTTCAAAAACTAATTTTTTTAGTTTTTAAAACTTAGCTTGGTTTTTGAAAATATTAGTAGAAAGTATATGACTAAGCAACAAATTTAGAGGTTAAAAAGATGTTTGTAGACATAATTTTAAATGGTTATCAAACATACTTCAAATAGTTACCATACAGGACTCAATTGATTACCAAATTTGGCCTACATTTTTCAAATTTGCATACAAAAAAGAGGACACTTGTAAATATAGCAATTAAACCCAATGTATTAGTAAATATAACACAATATAGCAAAAATAAGATCAAACTCTTGAAATTTATTAGTGATAGGCTATATTGTTGATATGAGTCTATTATCACATATAGATTTTGTTATATTTACAATTCTTTAAAAATATTATTATAGACTTAATTATGAAGCTTAAACATGTTATCTATTGCAATTTATTATTTATTTTTTTTTTGCTACTAAAGTTATTAAACTTACGATGAGTGATAATGAAGCCACTAAATATCAAGACAAGTAATATTGCGAAACTTCCCACTGCCATGGAAGCAACATTAGTTTGGAACACCCCAGCTATTAGTCGAAACATCGACAAAGATGTTAAATGCACCGCAAATAAAATAATGAGCTGTCCAAAGAACCTATAAATACAGAAATGTTAGCTAAAATTAGTATAGTTTAATTATACGAATACGTTAGTAATTACGAGGTCCGTGGTTCGAATCTCTCTATTCTAAATTGTACTAGAGAAACGGTGTTAACTAAGGCTCTATTTCATAACAATTTTGTTTTAACTATCTTTTTGTCTTTGAAATTTATATTTATTTCTTTTTGAATTTTTTTTCAATCATGGTTTTTAACTTTATTCAAGAAATACTCGAATTTCTAATCCAATTCTAAAAATAAAAATATGTTTAATAAAAGAGAAATTGTTTTAAATGACAAAACTGCTGACAATATTTACAAATATGACAAAATTTCATAGTCTATCAGTGATAGACATTTATCAGTGTCTATCAACATCTATCAGTGATAGATGATAGTAGTCTATTAACGTCTATCAACTTCTATCAATGATATTTTGTTATATTTGTAAATATTTTAGTTCATTTTGCTATATTTGAAAATAACCCGACTATTATATTTCAAAAGCTTAGGCTTCATTTGATAACTATTTAGTTTTAAGTTTTAAGTTTTTTAAAATTAAAGTTTTTCTTTCTTAAAAAAATTAAAGCTATAAACATTGCTTCCACAACAAAGACTCCCATTTGATAACCAATTTATTTTTGGATTTTTGGTTTTTTAAAATTAAACTTATAAACATTACTTTCTTTAATAATTTCTTATTGTCTTGTAAAAGGTTCCTTCTACAATGCACACTAGTAACGAGTTGTAGTTTTCAAACTCAAGAGTCAATTATTTAATATGGTGACACTTTATTTTAAGCAAAATAAGAAAAGAAGATGAAGTATTTAAAAAAGAACAATGATTAGCTGTAGTTTAGGTTGCACCTAATTGTGATACACCAAGAAAGCTGCATCCAATGTTTTTATTAGACAATAATTGTGATATACCAAGATAGCTGCATCCAAGGTTTTTTCTTTAAAAAATGTAATCTAATAGTGAACTATAATAAAATATTCTTTTTCTTTTTTTTTTTTTAAAAAAAAGATTATTCCTGAACTATATACTATTTGTTAAAAGAGTAAAGAATATTAATAAAACTTTTGAAAGTTAATAAGCATATTCCTGAATTTTTTAAAAAAGTTCTAGGGTATTAATGAACATCTCGATAATTTAAAGATATTTTTGAAATAAAGTATTAATGATTTTCTCCCAAACTTAATGTGTAAGAGTATTTTTAAAAAAGAACGTTTTAAGAATACTATTGAAACTTTTATCACTAACTTATTTTTTGGTAGCAAAAGTATTTACATGCAAGAATAATAAATGGAGGGTCGAAATAAGCCTAACTCAACTAGCATAATGCTTGGTACTATAATCTTTAAGTCAAATGTTCGATTTATCCACCCTACATATACTAAAATAATAATAATAAGGAAAATTGTTTTAACTGAACAAATATTTGTAGATATATAGTAAAATATCACAATCTGTTAGTGATAGATAATGTAGACATCTATCAGTGTCTAGTATTGTTTATCAGTGATCTATGAAGCACAGATACTTCATGTGAGGCAAAGAATCCGTATCAGACACGTATCAGATATTGATACTTCCAGATACTTCCTAGATACATATCTGATACACGATTTGACGTATCTATTTCTATGCGTATTTTTTTTTTAAAAAAAAGACAAGCAACTCATTTAATCTTTTCCAATCTAAAACTAGGCAACATATTTAAAAAGCTCACTACTTGAGTCCAAAACTAAAAGGAACAAAAAATAAATAACAGACCAAACTCTAGATTAGAATAATCTAATCTTCATCTTCACATATGAGTCCCCACAAAGTCCACCAAAATATAAACCATTTGGATATTCAACAATTCAATGAAGAAGTTCTTCGGTTATCTTCATACTTCTCCCTCTAATCTTTTTCTTCTTCTTCGCAATATGAGTCACTTTTCTATTGCATTTATTAACTATTGTACTTCAACATCTTAGATGTTGCTTTTTTTGTATTGTATTTCAGTGTTTGTATTCTATTTTGTGTTGTTGTTATTAACTTGTATGCTAAATTTATCTATATCCTAATTTTTTTTTTTAAAAAAAATATATCTTCAACATATCAGTGCTTGTATAAAAAAATGACGCATCCGTAGATGTATCCGTATTTTAGTTTTTTAGAAATTGACAAATCGCCGTATCCGATCGTATCCGTATCATGTAGTCGTATCTGTGTCTCTGCTTCATAGTCAATGATAGATAATAGTAGTCTATCAGTGTCTATATTTGTCCACCAAAAATAGACAATGATATTTTGTTATATTTAAAAATATTTTGATTCACTTTGCTATATTTGAAAACGAGTGACGAGTAATTAAAGAGGGTTGTAATGTGAAACTGACCTGGTAGCCTCAGGGGTGTAACCAATGACATAATAAGTAAGAGAAGTCCATACTAATGATCCAAGTAGTGAAAGAGGGATCTTCAAAATGGTAGCTGGAATAACATAAGCCCATGCTGGGTAGAAATAGAATTCTCTCTGTTTATAGAAAACTTCCAATCTTTGAATTGTCATTGCCAACTCTGGAAACCCATCAACTAGCAGTAAAAGAAGTGCAAAAAATAGGGCTCCCATGTAGTAGTTACTATGCTCAAGATCAACTCCCATTCGAGTACGTAGAAATACCGTCATCGTGATTGAACCGATAATGATAAGCTACTTGATCAAAAGAAAGAAAGAAAAAAAAAACGTCAATATCTTAAGGTGAGTACTTGTAAAATCACTAATCAATCTTAAAGCTTAATCTAATGAGTTGAGGAAACTAATGGAAGTAAATAATATTATAATTACAAGAGTTCAGAAAATAAAACCTTTTGGTTTTATAATATGTTAAAACATCACTCCATCTAAAAGTTTTAAGCTCACACATTATTATTGTGATAGGCTAGGTGGCCCAAGATTCAAAATGCGAATTCAACGCTTTGCGGTCCTGATATTCTCCTATGACATGGGTACACTATCGACTTGTCTTGAACTATTTCTAAGAGTAAAATCTATTCCCACAAACCAAAAATCACCCGATATATATAAAATTACTCCAGTAAAGTACGCTTAACTTTGGAGTTCATGTGATTGAGCCATCGAAAAATAAAAAAAAAAAACTGCACCTTATTGGTATAGGTAATAACTATCTATTGTATTAAGTCTTTCTTAACTATATATACTTCCAAATATTCAGGATTTCTCTCATTCAGATATGATCTCAGTTCATTCATATATCTCTCTTAAGCTCAGGCATTATTACAGTGGTGAATTTGATTAATTATATCGATAATTCAAAAAGTTTAACCTAAATTTTTGAAGTGTGAAGCCACTAACCTGACTGGTTTTGAACACATAGATAAATGAATTTCTTTTCATGAGGAGAAGTTCTCTTGATGCACAAGCTTTAAACACTTCCCATTTAGAAACACTATGATCTACATGAAAGCTTCCTGATTTATCATCCTCATCATCAAAACCATAAGTTTTCGAGAGCTCGTCGTCGAGCTTCCTTCCGAAACTTGATGATTTGAAGTTTCGACAAAACGTGTCAACCGAGATATATGCATACGGAATGTGATTAGGGTACCAAAACTGTGGCTGGTCTTTCCTGGAAATGACTTCTTGAAGAAAATCTGCAACACCTTTTCTTTTGGGGCATTTGAATCCACAATCTTCAAAGAATTCAAGAACTTGATCGCGAGGGCCATGATATATGATCTTATTTTGTGCCATCAAGATCAAATCATCAAACAATTCAAAAGTTTCAGGAGCTGGTTGAAGAAGAGAAATGAGAATTGTAGCATCTGAAAGATGAACAAAATGTTGTAGACAAGAAACTATTTGAAAAGCAGTGGAGCTGTCCAATCCATTTGTTATTTCGTCCATGAACAATGCTCTATTTGGACCAACAATCATTTCTCCTACATGTTAAAAAATCAAGATTTTTCATGTTACGATTGAAAAACGAAATCTGCAATTGGAAAAGAATAAATGAAAGAATTGAACAAAGAGACTTACGTAGTTTACTGACAATGTGTTAGATACGTTCACAAGCAGAAGTAGAAAATACTTTTATTATTAGAGAGGAAAATCAGATAATACAAATAAAAAAAAGCCAATAAAATTAAAGGATTTTGATATACCATCTTTCGAAACCATAGACTCAAAACTGTATATTATGTATATAAAATTTAAGCGAGATCCATGTTTGTTTTATTGAAGTTACAACAATGTTACTACAATTTTATCTTCTAAATAAATATTTTGGATTTTTTTTATTAAAATTCTAAGAATAAAAACAAGCTATTTCAAACTCTACATATTTTTTTAGATTTCAAAACATTCATAAAAATGAAAAACCTTAGTTTTAGGAATATTTTTTTATCGATGATGCTTCCGTTTGATTTTTTAAATTTTCAAAAATGAAAAGTTTCATTGGATAAACTATATGATTCTTTTTTGTTATAAAGTATTAGTTTTTTGAAAATTAAATTCACAAATTTAACCAAGAATTTAGTAGTTTTTTTACAAAATATGACGAAAGAAATTTGTAATAAACAAACCTAAATTTCACAAAAATAAAAAAGAAATCATTATCAAAACCGTCCTAATTTTTGTTAATATTTAAAAAAAACTTTCACAAATAGAAAAACTATCAAACTATTTACAAAAATAGTAAAAAAATTGATAGAATTCTACCAACATTTACCAGTGATGATAAGCTTTCTATCCGTCTCTATAAAAAAAGATTAAAATTTTGATATTTTGTATAAATAATTTTTCTTATTTTTCTCATTTGTTTTTTTTAAAATATTTATAGAAATAATTGAAATAGAATTTTAGAAAATTGTGATGAACTCAGTACTATTACCTGTTGTTAATCTCTTTTTCTGACCACCTGAAATGCCTCTTCTCATGACATCTCCAATTAGAGTGTCAGCACAAATGTCAAGGCCAAGGATCTGCATTGATATCAATGAAATGAATTGAACATACTCAGCTTAGTGACTCATTTTATCCTTAACAATTACATATTTGGTTCAATTCTTTTCTATATTTATTTATTTGATTTAAGTAAGTATTAAATTTTAATTGACATGTCGATATTTTCATCGATATTTTCATATGATCCATCGACTATAGATATCACATAAGAAATATTTAATCGACATTTGATATGAACGAAGGAACCCCAAACACGCCATATAAACTTAATTAAAGAAAAAAAAAGCATTAAGAATGAACCCTAGATATGTTAAATTTATTGTCAAAAGAAGTTTCATTAAATGAAGTAAAATTTAAGAAAGAATCAAGCTTCAT
Source organism: Benincasa hispida (assembly GCF_009727055.1). NCBI lineage: Eukaryota > Viridiplantae > Streptophyta > Magnoliopsida > Cucurbitales > Cucurbitaceae > Benincasa > Benincasa hispida. The sequence goes on from NC_052355.1 coordinate 7,985,002, forward strand.
TTAAGGGATGATTATAAAGTAATGGTAATTATTGGCTGACGATTAAAGTCAAATTTTTTTTTCGACTTATGGTACCTATTCAAATGTATTTTTAGGGCATGTTTGTATTAATTTGAGAAAAAAGTGTTTTTAAAAAATTTCATTTTAATTTAAATGCTTTTGATAACAATTGATTAAAATAGACTTGAAAAGCTATTTTGAATGATCGTCAAACACTCTATTTTCTTTCAAAATGACTTATTTTTTAAATTAAACAATTAGAAATGTATTCCAAACACACTCTTAATTTAAACTTTTAAGCCATTTTCTTTGCTTTTTATATCATATTTATGACCTTAGGGTGTAGGTTACAACTCTTGAAATTCCTCATAAAATACATGTGGTTTAATTTGGAAGTTATATAAAGCTACGTAATTTACATTGATCAAACATGGAAAATTGAAAAAATGATAAGAGTTTTGGTTTTTAGACTTGAAAACTTTTAAAGTTTGTGTCTTGTGTGTTATTGTGATAGAATATATGAACATTTAGAGCTTTCAAGTTAAGATTGATCTATCTTTACTTGTGAAATGACTTTAATTGAAGATCAAGGATTGATGAGATCTCAAGCTTTATTTGATTTTTGGTTCATTTGATCATCTAAGTAATTTGTGATCTAACCAATGTTGGTGAAAAACTTTAATAAATGAAAAATAAATTTCTTGAGAATTCCAGAATCTCATATTGCTAAATTTATCACATGGAACCTCCTTTATAAACTCTTACATTGAGTTATGAGTTTGGGCTCCAAGGGGTACCCATGTTCAGAGGGGTGAGAAGAGAAACAAAGATGGGTATGGTGGACATCCCTCATGCTGTTATCGGTCAGGTGAGGCGTGTGTGTTGAAATATATTTATTAAAACTAATATTTTTTATTTCTTTATCTTTTACTATTATTAAAGAGAAAAAAAAGGGGAAAAAGTCTTCTCGCGAGCTTCTTATGCATGGCCCTCGTGCACGTTCCATGGTTCCGTGCGCTTCTTTCTCTATTCGTTTTGCGTAAATGTTGGCCTTCAAGGCCTATAAATTGTGTCGAGTTCCATCACTTTCAACACAATATTTTCTTCCCTCTCTTCTCTGCTCTCAAACAAAAACACTTCCCTTTACACTTCTCTTTGATTTACGTTTTTCGAGTAACTTAGTCTTTAAAGGTGTAAGATTTCCTATCGGTTCTAATGCAACTTCGATTGAGACAAAATTTCTTTTATTGGGCTGTTGGGGACGGCGTGACCATGGTAAAACTACTTGCACAAGGGACAGAGCCGCAAAACGTCGTGAAGAGTGCGAGCTCCGCGACTTAACCTATAATCGGTTTATGTTTTGCAAGTTAATTTTCGACGTCCGATGTTGTTCGATCATAGTTATCTTCTGTCCACGAGATGTAACCCTTCCAATAACCCATCTAAGAGTTAGATTATTGTGATTTAGAGGTTTAATTAGTTAAAATCTAGGGGTTTATGTAAGGGTTCTTAAATCCAATTCCATTAGAATTTTCATATCAACATTTCCATTATATAGATAAAAATTCATGAAACATAACAAAATGAAACATATTTAAGAAGAGAATTGACCTTGAGTATGTAGTCAGTTTGAAGACTTTGTCTTAATCCTTCAACAGAAATGGCCTGTTTAAGGTAATTACAATTTCACACCTTCATTAGTACATAAAACTTCAAGAATGAAAGATAAAAACAAGTTTTTACCTTCATATAAGTATCAACATCAGGATCTGGAATAATTCCTTCTTCCTTCTCCCTTTTACTAACCTCCTTCATCATATCTTCATAGTTAAAATAAATCAAGCCACAAAATTAAGTTTAACACATGTGACATATTTGGAAATAATTTTAAAATGGTTAAAATTACTTTGAAACATGTTTTAATGATTTGAAAGTAATTTGATGATATGAAAATTATATTTACAAATTTAAAATTTAATATTAAGTTAATATTGAGTGGTTTTGAACTAACAAAAGTTATTTGAACAATTTCGAAACGACTCCCAAACATATGCATGATTTATACAGTAATGTTTTGGTATTTTTACTTGTGAAACAAATACTAGAAATGAGTGGCTAGAAATAAATATCGTCAAATATATTTAACATAAGCAACTAATTAATAATGGGTCATTTGGTAACTAATTGGTTTTTTTTTTTTTTTTCTTTTTTTACTTTTGATTTTCAATTTTTAGTTTTTAAAAAATGAGTCTTTGAGGCCTCGTTCGGTAATCATTTATTTTTTTAATGTTGAAAATCAAGTCTATTTCCTTTCAATTTTTTAGGATGGTTTGCAAATTTCTCAAGTAAAAGAGTTGAATTCTTAACCAAATTCCAAGAGCAAGAACAAGTTTTTAAAAACTATTTTTTCTAGTTTATAAATTTTGGTTTGGTTTTTTTGAAAATATTGTTAAAGTAGGTAAAAAAAAAAAAAAAGATGAAATGAGTGTTTATAGGCTTAATTTTCAAAAACTAAAAACAAAAAATTCAGGCCCCATTTAGTAATACTTTTTCTTTTTTGTTTTTGCTTTTGAAAATGAAGCCTATGGATACTAGTTCCACATCCAAATTTCTTCCTTTGTTATTTACTTTTCACCAATGATTTAAAACAGCTAAATTTTGAAAACTAAAAAAAAAAAAAAAAGTTTTCAAAAAGTTGTTTTTATTTTTGAAATTTGACTAAGAAATCATTGTAAGAATTATAGATGAAACAGACTTAATTTTTTTTTTAAAAAAACAAAATGGTTATTAAACAAGGCCCAAATGATTACCAAACATGATTTGGGTTTTTTTTTTATCTTTTAAAGTTTAAAAATGTTTTAAACAAATGTAAAGAATTTTTAGAAAAAAAAAATCGTTTTCAAAAACTAGTTTTTGTTTTTGAAAACATAGATGGTTTTGTTTTAGATAAAATATGATGGTGGAATTAAAGATGTGATTATTTGAATCGTGACGAGTAGTTTATTGAGATTTTCTATGGATAGCCTAAAATGAAGGGCCCTAATAAAATTTGGTCTCTTTCCTAGCGGCTTGCAAATTTACCATATCGACAGGCTCCCACGTTTTTCACTCTCGACTCCAACTCTTGGTTCTAAAAGCTAGCTCTCATTTCTTGACTCTCGTATTCACGTCGGTCAATTTTTTGAATTTACTCGCTCTCACTTCTCGTTTACCAATCTCGATTCTCGCTTGTGCTCCTCGTAAACTGGAATTCAACCGTTAAAATGAATGTCAAAATCGATGGTATTTATAGTTCAACCGAACCCACAAGTTCTCTCTCTCTCGATTCTCACTTATCTCTTTCTCTCGACCTATCAGACGATGATGTTTTGATCGACGTGTGGCATTTCTCCCTCACAACATCAGATTTTCATCTCTTTCTGAAAGTAATATCTTTATTTCGTTTTGACATATGTTTTTTCTTTTCGGTTTACGCTTCACTTTGTGTTTTCGAATTTTCAATTTCGCCTTCCTTTTCTGTTGCATGCACCGGTGTTGGAGTTCATAGAATATTTTCGATGGTTCTTGATTATTCTCTGATAGATAGAGGTTTAGGATGAAAGGGAAAAAGAGGAATAGAGAATGAATCAAGAGCGAGTGTAGGAAACGAGATGAAGAAAGGATGGTGTAGAAAAGTCAAAAGAATCCATAGTGAGTCGAGGGTGATGGGTGCTGTCAGTGGATGGTTGCGAGTCGAGAGGTTAGGGTCAAGAGTCGAGTACAACACCAGTCGAGAATGAAGACCAATAGTCACTAACAAGAGTTTCACAGAATGCTTTAATTTCAATGCTCTATTTTTCCCCTTTCTCTAATTTTGTTTTTTACCTGCACTAGTAGATGGCTCACTTCAAGATTGCTCTAGAAGACCGTTTTCTTGCCCAAGCTACTAGCTTGTCATCTCATATTGGGGTTGTGAATCGGATAATCAAAGAGACACTTATAGATGGACAGCTCCACATCTTCAGGAGGACTGTTTTTGGGAGGTTTGTCGACATTGACATTGTCTTTAATAGCCCCATAGTTCAAATTTCAGGAGGACTGTTTTTGGAGGTCATCAATTCCTACTGCTCGCATCGTTGAAGTGACCTGGTCCTTTCAAACGAAGTACTTTCACAAGTTACGGGGGATAGAGATCCACCTGGTGAAATTTGAAGAACATTACAAGGGGTTATATTTTGAGAATGACCGAGATGCAGTGAAGGTCAATCTTGTTTACATGTATGAATTTGGCTTCATAGACAAGGACAAGACAGAGAGTAGCATCGAAAAGTCTTTGCTGGATGACAAGGTGGACCTCGATTTCTTCCATAGTCGGGACTGGGAAGAGCTTATATGGGAGAGAACATTTACTGGCCTTCAAAAAGTCTTACGGAATGAATTAAGCTAGTTAACAAATCATTATTGACCAAACAATGGTGGCTAAGAACTATAGGAATAAGAGTTATTCTTGTATTAGTAATTAGTTGAGATTTTCTCATTTTAGGGGAGGGGTAGTTGATCAAGCTATTGTCCTAAACTTCTGAAGTATCGTTGCAAAAACTAAAACAATAGTTTAATTAGGGTTCTTTGATTACTTGTTTTTGCTAAATTGATTTGAAACTTGTTTGCAGTGGGTTAAGACAAATATAACTAAAATGGTCAATTCTTTGTTATTCGTTTCAACACGTCTTCCACGATTATTTCCTTGCTTAAGAACGAAAAATTAACTGATGAAAATTATGTGACATGGAAATCTAACTTGAATACGATTCTAGTTATAGATGATCTACGGTTCGTCTTAGCGGAGGAATGTTCTTCAATTCCTGCTCGTAATGCATCCTAAGTATTGGAGGATGCTTATGACCGCTAGACGAAGGCCAATGATAAGACCTGAGTCTATATCTTGGCAAGTCTGTCTGACATTCTTACCAAGAAATACGAGGCCATGATCACTTCACGTTAGATCATGGAGTCCCTCCAGGAGATGTTTGGGAAACTGTCCTTTTAGATTCGGTATGAGGCCCTCAAGTATGTTTATAATGTGCGCATGAAGGAAGACCAATCAGTTAGGGAACATGTTCTCGATCTGATGATCAACTTCAATGTCGTCGAGACGAAGGGTGCGGTCATCAACAAACAGAGTTAGATTTCCTTTATTTTAGAATCTCTTCGGAAGAGTTTTCTTCAATTTCACAACAATGAGGTTATGAATAAAATAGAGTACACTATAACTACCCTCCTGAATGAGTTACAAACTTATCGATCTCTTATGAAAATTAAGGGGTTGATAGAAGGAGAGGAAAATGTTGCCCATTCCAAAAAGTTCCACAAGGGTTCATACTCTGGAACTAAGTTTATTTCATTATCTTCTGGTTCTAAGAAGATCTAGAAGAAGAAGGGAAGGAAGGGGGAAGGCTCCCATTGTTAGGAAAGGCAAGGTCAAGGCCAAGGTGGCTGACAAGGGAAAATGCTTCCATTGCAATGTGGATGGTCATTGCAAATAAAATTGTCCCAAGTACCTCGCTGAGAAGAAGAAAGAGAAGGAAGGTAAATATGATTTACTGGTCCTAGAAACTTGTTTAGTGAAAAATGACCATAATGCCTAGATACTTGACTCAAGAGCCACTAATCACTTCTGTTCTTCTTTACAAGGAATTAGTTCCTTCCAGCAACTTGAATAGGGTGAAATGGCGCTCAAGGTTGGAACGAGAGACGCCATTTCAGCTCGTGCAGTGGAAGCTGCAGAGTTGTTCTTTAGAAATAGATACTTGTTTTTTGAAATAGTCCCTAAAATTAAGAGAAACTTTGTATCTATTTCTTGTTTAATTGAACAATCTTATTCTGTTTCTTTTTCAATTAATGAAGCGTTCATTTTAAAAAATTGTGTCACGATTTGTTCAGCTAAACTAGAAGACAACTTATATGTGTTAAGACCAACTGAATCAAAAGCACTTATAAATCATGAGATGTTTAAAACTGCGAATATTGAAACTAAAAGAAAAATAATTTCTTTAAGTAACAATACATATCTTTGACATTTAAGATTATGTCATATACATCTCGATAGGATTGGGAGACTGATAAAGAATGGACCTCTAAGTGAGTGAGAAAATGATTCATTACCTCCATGTGAATCCTGTCTTGAAGGAAAAATTATTAAAAAACCTTTTAATAGAAAAGGTTATAGATTCAAAGAGTTCTTAGAGCTCATACATTCAGATCTTTGTGGTCCAATGAATGTAAAAGCTCGAAGAGGGTACGAATACTTCATCTCTTTCATAGATGATTATTCGATTTATGGTTATTATACCTAATGGGAAATAAGTCTGAAGTCTTTGAAAAGTTCGAGTACAAGGTTGAAGTTGAAAATCTGTTAGGCATAATGATTAAAACACTTTGATCAGATCAGGGTGGAATGTACATGGATTTAAAATTCCAAGACTATATGATCGAACATGGAATTCAATCCCAATTTTCAACACCTGGTACACCTAAGCAGAACAATAATAAACTAACATCTGAGGTAGAGACATATAGGTAGATCACATTTAAGTGATAACGTAATGGTCTGTAGTAGATAGATAAGGCTGGGTACCCTATCTTGGTGACACTACGAATATGACCCGCTTTGTAGATGTTACAATTGTAGTAAAGTGCTACAAATGATTTGATCCTGATCATTCAGGTAGAGGCACGTGAGTGGGGATGTTCTATGCAAAAGGGATTTGTAATAAGACCAGACCACAAAATGAATAGTCTCATTATATAACACCGTTAATAATAAATACTTACATTTCACCAGGATGACAATAAGAAGACTTGAATCCTAAGTGAGTTGCGAACTCCTGCCTATGAAGGTGGTCCTTTGTTTGTATGGGTGAGAGTAGCAAGATCACCGACTCAATAAGCCTACCATTTTGGAGATTCGTCTGATTGGGCAACTGGGAACACGACTACACAAGACAGAATTCACTCATTCTCTAATGTCGGGGTAAATAGATAGATTGCTCCCTTAGGGGCTGATTTTGGGGCTTGAACAATGCTCCGACTACTGAAGGACGCACACGTGAGGCTCGCAACATTGCAACGTTGTGACTGCAGTATATATAATTCTCTTCGATTTAAGGAAGAAACAGACACCTACATTCGAGCTTCCAGTCGACTTTTCCCCTCTCTTATCTCTTCCAATTTCTTCTTTGGGTGTTTCTTTAGTAGTTAATCGAGTAGCTGCCGGTTTGTAGCTTCTCATTGATAACACAAAAATATGTTATTTTCCTCTTTTTAACTCTAGGTCGTTACTATGTTTAATGTGTTTATTTAATGATTTTATAAGTATCAAGCATCTTTGAGGTGGAATTAGTCGTTATGAGCTATTCGAGGTTAATTTGGGGCAATTAGAAGTTAATTTGAGCAATCAAACTTCAAAAGGACGTGAAAGGATAAAATGGCCCTAGATAGAGTGTTGCAACGTTACAAGGCAGTAGCTGCCTATTTCGTGAAGAAACAGGGTAGCGTTGTAATGCTCCAACTATTGATGGACGCGCTCACGAGGCGTGACGCTGTGGCTGCAGTATATATAATTCTCTTCGATTTAGGGCAGAAATAGACACCCACATTCGAGCTTCCAGCTGATTTATGGGTTTCAATCTGAGTTTCACATTTATAAATTGCATGATTTTATTTTTGACTGACGATTAATGATTTATTGTGTGATTTGAATGCTTGGAGATTGGCTTGTAATATGTGACATTTAATTATAGGTTAATCTCAAAGGAAGCAATAGGTTAGTTAGGATTGCAATTCGTTGTCTATAATGAATAGTAATTTGTCCTATTGACCTAGAGAGAAATCACATTGAATGTTTGATTATACGTTAGAAGTCGAACACTCACCTTAGCGCCATCCTTAGAACTTAATGCAATTTATCAATTTTTATGGAGCGGATCCGTTTTCTATGCATTTCGATTAATTAAATAATTAGGGTCGTTGGTTAGGATCCCAATTAATTGGGCTAAGCATAAACAAGGAGTTTAAGTCATATGTTGGTTCAATGATCTTAATTACATTGGGTGAATCCATCCCTATGAGCTAAGACATCTCGATTAGTCACGTTTCTATCTTTACTTTTCTTACACTTTATTTCTTTTATGCACTTTCCTATTTCATCCACACCAAACCCCCACATTTTACCTCTTTAACTAAAAACGAGCTTCGATGAACTTTTCTTCCACACTTCTCTCAAGTTCGACACCGGACTTGCCGCTTATACTACTAGTTAGTATAAGTAATTCGTTTGGTAATTTATAAATTTTATTTTTGTAGCAAGAATTTACGGGTCACGGTAAACTCAGAGCTTACCAGAGTGTAGCTGTTGATCTTTAATAGAGTGACGACAATTAATGGATGTTGGATTATTTAATTAAAGAAGTTTAATTAATTATCCGAGTAGCACTGGACTTCAATCTATAGGTTCATAAGATCCCTTCTGTAGCTCAACATGGATTATTGAGAATTAGTTTTGGATTAATTTGAATTGTTCAAATTAATTGAGGGAATTAATTATATGTGATATAATTAATTTAAATTATTTATATCATATAATGTATTTGATACATTATAATATAAAGTTTATTTTCAGAGGAATTAAATATTTGAATATGATTCAAATATTAATTGTATGGATGAAATTCATATAATTAAATTTAATGTGAATTATATTTAAACTAAATACCAGTGGTTATCATATATATATATATATATATATATAAATTAATTAAATTATTTTTTAAAATTAAATTTTGAAATTAATTTAGGAGGGAGTTGTAACTCCCTCCCCTTCTTTTCTCTCAATCAGACGTGTGTGGGGGAGTGGCAGTTTTCACGATATTCATCTTCTTCACAAAAGATTACAGGAACTCTCTCCCCCAACGAAATTTTCCTTTCTGCGTATTTTTCTTTCATTCCTCTTAATTCTTCTCCCCATCTTCCCAAAATATAGTAGAGCCCGCTCACTCTTGCTAATTCTCAACCTCTACAGAGAATACAAGAGATTCTCTTGTGGTGGTGGCCACTTAGTTTTTGTTCTATTTGGGATTCTAGAACGAGGAGAGTTCGTGATCAGTTCGAGGGATTTTGTGAAGATCATGTTCTTCAAGGGTAAGTTGTTTTCTCTTCCTTAATTCCCTCTTTATAGCATGCTGTAACTTTTATTATTATGCGTAATTCTTGTTCTCTGTAAGTTTAATTATATGAAATCTGAACATTGGGAACGATTGCACTTCCATTGCGGACCTCACGGTTCTTTCATAATGAGCTATGCTCAATTGCCTAGCTCGTTTTAGGGGTATGCAGTAGAGATTGCAGTTCACATCTTGAATAATGTCCTCGAAAAGTATTTCTGAAACACCTTTCGAGTTATTGAGGGTGCATAAACCCAATTTACATTACTTCAAAATCTTGAGTTGTCCTGCACATGTGTTAGTGATAAATTGTAAGAAGTTGGAACCTCGTTCAAGGTTATGCCAATTTGTTGGTTACCCTAAGGAAAACGAGAGGTTTTCTATTGTACGATCATCAAGAAAATAAGATTTTTGTATCGAAAAATGCTACATTCTTGGAGGAAGACCACATGAGAGATCATAAACCACGGAGCAAATTAGTATGAAATGAAGCTACTGAAGAATCAACCAGGGTTGTTGATGGTAGCTAGTCCTTCATCAAGAGTTAATGAAAAAGCCATCACTTCAAGTCAATCTCGTCCTTCTTAATCGTTGAGAGTGTCTCGATGCAGTGGATGGGTTGTATCATAACTTGACCTTTACTTGGATTTAATTGAGACTCAAGTTTTCATACCAGATGATTGCATTGAGGATCGATTGTCCTATAAACAGGCAATAAATGACATAGACAAGGGCCAATGGGTCAAAACCACGGACCTTGAAATAGAGTCTATGTACTCTTAGTCAATATGAGAGCTTGTAAATCTACTGAAGAGGTTAAACCTATAGGTGTAAATGGATCTATAAAAGAAAGAGAGATGTAGTTGGGAAGGTACAAACCTTCAAAGCTTGTAGCAAAGGGTTATACCCAGAGGGAAGGGATTGACTATGAGAAAACTTTTTCCCCTATTGCTATGCTTAAGCCTATAAGAATTCTCTTATCTATAGCCATATATTATGATTATGAGATATGACAAATGGATGTCAAGACTGCTTTTCTGAATAGTAATCTTGTAGAGAACATCTTTACGTCTCATCTGAGGGGTTCGTAACCTAAGGTTAGGAGCAAAAATTTTGTAAGCTAAATCAATCCATTTATGGGTTGAAGCAAGCGTCCAGATCTTGAAACATTGGATTTGATACTAAGATTAAATCTTTTGGCTTTGATCAAAACGTTGATGAACCTTGTGTCTACTATAAAATCATCAATGGTGAAGTAGCTTTCTTAGTACTTTACGTGGACGATATCCTACTCATTGGGAATAATGTAGGGTTTCTTACTGATATTAAAAATTGGCTGGAAGCCCAATTCCAGATGAAATATTTGAGATAGGCGTAGTGTGTACTTGGGATCTAAATTATTAGGGATTTCAAGCAACTTATATCGACAAAATGTTGACTTGATATTTGATGTAGAACTCTAAGAATTGTTTATTAACATTCAGGCACGGGATTCACTTGTCTAAGAAACAGTGTCCTAAGACACCTCAAGGAGTTCAGGATATGAGACCTATTCCCTATGCCTCAGCTATAGGTAGCTTAATGTATGCTATGCACTACACTAGGCCAAATATTTATTATGCAATTGGAATAGTCAGTAGGTACCAATCCAATGCAAGGCTAAACCACTGGATAGTGGTTAAGAATATCATCAAGTATCTTAGGAGAATGAGGGACTACAAACTGTTATATGGGTCTAAGGATTTGATCCTTACGGGATACATCGACTATGATTTCCAAACTTTCAAGGATTCTAGGAAATCCATGTCAGGATCAGGATTTACCTTAAACGGGGGAGCTGTAGTAAGACATAGCATCAATAAGGGATTCATTGTAGACTCCACTATGGAGGCCAAATATGTAGCTACTTGTAAAGCAATAAAGGAAGCAGTTTGGCTTAATAAGCTCCTAAGTGATTTGGAAATGGTTCCAAATATGGGCTTGCCCATCACCTTATATTTTGACAACAATGGGGCATTAGTCAACTTTAAAGAACCTTACAATCATAAACGAGGAAAACATACTGGGAAGAAGTATCATTTGATACGAGATATTGTACAACAAGGAGATGTGATTGTTACAAAGATCACTTCGGAGTACAACATTGTTGATCCATTTATGAATGCTCTCTCGGCTAAAGTTTTTAAGAGTCATCTAGAGAGTCTAGGTCTACGAGACATGTACATTGTATAATCTAAGGTAAGTGGGAGATGTATAATGGGTATAAGGATGCCTTAGTTTATTGTATTTATTTACCATTCCCGTTGCTTTGGATAGTGATATTATGTACATCCCACTAACTAGAATTTTAATTCAAGTAGGAGTTTGTTGGGTTTTATGCCCTAAAACTCGTAAATAATAAATGTAATTAACTGACCATTTTCAATAAAGAGTTATCAATGTTATTTCGTCAATGAAGAGCTATTGATTTTATTTCAATAAACATTATTGATTGTGTTATATTCTATTTTGTCTTAATTACCCTAATTTCAATTAATAACCCTAATTTCAATAAACTAATATCCAAGACTATCTTATAAGTCTTGAACATTATGTAGAGACATATAAGGATCAATGTTCAAGATACAACCTAAATGGGTCTATAGTAAGGGATAAGGTTGGGTACCTTATCTTGGTGACACTATGGATACGACCCACTTTGTATTTTACACAAATGCAATGATCCAACGTGTTCGTGTAGTTAATATGCGAATAAGAGTATCCTATGCAATGAGTTTGCATAAGATTGGACCGTGAAATAGTAACCACTAGATGTAACACCCTTGACTAGTTAGATTTCTATTTTAATAGGATGACCTAGGCAACTTAGTCTTAATCCTGAGTATATTATGAACTTCTGTTCATGAGAGATTGTCCTTTGAATTTTATAGGTGAGAGTGTCCAGTTCACCGACTCAATAAGCTTACCATTTTGGGGACAAGACCGATTGAGGAACTGGAACATAATAATACAAGATGGAATTCACTCATTCTCGACTTTAGGGTAAGTGAATGAGTTTCCCTCACGTGGTGTCTCTTAGACTTGAACAAATGGCCCTACTCTTTCATTGACTCGAGAGAGGTTTCTGTTTAATGGTTGGACCATAAACAAGTTGTTCATTGGAGGAGCACTAGTACTTAAGGATACAAAGGTAACCCAATGGTAAAATGGTAATTTGACCCAATTAGCGTTACGAACACTCGTGAAGGACTAACTTGTTTTAATTGGTCTATATCCGTAGACACAGAAATATATCTGTAGTGAGAAGAGTGCGTCTGTGGGTCTTTAGTGGAGTGTACCTACAATTAATGAATATTGATTAATTTGGTTAATGAGTTTACCAATTAATCTCACGTCGTTGGAGCTTTTGATCTGTAGGTTCATAAGGTTCCCTTGTTAGCTCACTAAAGGATATTAATGAGGAATAATTTGAATTGTTCAAATCAATTGAGGAAATTGTATATTGATATGATTAATATATAGTTAATTATAGATGTGATCCATAATTCAAATTATGTAAGAGATCTATATTTGATGAGACTCAAATATTAGATTTATATGAATTGGATTCATATAGAGATGTATACATATAAGTATGTAATATTTATATGTTAATTAACTCTATATTAAATATGATTTGATATAGTTACTTAATTGATTAATAAATGATTAATTAATTGATTAATAAATGATAGAGAGGTGGAAGAATATAAACATGTGATGTTTATATATTAATTAATTAACTATATATTAAATTAGATTTAATATGTGGTTATTTAATTAATGTGCCAATTAGTTAAATAAGGTGTTATTTGATTAATTGACATTAAGGGTAAAAAGGGAATTATTTGGAGAAAGGGTAAGCATTTCTCCGTATATAATAATCTTATTAGCCCATTTAGGGCAGGAATTGATTTTGTAAATCAAAACCTTAGCCACCAAAATGAATTCTTGTCTACACTTTCTCTACAATCTCTCTACCTCTTCATCTTCCAAGGGTTGGAGACTACTAGTCTAACTCTTGGAATTCTTAGAGAATAATAAGCCATTCTTGGGGTAGTGTTGGTGATCGTTGAAAAGACGTTCGTGTGGAGATCAAGGGAAATTCTGAGAGGTCGGAAGTCTACAAAGGTAAAAATCGTTTTTCCTTTTTCCCACTTCTTCATAAAGCATATTGTAAAATTTAATGTATGATATTTATCCTTCTGTTCTATGTTTTGCTTGTTGTTTTTGTTTCTTATAAAATGGAAAAAAGGAATAAAAGACGATCCTAACACTTCTGCTCGGGATTTGATTCACTTCAATTGGTATCATAGCCAATTTATTACATTTTTTTTTCACATTTTAGAGATAAAAATCAGTATAGAAAGGTGCGTATTAAATCTGCATTTTGAATGTGAGGTTTGCAATATTAGATGTTCAAATTTTTAGGCACTTAGTTTACGTTTTAATCCTTCTAAAATGTAAGGGCTCAATGTTTTTTGATATTTATGTTTTGCTATCGAGTTTGTAAGTCCGTGTCGATCGAGGAGCAAGTGTTGTTGAAGAGATTAGTGAGAAAACGGATGTGTTCAGTCCAAGTTCGAGGCAAAATGATGTAAAAAGGGAGCATTATGGATTGCAATGTTGCAATGCTACTATAAAAGTGTTGCGACGCTAGGAGTTCAAGGGAGACATAATTCATCCGTAGTGTTGCAATGCTCCAAACTTCATAGGCGCGCGTGTGTGGAGTCTGGTGGTCATGGGTTTGAGCCTCCATTCTGTGTGTGCAGTAGTTTTTTTTCTTAATATATGTAATTTTATTTAATTTTATTAATTATGTCAATATAGTTATATTAATTTAATTAATTTTTAGGGTGCCAAAATTTGGTCCAATATTTGCTGTTTTAATTTATTATGCATTGGATGTATGTTTAAATTAATGTTTGAATTTATATTACAAAATGTATGTCATATAGATTCAAAATCCCAACTTATGATAAACATATTCATGCATCATGATTAAATATAAGTGTTATATTTTATAGATGTATGATTAAATTAGCATGCCCATGTATCATAATATAAGAGATATTTTTTAAGTATGATTAATTAAGCATGCTCATGCATCACATAAAGTTATAAATGTTATAATATATGGTGGATTGATGAATATGTATGTTTATTTTTCATGGATGGAAAATATAAATGTTATATTTTTCCAATGAAAATGAATCTTGTGTTGAGCATGACACTACTTAGATAAATATAAGCATTATATTTGATCAACGCCATTAGATGCAAATGGCGTTAATCAAATATAATGAATGTTCTGTCTAAGCGGGGGTATTTAAGCTGATGAAAAAGAAACACCTCCACCTGACCTGAAGGTGAATTGGGCAAATATTTTATAAGAATGCAATGGATGATTGATTTTATTGAAAAGATTAATAAATAAAATCAAGTATTGTTAAATCATTCAATATAAATGTTATATTTAGATAATTAAGAAGGACTTAAATAGATTCATTAGCGGACGTTTAGCTAAGTATAATAAAACCCTAAAATAATAGAATACTTTAGTGGGAGAAAAATGGTATATGAAATATATCAATTTTTAGCTCTTATGTTCCTAAGAATTCACACCGTGAGATTCACGCTCGGCTTCGTGTCGTCCTAAACACGACCTTCCTTCAAAAAGTGTTTGCATGAGTCAATACCAAGGTGAATAGGAAAAGTATTCATAGTAAGTGGGAGAAGGACGTGTGTCAACGTATCCTATGGTCTTCTCCATTAGGTTGCATCATGAGAGTCTTATGGTTCGCCTGCGTGTCATCCTGATGCGACCATCCCTTCGGAGGGCTTGATCATAAGGTTCGGAACAAGGCAAACTCTAGTAATAGATAGAGTTTCTTAGGTTAATCTTCAACCATTGTCTTTCCTCATGGTAGCCTATTGAAGCGTACCACTGGGATCCGAAAAATAGTAGAGTCACACTTACCCGATGAATTGAGCTAGTTAATAAATCCTTGGTCAAACAACTAGCTAAGAACTATAGGAATAAGATTGGTATTAGTAATTAACTAAGATTGTCTCAATTAAGGGGAAAGGTATCTGATCACCCTTCAGTGGTTGTTGCCCTAAACCTCTAAAGTATCGTTGCAAAAACTAAATCAACAGTTTAATAGGGTTCTTTGATTACTTGTTTCCACTAAATTGATTGAATACTTGTTTTTGAAGTGGGCTAAGACAAATATAACTAAAACGGTCAATTGTTTATTATCCGTTTCAGCATGTCTTCCATAATTATTTCCTTGTTTAAGAACGAAAAATTAACTAGTGAAAATTATGCAACGTGAAAATTTAACTTGAATAGGATTCTAGTTATAGATGATCTACGATTTGTCCTAACGGAGGAATATTCTCCAATCCCCACTCTTAATGTATCCTAAGCGTTGAAGGATGCTTATGACCCATTGGATAAAGACCAATGACAAGGCTTGAGTCTATATCTTAGCATGTTGATAGGACTGACTCCATCGCTCAAGCCCGATTCATTCCAAATATCTTCCAAGGACCAATTTTTTACTCTCACTATTTGGTCCCATAAACTTTGAACTAGACTCTTTGTACGCTCTGACAGCATTGTCAAACAACTTGCTCACTATTCTGTCCTTGAAGTCCTTGTCAATGTTCCTCTATAGGTGGTATGCACATAAACCATGAATGTCTCTGTAAAGACAACACCCACTGCATACGTAATGGTCTAGTGACGATCTGAAACAAAGCACAAGTCAAGACAATCTTCAATTGCCTTTTTCAGGTTCATCATGAACATGTACATGAGGCATTAGTCTTAGTGTCTATAATAGCATATGCCAATGGGTACAATGATCACCATTTATGGAAACACTAACAAACATTGTGCCCTCGTATTTACCCTTTAAGTGAGTACTGTCTACAATAATAACTGGACGAAAATTCTTAAACCCTCAAAGACAAGGCCCCAATTCCATGAACAAACACTTGGTGTACTGGCCATCATTAAGCTCAATCTCGAAATACGTATAGGGATTTTCTTTCTTTAAAGCTTCACCATATTCATTCAATAGATCATATGATTCCTCGAGAGTTTCCCTCACAAGCCTGAATGTAATTTCCCTCACACATCATGTGTTATCGTAGCTAATATTAACTCCATACTCTTGTCATAGGTCCACAATTATGTTGTGAAGTTTTTTGGCACGACCAACACCAAAATTGTCCTCTATCAGTTGACCAACTACAAATGGGCTTGTTTGGCTGTGATCGTGGTTCAAAAAATCAATGGAGCATGTTTGAACAATGGTGTATTATGTAATCTTAAATATGTCACATCATTTCATTTTAACCGCACGGACTGCCCACTTACAAGTCTCATGGATACACCTCACAATGTACAATTTTTTAATTGATTTTTGAACCTGCATCTCAAATTTTTCCTCAATCGCTAGCATAGATAGCCTCATCTTCACATCATCCTTTGAGAAGAATATTTGCCCCACCTCGACATTCAGACCAGAAGAGGAAAGTGGCTGCATAATATGGTTTCCTATCTGAACGGTAGTAACAGATGGTCTATCTCCTGAAGTACCACACCCAGATGGTGTATCAACCCTCCAAGCCACATTTCCAATGGAATGGCCCAAATCATTATGAAGAATTAAAGTTTCAAGGGTCGCAATAAAGTTAGAAGGAAAACTCGATGTCGAATTCATATCTAACCCCATAATATGCGTACTCTCATCTTCTAAAGAACCACATCCAACATCCTCGAAAGTAATCTCCTCACCATAACCAACACCATTCAAATTAAGATCATTATCTGTGGGTGTTTCCTCTCTAGGGACTCGAACCCTCTTTCGGCTAGTATTATATTGTGTAATACCTGAATCACATGGATTAGTATCGTCATTTCCCATAGAGACCATGGAAGGGAAAATCTCCAACTCACAAACAATGTTTTGTTTTGTCTGCTATTCTGTCTAGATTTCGTCTACAATCATGTCTTCATGGTTTTTCTCAACACTGACAAAAATCCAAGGTCTATTGCGATCCCACTCAACTAACAGAAATATAATATCATTGTCATCCTTTAGGTATACCGCAGGTCCACGAGTCCAACTTATATTGAACCCTTATTATAATGTTGAATTAAGATGAATTGACTCCTATTATTTCATACCACGGTTTTTCAATTCTTGGTACTTCAATGTGCTTGGCACCATGATGCCCTTAAGAATACCTTCATCATAGTATTTTTTTGTTTTCATCCCATTTTCTACCATGCCAAATGAATAGTTGCTTTCCATCCATCTTCAAAATAGAAAACAAGAAAAGATAAATACAAAATTTAGATATTTGTATAAATCTCGCTTCTTGCTACAAACTCGCCTTCACACTCTCGCTACCAGGTTCTCGCTCTCACTCCACACTACACCAAGTTTCCCAAACTTGTGTCCCACTCTTGACGCTCACTTTCTCACATCTAACTCTAAGTAGTCGATCATAATCTCTCTATCCCATGACCCACTCTTCCTACTCGCTAATGATCATGTCAGCTCACACCCAATAGAGAAATATGTGGGGTTCTACTTTTACTTACTTGGCATTTGAAGCTACTTGGCGAAAATGCCGATTTCTTCAATCTTGCTGATTCTTGTTTGCAGCTTGGACGTATGGGTTTTTTCACCAAATTTGGGACGTTCCATATGTGAGGTTTTCTCTTTAGTTTTTTTTTGGTGTTTGGTTTGATTGGTTCTATGCTCATAAACAAATCTGGCTAAATAATTTACTTAATTTACTCAAATTGATTTGAAAGTAATGAGTGAATTTTCAGATTGATTGATGTGTAGCGCGTATTAATTACCAAAAAATTTGCTGATGAGGAGTGCGAGTGAGAATGGAGACTAGTAAATGGGAGGTGAAAGCGAGTAAATTCAACAAATTGACCGACATGGATACGAGAGTTGAGAAGCAAGAGCTGGCTTTGAGAACCGAGAGTTGGAGTCGATAGTGAAATATGTAGCGCTCTACCAATATCTTTTTTGGGGGCGATATGGTAAATTCACAAGCTGCTGACGTAAACAAAAGGCCATATATCATTGAAAATATGGGAAGATGACAGATTTCATTAAGGCCTTTGATTTTGGGACATCGTATAGAAATTCCTAGTTTATAAATAATATGAGAATTTTTAATCAATCTAATAAATACAAAAATATAAAGAAATATTCCTCAAATTCTCATCATTTTTATATACAACTAGTCACACATTATAGTGTTTGTTGAGTCATGTGGCAGTTAAAGTGTTGCATTCACATATTCGTAGTTCGTCGTTGGTGACGAAATTTTATGGAACGCATATGCGTGATGCATGTTTTAGGTTATGCATTTGTTCTCATGCGTCGGTGGTCATGCGTTGGAATGGAAAGTATGCGTTAATCTCTTATGCAATGACCATGCGTTCCTATCACAAGTTTTCTTGCGCTCTTGCCAAGTATAATGAGATCGCAAGTTTCTCGAATGTTCCGAGGTCGAACTTAGAGACTTGTAGCCAAATGTTATGTGGTGATGTGTTTGTGGCGAAGAATAAAAGAATGTTGAGGGTGAAAGGCTATGCATTACTCCTACTCCTAACAAACATATTAAGCGGTGGAAGTATGACTGAGAGCTAGAGACATGACAACTGTTAACGCGTAGTAAAATGCATGGAAAAATAGATGAAAAGGCGAGGATGTCTTCACTACTACACTAAGCTTGACTGCAAGGGTAACCTCAGCCAACGCAAGCTATGCGATCATGCTATACACACTTGACGTAGACGCATGTGATGTATATGCAATAGTGTCAAGAAGCCTATTTCTAAGCCTCTACATTCCTGCTCATGTGTTCTCACACATAAGCAAGATGACCGCATACCACCATATCCTACTTAAAAGGTATATACGCTGTGTAGTAGCAAACGAAGCTTATTCCTAAGTTGCATTCCGTCAACTAAGCACCGCAAGGCTGTCCTTACTTTTAATAGCTTCTTCAAATTTTGACAGTCTAAGCTTTATTATATGCAAACCTTTGTTCAAACATTTGTTATCGCATTCCTGTTGAGTTTGTCTTTAGCTTTGCGGCGAGAGCGCTGCCAACCTCTAAGTTTGGGGGTGGTAGCGGTCCCGGAGAAATGCGTTCACTACATTGCGATTCTATTAAAAAAAAAAAAGAAAAAAAAGATAATTTGTTTTGAAATAACAACTCCATTATCAACACAATGGGGAAACCCATATTGATAAGAGCTAAGTTGTGAAAGGCACTTACCCGTAGTTGGATGTCCGCATGACACACGTGGGGGCAAGCAAAAACAAAAGTAAGTTGCCAGGATCAACGTATAAGCGCAACTCCTCTGTCTAGCACAAGCCAAATTAAGCCAAGACAAGAGTTGAGTTGAATATGGAATGCAACCGAAGTTGGCTGTCCGCATGACACACGTGGGGGTAGGCCAAAACAAAGAGCGTAACCAGGTTTAATGCCGCATTCGAATAAGAAATCGCAAAGCTTTGAATTATCTTGAACGAACGAATTCTTAAAGCTAAACGCAAAGTTGTGGTGAATGAATAAAATTTTTTTGAGCAAAGGCTTGTCGAATTTAAGCTTGCAAAAGATCTCTTTGAAGAAGTAGCCAAAGTGGAGGAGAGTGTTGCGGCCATGGTTGAGGTGTGAGTAAATTATATTCTGAGAGGCTGGTCATCACAAAGGAAAATCAGAAGGTGAATATTGAATTTCTTGAGTATAACGCATGCTTGAGGACAAACATGATTCTAAATTTGGGTGTGTGATGACGGGCAGAAATGCACATCATTATAGGCCTTTTATTTAGTATTATGATGGTTGTTACATAGAATATGCGGTGATTATGTTAGGAATTCATAAGAA
This sequence comes from Benincasa hispida, assembly GCF_009727055.1. NCBI lineage: Eukaryota > Viridiplantae > Streptophyta > Magnoliopsida > Cucurbitales > Cucurbitaceae > Benincasa > Benincasa hispida. Next base: position 8,005,182 of record NC_052355.1, read on the forward strand.
AACGAGTTTGCTTTGATCAGTATTAAGAATCTCAGCTAACCCATTATTATGCGTTATTATGCATTCAATTGTCTATCTTTGTAGTTAACGCAGGAAGCAGATGCATACGTGAAAGCCAACTATCGCAAAGACGACCACATGCGGAGAATCACTCCATCGCAGAGGCAAACACATACGTTCGATGCATGGGTGTTGTGACCATCAATTGCATGCGTCCATCGCATAGAAGTTGCGGTCGTTAAGCGAATGTGGTCATCACAAAGAAGTTGCAGCCGTCGAGTGAATGGGGTCATTGCAAGAAGATTGTGGCTACATAATAATAACCATAATAGAGGGATGAACACAAGGTTGGTGCAATGCAAGCATGAACGCATACCTCGGGAGAATCAAAAGATGATGTTGACATTTCACCTACCACGCTGTTAGCAGTAGAGATTCAGAAAAGGACCATCATGCCACGAGTGTCAGATTCAGAGTAGGTCCATTAATGTTATTAGCGATCAAGCTCTATAAATAGAAGCCGATGAGCAAAATTTCAAATCATCCAAGGTTTTTGGCCTGAGGCTCCCTGCCTTAGTGCGTAACCTTGTGATCCAGACCAAAGCGTGAGAAGATAGCTTGAGAGTTTTTCATCTCCTTCATCTATTCCGAGTGACGACCGAAGCCTTCGCCGAAGTTAGAGCTCGAGAGAGTCTGCTCCACTGCCCATCCATGGCACCATCAGTAGCCTTGACACACATTGGTCCTTCCATTTCTCTTCTTTCCTTGTATTGTATTACATTTTGGCTTAAGGAATTAATACATTTTGTGATCAATGCATTTCTATATTTCCTTCCATTCCATCTCCATCTTCATTTACCTAGCATCCTTAACTTTCATTGCATCACTGAGTAAGATTGCTAGAGTATCGCATACTTAATCATGCAGATTAGGGATATGAAGCATGTAGCAAACCATCGGGAGGTGTGTGTTACGTGAGTGTTGTGAGAAAATCTTATTTGCTTAGTGTGAAGTTGTAGCAATGCTTGTCTATAGGCGGACGCAATACTTGTCTATGAGTAAAATCAGCAGCAACTAATTGCCCGGGAAGGTAAGTAGTTTATCGCATTAAGCAATGTAAGTAAGTATTCACTAGGAATAGGAATAATCTTACGTAAGCCAGACTCATGTGATTACCTTGTCTTATGTATGCGTCCATCACCCCTGTAGAGCTACTCGAGAGAGATTCTAAAGAATGAACCTAAGACTTGAGAGAGCTAGGTTAGAATTGAGGCTCGAGAGAGCTAGTTAAGATCGCATAAGCAAGAATGGAGACTTAGGAATAAGTTCCATTTTCTATTACAAATCACGTGCATCTGCGTCGGGTGTGTATAGCATGATCGCATAGGTTTGCGTTGGCTGAGGTCACCCTTGCGGTCGAGCTTAGGGTTGCGATGAAGACATCTTCACCATTTTATCTATTTTTCCATGCATTTTACTATGCATCAATAGTTGTCGTGTCTTTACCTCTCATTCATACTTCCACCGCTTAATTTGTTAGTTAGGAGTAGGAGTAATTTATAGCTTATAACCCCCTTCATTCTTTTATTTATCCGCCGCAAACACATTATCGCATACCCTTTAGCTACAAATCCCTGAGTTCGACCTCGGATCACCCGAGAAACTTACGTTCTCATTATACTTGGCAAGAGCACAAGAAAACTTGAGACAGGAACAGATGATCATTGAAGGATAATGCATAAAAGATAACAAGAAAAGAACCTTGAGTAGAATACACTTGCGATCACGCTTTAGAATTTATGCGGTCGAAGCCATGCGTTGAAGGATGGGGAGGATTCTTCCGTTGTAACTGTGCATCGAGGAGAATTATTGTCGCACCTATAAGGAGCAAACACACCACATCCAAGAAAGCAACCACATATCCAAAATAATAAGAAAAATAAACTAAACTAGAAAAGTAAGGTAAAGATAGAGTAGAAGACGTCCTTGGAGAAATTGGAGTGTTGACACCGCAAGGAGTCTTCCATGCAGGAGATTGCTCTCAACTTCTTAGGTCAAGATGCCCTGACCATTGGAACTTCCAGCAATTGTTGGGTGCAGGTTGATCACCACACGCATGTAATTTCCTTAAGCTCATGTGACTGATTACCCTTCTATCTTGGGGTCAACACTGGTTTTCGGTACACCACCTACACACCAATATTGTTTGCAACTTGGTCGCACAAGCTACAATACTTCCCAAGGTAAAAAGGTTGCCTGCAAAAACACAAAACTCAACAAACTATTAGCTTACAAGTCTCCGGCAACAACGCCAAAAACTTGATGACTAAACTTAGGGAGACGCAATATGCGATGCATGTCTTAGGTTATGCTTTGGTTCTCATGCGTCGATGGTCATGCGTTAGAATGGAATGTATGTGTTGATCTCGTATGATAATGCTATACACACCCGCCGCAGATGCACGTGATGTGTAATAGCAAATGGAACTTATTCCTAAGTCTCCATTCTTGCTTATGCGATCTTAATCTAGCTCTCTCGAGCCTCGATTCTAACCTAGTTCTCTCAAGTCTAGGTTCTTTCTTTAGACTCTCTCTCGAGTAGCTCTAAAGGGGTGATGGACGCATACATAAGACAAGGTAATCACATGAGTCTGGCTGACGTAAGATTATTCCTATTCCTAGTGAATACTTGCTTACATTGCTTAATGCGATCAACTACTTATCCTCTCAGGCAACTAGTTGCTTCTGATTTTACTCATAGACAAGTATTATGTCTGCCTATAGACAAGCGTTGCTACAGCTTCAACTAAGCAAATAAGGTTTTCTCACAACACTCACGCAATACACACCTCCCGGTGGTTTGCTACATGCTTCATATCCCTAATCCACATGATTAAATATGCGATACTCTAGCAATCTTACTCAATGATGCAATGAAAGTTAAGGATGCTAAGTAAATGAAGATGGAGATGGAATGGAAGGAAATATAGAAATACATTGATCACAAAATGTATTAATTCCTTAAACCAAAATGTAATACAATACAAGGAAAGATGAGAAATGGAAGGACCAGTTGGAAGCAATGTCTTGCTTCGAGCAGATATGTGTCAAGGCTGTCGGTGGTGCCATGGATTGGCGGTGGAGCAGACTCTCTCGAGCTCTAACTCCAGTGAAGGCTCCGGTTGTCACTCGGAATGGATGAAGGAGATGAAAAACTCTCAAGCTATCTTCTCACGCTTTGGTCTGGATCACAAGGATCCGCCCTAAGGCGGGGAGCCTCAGGAGAAAAACTTGGATGATTTGAAATTATGCTCATTGGCTTCTATTTATAGAGCTTGATCGCCGACAACATTAATTATAAACCCTGGATTCTAAATTTTCTAGACAAGTATGTTTAGCCAAAGGAATGATATATTGAATATCTAATAAGTGAAAATCTATGTTATTTATAGGAGTTGTTGAAAAAGGAAAAGAAAAACATATTAAATAGGAAAGTTCACTTATTGGTTGGGCTGGAGGTACTAAATATGCGGTGACGTGGCGGTTAACCCTTGAATTCGGGAGGCGGTAGGAAGATTAAAAGGAAAAGGAACTTCAAAAGCTTGGGTTTGACAATCTACATAAGCAAATTTAGTGAAATCAGTGCTATTTGAAAGATGGGAGAATCTAGTTTTTGAGTTTGTCTTTCTGGAGAAAGATTGCAGGTGGAGAAGAACAAGAAGTGAAGAAAGTGCAGAGGAGGTAGAATCTCGGGTTAATTAGGGCCCGAGATGAAGATTGGAAGCTCTAGGCCAAACTATAAGGAATTATATAACAACGTTCTTAAGAGAGACTTCCATTTCATCAGGATGACCATAGGTAACACAACCTGAATCCTGAGTTTGCTGAAATTTTAAGGTAAGAAGTTAACTCAATTCTAAACATGTTTGTAAAAGGAAGTTTCTTCAAAAGAGGTATGAATTTTGGATTTTGTAATAGAGAATCTGTGCATAAGCAGACAGCTGCTTGGGAAGAACAAGCAAATAGCTCACCGTGGAGAATTATAGCGAGATATGGAGAATGGGGATCTCGCTTATGAAGGAAATCTCGCTAATTTTATGCTGAGGATCTCGCTCAAGAAGAAAATCTCACTAGAAATTGGGTCGAATCTCATTGGTATTGTGAGTATCGCTAGGTTGAAGTTTGTTGAGGAAATACTTGATCTCGCTCATGAGGATCTTGCTCATGAGGAAGAATTCACTCATGATGAGTATCTCGCTAGTAAAGCTGTCTTTGATGATGAAAGTTCTATTAGTAAATGAACTATTTGAGGTATTTTTCTAAGAATTATGAGTAGTTTAACCGGGAATTATGTCCTTTCAGGACAAGAAGAGCTAGGAGAGACGTATAACTCGTTAAGAGGCCAACGAGCTGTGAGTGACTATGTGTTGATTTAATGTTCTATTGATTTAGAAACTATGATTTCTTTGAAGTTATTTCTCATGCCAAGTGTTTAAATGAGGTGTCAAGCAACATATGTTTGAAGTTATTTCTCATGCTAAGTAAAACATGTTTTCCATGGAAATTGACATGATTTAAATATGTTATCTTGTCCAATAATTTCAGCATGCTTTAGTAACTCCGTTTTCATGATGAACTGGTATGATGATTTGAGCACTAAGCCTTAGTGTTCAACTAAATTTCTGTGACTAGTTATATGATGGATACTGAAGGACAATGAGAAAGTATCCTAATTAAGTACCTAAGGTACGACGGTACTCAATTATAACCACGTGCACGTAGGTAATACGACGTCGAGGGATTGAGCAAAAGGGTTCTCCCCGACTAAGGTTGACGTTGAGGGATTGAGCAAAAGGGTCTCCCTGACTAAGGTTGACGTTGAAGGTTAAATCTAGTAGTTCACTCTCAACTAAGGATAAAGGCAGTCATATCTTCTCCTAGGCTGGAAGGATAGTTTGGAATTGCTAATGCTTATGAATGTTTATCAACGCATGATGTTACTAATACATGAGTATTCCAAGTATGTTTCCATATCTAGCGCATGCTAATAGTTTTTACAAGCTAGTTCAACATGATTTAAGCCAACTTATTTTACAAAGTATGAAGCATGCGTTAGGGTTAAAACTAAGGTTGATTGGAGCTTGATGTACTATGTTTATATACCTAAGATTGCCAAAGTACATGCGTTGATATTTCTAAACACAATGAAGAGGAGTACTAAAGGTAAGAAAGGTATTTGAATAAATGTACCTAAGGTGTTGACGGTACATAGAAACCACCACGTACACGTATGTAGTTTTGAAGGAGAGGCCGAAGTATGGGTCTCCTAGGCCATAAACCAGTAAAAAGAGGCCGAACCATGGGTCTCGTGGCCGATAACAGACGTTGGGAGTTAGAGCGATGTATGCTCGTTCTCAACTTGGGAATAATGATGTTTAATGATGTTTAAGAGTTGTTATCAATGTTTATGTTTAAAGGAAGTTGCTTGAGATGCTCATCGGTATATTTAAAGAGATCGACGTAGGGATCTCCTCTAGCCATAGTTTAGTATGAACAGGTCGAAGTAGAGGTCTCATCTGGCCAAGGTTTGGCGTTGGGAATTAGAGCAAAGAATGTTCATTCTCAATTAAGATTAAGGTTTCAGATACAATGGTTTTAAAGGTTTTATGTACACGTTTGCGTGGCATATTTTAGTTCCAGTATTATGTTTTCGAGCTTTCAGTTTAAGCATGAGATTTATGTTTTTATTAAGTCACTCACTGGGCTTCCAGCTCACGTTTTCAAATGTTTTACTTTTAGGTAGCGGTTAGTTCCCAAAAGACTTTTCTGCTGCTGCTCTGCCACTCAAAGAAACAGGTTGAAGGAAGCGTAATTGAAGACCTGTATTAGTTAGTACACATGTGTATGTCTAGTGACTAGTCTTCTAGATAGGCTCACTAAATTGTAATATTCATGTATGGACAATGTTGCGAAACCCTGTAATGAATGTGTTAAATTCTGAGTTAATATGTTCGTATATCGATGATATGTATGTATTCAGGGTATTGGAGCAAAATTTAACAGGTTAGATAGGCAGTAAGTGCCAGCAAAAGGGTTGGTAACTGCTGTAGTCACCATTCCATCCAGGTTAAGAGGGTAATTTGGAGGCGGGTGTCACATTAATGGACCTATTCTGATCTGACACTTGCGGCGTGATGGTCATTTTCTGAAACTCTGCTACTAATGGCGTGGTAGGTGAAATGTCAACATCATCTTTTGATTCCCGAGGTATGTGTTTATGCTTGCATTCCACCAACCTTGTGTCCATCCCTCTATTACGGTTATCATTATGTAGCCACAATCTCCTTGTGATGACCGCATTCACTCGATGGTACAACTTCTCTGTGATGACCGCATTCGCTTGACGACTCAACTTCTATTCGATGGATGCATGCGGTTGATGGCCGTAACACCCATGCATCGAATGTATGCTTTCGCCTCTGTGATGGAGAGATTCTTCGCATACGGTCGTCTTTGTGATAGCCTGACTTCTGCATATGTTTGTCAGCTTCCTGCATTAGCTACAAAGATAGATAATTGAACGATAAATATGCATAATAGTGGGTTAGCTGAGATTCTTATATATGATCGATGAAAACTCGTTTTCTCATGAATTCCTAACATAATCGCCGCATATTCTACGTAACAACCCTCATAATTCTAAATAAAAAAGCCTATAATGACGTGCATTTCTGCCAGTCATCAACCGCATACCACCATATCCTACTTAAAGGGTGCATACGCTTGTTAGGTAGCAAATGAAGCTTATTCCTAAGTTTTCCATTCTTGCTTATGCGATCCAATCGCGCTCTTTTGAGTCTTAGATTTAGTTTTTAGACTACTCTCTCAAGTATGCCTAAATGAAATGCAATGATGCACTCATAAGACAAGGTAATCGCATAAACCTGGCTGACGTAAGATTATTCCTATCTCTAGTGAATACTTGCTTACATTGCTTAATGAGACCAACCACTTACCCTCCCGGGCAGTTAGTTGCTACTGATTTTACTCATAGACAAGCATTGCGTCTGCTTATAGACAAACGTTGCTACAACTTCACACTAAGCAAATAAGGTTTTCTCACAACACTCGCGCAACGCACACCTCCCGGTGGTTTGCTACATGCTTCATATCCCTATGCCGCATGATTAAGTGTGCGATACTCTAGCAATCTTACTCAGTGATGCTATGAAAGTAAAGGATGCTAAGTAAATGAAGATGGAGATGGAATCGTAGGAAAATATAGAAATGCATTGATCACAAAATGTATCAATTCCTTAAGCCAAAACGTAATACAATACAAAGATAGAGGAGAAATGGAGGGCCAGATGGAAGCAATGTCTTGCTTCCATCAGATGTGTGTCAAGGCTACCGGTGGAGCCATGGATGGGCGGTGGAATAGACTCTCTCGAGCTCTAACTCCGGCGAAGGCTCCGGTCGTCACTCGGAATTGTTAAGGGGATGAAGAACTCTTAAGCTATCTTCTCACGCTTTGGTCTGCATCACAGGGATCTGCCTTCAGGCAGAAAACCCCAGATCATTTGAAGTTCTGCTCAACGGTTTCTATTTATAGAGTTTGATCGCCGACAGCATTAATGGACTTGCTTTGAATCTGACACTCGCGGAGTGATGGTCCTTTTCTAAATCTCTGCTGCTAACAGCGTGGTAGGTGAAATGTCAACATCATTTTTTTGATAATCCCAATGTATGCGTTCATGCTTGCATTCCACCAACCTCATCCCTCTATTATGGTTATTACTTTGTAGCCGTAATCTCCTTGCGATGACCCATTCGCTTGATAGCCACAACACCCATACGACTGACGTATGCGATCACCGCATGCAATCGTCTCCACGATAGCCTGGCTCCCGTGTATGCGATCGATTTTTGCAGTTGCTACAAAAATAAACAATTGAACGCATAATAACCGCATAATAGTGGGTTAGCCAATATTCTTAATGCCGATAGACGCAAACTCATTTTTTCATGAATTCTAAGTATAATTGCCTCATCTTCTACTTAACAGTCCTCATAATTCTAAATAAAAGGTCTATAATGACGTGCATTTCTGCCTGTCATCAGTCGTATCTTGGGTGATAATTGTTACAACACCTTGAGTTTCATAGATGAAACAAAATTGTCATAAGGAAAGTAGAAACAACATGAATTTGTTAGGTTCAGATTATTTATTTTAATTGTATTATTCTTCTTGATAAATAATTTTTTTATTTTAAAAATTTTGGTTGGGTTGGACACGACATGGGCACGAGGAGCTCTGTTCAATTTATAAAAGAAAATTAATGTATCCCCTTAGATTCAAACTTATGAACTAAAGGATGACAGGTCCACTTGCGTGCGAACTGGGCAAATGATATGTTGTTTGAAATTCACTTGACATTTAATATATATATATATACATATCATCAGTCATTTTGGTTCATCCATTTGTTTTGCCAAACCTGAGTCCCTCTGAAACATTTTGGTTTTTTACATTTTTGACTAGAAACTGTCAAACCAACCAATTTCAACCAGAATGGACTTGCAATTTTCGATCGGTTTGAGTGATTTTTTATTTATTTATTCTTGCACCTATGATCTAACTTGTGAAATGAGAGTTTGAGATGTATTTTAGTTTATTAATGCAATTATTTATATCTTGCGTAAATGTCCAACAAGTAGTAGAGTTATTTGGTTAAGGAGTCATGAAATCGTAAAAGCCAAAAGATTTTGAATGTCAAAATATTTGATGGGGAATTTTCTGGGCATTGGAAGACCCAATTTAAGGATTTATTAACCTACAAGAAAGTACATAATACACTAAAAGAAAGATTAAAAGGGATTTGTGATGAAGATTGGGAGACCTTGAATCAAGGAGCAATTGTAATCATATGAATATATCTTCCAAAGAAAAACCATGCGCTAATAATAAGACCTATCTCCTTGAGAAGTATTCTGACATGCAAATGATTGACAATGTTTTTGTTAATTCTTATACTTGTGAGTTCAACACTTTGTTAAATCAGTAGAAGTCTATTAAGGTAGAGAGTTTACTAATGAAGACAACGATATCTAATTCAATTGGAGATAACATTTTGAGTTCTTTAAGCGTGTGTGATTTAACTCTAGCTGAAGAAATTTATAAGAAGGATAGTAGTAAAGAAGCAATTAAATGTTCTTTATCTATGACTAGGGGTAAAGGCAAGGTCAATTATGAAAATGATAGATCGAGTAATAGAAAGAAAAGGTGGATTAATAGGAATAAGGAGCTAGAGTGTTTTTACTATCACAATAAAAATAGATGTAGTTGAAATGGATGGTGCTTGTGTCTGTGTTGAGAGTAACACAAAGAGTAATAGTTACTCATCTGAATGGATTATGAATAGTGCAACTTTCATACACATAACTTCAAGTAGGAGTTGTTCACATTTTTCACGGTAAAAGATCATGGTCTAGTGAGGATGGAGAATGGTAAAATTTTCAAAGACCAATGGAATTAGGGATATTAATATGAAAACTGAGTGTGGAGAAAAGTTAGTGCTACACAATATCAGATTCGTGCCTATGATGAAGATGAATTTCATCTCTATTTGCAATGTTGGATGACGACGGTTACAATTTTGTGAGTGATAAAATGTCAGTGTGAACTCAAATTAAGATATATCCCATGTATTGGCATTTGATCTTAAAGATTCCACATTGTCCTATGTTGGTTTAGTGTTGTCAAAGAATTAGAGAGACGGTAGATACTAGTTAAAGTTATAGATGGCAGTTATAGATGTGCAATTGAGCCAAAATCAATTAATGATGGCCAATTTCGATAAGTTACACCAAGATATATCAGTTCATAAACAATTAAAAATTATGGGAGAGAAAGTTGATGACTATCACAAACCCCCAATTATTGTACATTTGAATGGATTGATGAAGCTGCCTATATGAGTAGGGAACAAAAATGGAAGACCAAGACAATTGCTAAGGTAAAAAGTAGAGTCTCTAACTTGATAGCATACATGAATGAAGAAGTCAGGCCATCTACAGTTCTTCTTCAAGAGCCGGTGTTCATGATTAAAAAAATGTAAGTTGTTACCACTTAGCTAAAGTAGTTGTACGTGATTATCTTTTATGTCTAGAACTTAATTTTATGTAGCTTGCTCATATCCTAGACCAAACATGGATGAGCTACATCTATTTTGTGATGGTTTCATGTTTTTTGTTAGTTGATTTTACATGACTTTTGAGCCTCGAAGTTTTTCAAGTAGATTAGAGTTAACAATTATAATGAGAGTAAAGTTCTTGAAGTTTGCCAAGGTCATTCGTTTTCGTTCAATGAGAGACAAGATTGTTGTTTTGTTCTAAGTGACAGATTGTTGGTTTTTTGTGTGGAGATATAACTCCATCTAAAGAAAGTAACCTATCGAGAATTACGTGCAACTTAGTGCGCAATCTCATTTGGCCTTTATGATTTTTTCTCAACACTTACATGCGTCTTTATTATTGAAAAACGTTCAATAGTTGCAATCTTATAGAAGAGAAAAAGGTGCAATTTTGTGGATTAAAAACTATCATGTGTGAGTTTTATGTGGTGTGGTAATGAGTGATTTATGAAAAATAGAGTGAATATGTTTTTAGGGATTGAATGCTTCTCTTTATTGTTTAACCCAAATTATTGGGCTATGGTACTGGAAATTCATTAGTCCATGTTGGACTATTTGAAAGAGAATGCCGACGTAATCCTAAGTTTGGGACAAACCAATATATTTTGATATCTTTCTCTCTTTTTTGTTTTTTATTTATTATTTTCTGATTGGTAACTTTTTTAGTTCTAACCTCTGAGTAGGAGTTTGAGATATAATTTAGTTTATTAAGAAAATATTATCAAATGGACACTTAAGAAATACCTGCTCGACTTCCGATACCCTGACACCGAGCTGAAAAATCTAGGGTTTCTCTCACAGTCATCTCAGGAATGTGGAGGTCATATTGGCTTATGTATGCAGAAGTTTTTTGGGGAACAAAGTCTTCAAGTTTGTGTCCATTGTAACATATCTCTCCTGTCATCTTTTCATGAATTAGTCAAATAAAATTGAAATAAAGAAGAGAAAAATAGGGAGAAAAACAATAAATAGAAGAAAAGAAAAATAATTACTTTGAGTGATTTGTTAAGATTTCCAGAAAGAGCTTTCAGTAGTGTGGTCTTTCCACATCCTGGAGGTCCAAGTAGCAGAGTTAACCTGAAACAAATTGATCGCTTTTAACATTGTTTCATTTTGAACCCTTTTTTTTTTTTTTTTTTTCAATTTTTAGTTGTAGAGTTCAAATTATTAGATTTTAATTTATCAAATGAGCGATTTTTAAAAATAGAAAAATAAGGAAAACTATTTACACAAAATAACAAAATTTTAATCTTCTTCGATAGAGGTCGATAAAGGTTGATAGAAGTCTATTCTATTAGTGTTCCTTTTGCTATTTTTGTAAATAATTTGACATTTTTTCTATTGATAAATATATATTTTTTTTATCAATTTGGACCCAACACTAAATAAATGTATAGACCCAATATCACAAATACTTGAACTAAATTAACCATAAAATCAACAAGGTAAACAAAAAATTGTCCAATCTTAAATTTGAATACTCACACTTATATATGAAAATCAGACACGATTAACAAATACTCACAAAAAATAGCAAAAAGAAAAAGAAAAAAGAAAAAAAAAACTTATTGATATTAATTTGACTATCTATTGCTCAGGTTCGTACTCAACTCTTATTAATGGAGCTTGAACCCTCGATTAACAAAGCATCTGCACTTTTTACTCAAGAAGTTAAATTGAACAATGCTCTATTCCAACCTCCTCTCCTATATCTCAAATTCATGTGGCCTTTGTTGTTCGAAATACTTCACACATGTTTTAGGTTAGTGAGTCAAACGATGTCGACTTCTTTGAGGATAGATTTCCTTTTAAATCGAGAAATAGTGGGGGGCTTAGGATCCAGTAGTCTAACCCTAGTTAGAAATCCTACCTTTACATAGGAAACCGACCCAGAACCTAGAAGAAGCAAAAGAGCTAGAACCATCAAGGATTTCGGGGTTGACTTCTAAACCTATAATGTAGAAGAAAATCCCAAAGATCTAAAAGTTGCCTTGTCCTCTGGGGATGCCAACTTATGGAAAGAATCCATAAATGATGAGATGGACTCTCTTGAGTAAAAAAGAACTTGGCACTTAGTAGATCTACCCTCAGGTTGCAAGGCAATAGGGTGCAAATAGATCTTAAGGAATAAACTTATACTTGATGGAACAGTTGAGAAGTTTAAAGCCAGGTTAGTGACAAAAGGCTTTAGACAAAGAGAAAAAGTAGACTTCTTTGATACATTCTCCTATGTCACTAGAATTACCTCAATCCGTGTCTTGTTCTCTCTCACGACCCTTTATAACCTCGTAGTACATCAGATGGATGTAAAAACCGCCTTCCTAAATGATGAAGTTGAAGAAGAGATTTACACGGAACAACATGAGGGTTTTGTAGTCCATGGTCAAGAAATAAGGTTTGTAAACAAGACAAATCTTTCTATGGTCTGAAACATGCTCCTAAGCAATGACGTGAAAAGTTTGATAACCTAATCCTATCTAAAAGTTTCAAGGTTAATGAAAGTGACAAATGCATCTACCATAAGGTTGAAAATAATCTTTCCACTATCCTGTGTTTATATGAGATGATTTGTTAATCTTTGGGTCGAACTTGCACGTCATAAATGATGTGAAATCTATATTTATTGCAAACTAAGACATGAAAGACTTAGGAGAAGCTAGTGTAATCTTAGGCATAAAAATGACTAAGTCTGGAAAGGGAATTTCTTTGGATCAATCTCACTATGTAGAAAAGATTTTAAAGAAATATAATTACTTTGAATGTAAACAAGCATGTACTCCTTATGACCATAGTGTTAAGTTGTTCAAGAACATTGGTGACAGTGTTAATCAATTTGGGTATGCGAGCATCATAGGTAGTCTTAGATACGCCGCTGACTACATTAGGTCTGACATAGCTTATGCTATAGGATGACTTTGCAGGTTTACAAGAAAACCTAGTAAAGAGCATTGAAATTCTATAGAAAGGATTATGAGGTACTTGAAAAAAAATCCAAAACCTAAGATTAGATTATCAGAAGTTTTCCGCTATCCTGGAAAAGTTCAACGATGCTGACTAAAACTCTCTTTTAGATGATTCAAAGACTACAAGTGACTATATCTTAAATATAGCAAGGGGAGCTGTCTCTTGGAAGTCCAAGGAACATACTATTTTAGCACAATCTATGATGGAGTCAGAAATGATAGCACTAGTGACAGCTAGTGAAGAAGCAGACTGGCTTAGAATTCTGCTATCAAAGATTCCTTTATGGAAAAAGCCGGTACCAGCCATATCAATCCATTGCGATAGTACTGTAACAATCGCAAAAGTTCAAAACCATTACTACTACAGAAAAAAATGACAAATACGACACAAGCATAGTACCATTAGAGAGTTTCTCACTACTGGTGTAGTTAAAGTGGATCATATATGGACTGATGAAAATTTGTCAGATCCTTTGACGAAAGGACTGGCTAAAGAGAAGGTTTTTATAACCTCAGAAAGGATTGGACTCATACCTATAGAAAGATGAATCATTGTGAGGAAAACCAACTTGTAGACTGGAGATCCCAAGAAATAGTTTCAAGAGGTAATAACTGATCATAAGTGTGTTGGGTTTTATGTCCTAAAACTCGTGGTATGTAAACAATCGCACTTATTCTAAAAATTCAATAAACGTGTTATTGAATAGACCTATTGCTTGAATAGAAATCCAATAAACCTAAAAGTCCCTTGACTATTGGATGAGTACTTGAACTTTATATGGAGACATAAAGGTAAACCAGGTTCGAGTAAATAGTCAAAATGATCTATAGTATATGGATAAGGTAGGTACCTTATTCTGGTAACACTATTGAATGCGGCGTGCTCTATAGTTGTTACAAAGAGTTGTAAAGTGCTACAAACGAAGTGATCCTAATTCGTTCATGTTGGACATGAGGAGTGGGGGTGTCCTTGTGTAAAAGAGTTTGTACAAGATCGGACCACGAAATGCGTCACTCTTACTTTATAACATTGTTTATTGTTTAAGACTGACTATTTCAAAGTGATGAACTAGGTAACTTGACCTTAATCTTGAGCTACCTATGAACTCCTGTTTATTCGGGATTGCCCTTAGATTTGCATAGGTGAAGGTTGGCTCAACAGCGCCGGCTCAATAAGACTGTCATTTCAAGGATAAGACTGAATAAATAGTTGGGAACATAGAGTGCAAGAGGGAATTCTCTCCTACCCGCTTTAGGGATAGTAGAAAGATTATTCCCTTAAATGCTGATTCTGGGGCTTGAACAAGGGATCCCACCCTCTCATTTGGCTGAGAGGGACTCAGTTTTGTGATTGGATCATAAAAAATTGTTCATTAGGGGATCAGTGGGGACTTAAGGAATAAGAGGTAATTTCGGGAGTAAACAGAGATTTGAGCCAACCATTATTACGAACAACCTGTGAAAGGTTAACTTACTAATCATGGTTATACCGAGTGGACATAATATATCTACAGTAAGGGAAGTTTAACTATGTACTTTAGTGGAGTGACCCGTTAGTTAACGAATGGGGTTAGATTGGTCTAATGATTTTAGCCGATTAATCTCGGATCATTAGAGCCCATGATCTGTAGATCCATGAGGTCCCCCTACTAGCTCGAAAATGGATTAGCTCTAGAGTAGCGTGATAAGTTAATTTGAAACTTTCAAATTAGAATTAAATGGAATTAGAGAAAATATATTTAAATATGATTTAAGTATATGAAGATGAATTTGTGTAAAAATTAATTTAATATTGGATATTAAATTAATTAGAATTATTTAAATTATTTAAATAATTATTTATTAATTTTAT
>NC_052355.1:8020194-8198215 GCF_009727055.1 Benincasa hispida
ATTTAAATAATTATTTATTAATTTTATTAGTAATTTATGAAATTAATTTGTAAAATTAATAAATTTTGATTTTAGAAACAAAATATGATTTTAAAATCAATTTTGGATTTTTGAAAATTGAAAAATTACACAAACTTGAAAAATAGGTTTTTCAAGTTCATTCTCAACTAGCTTACAGGGAACCGATAATCTCTTCCTTGATTTACTCCAAGCATGAGCTGCATCCTATGCAACACAGCTCTATGCATGATAGTCTGCAATATATTGAAGAGATTAGATTGAAAAATTGATTGATGAATCGATTGAATTTTTGTTAAAAAATTCGGACGAAGAAGGTATTCTTCAATGGGTTGGTTTAGTGTGCTTTCTCCATATTCCCTTTGATTCCAGCTTATTTTGAGTTCCACAACTCAATCTAGAGCACCAAGAGGATAGTAGGGAAGATCTTGTGGTGGTCTACACAAGGATTTGGAGGATTTTGTAGTTGGGAATAGAGATTTCAATAGTTCAGCCAAGGTATGTTCTTGAAATCCATTAAACTCTGTTTTAGCATGTTTCTTTTCTGCTAAAATTAATGAATTAGAGGGCTTATGGATCCTGAACTTTTTCGCTGTGTGCTGGTGTTGATCCAACAAAGTGATATATAGTGAATCATGCTAAAATAAACACAGAGTTCCATTCCTATGACTTAGAGTTTGAGCATGATATCTTGAAGTGTAAAGAGGTTGAACTCAGTTCTTAATGAGATCTATACTTGATGACAAGTGGGATGCCTAGCTACAGGAATACGTAGCTAAAAATATGTTTTCCTTATTTTTTGTAGCTAGATTCACAGACGTAGCTTTCGAAGATTTTCCTTTTTGCAGAAGTTTCATTGTAGTAGCTCATATATGTTTGAGTGTTTGTTTTCATTTAAGGTTAACCACTTTGTTGTATACATGCGTACTTGGTGTAAGAGTGTTTATTTATTGAAGAACAGTGTGTAAATCTGTATGTGTGGCTATATCTGAGTATATTGGAGATTCGGCTGAAGGTCTTATTCTAGTTGATTACTTCTGTGAAGGATTTCGAGACCAATTCATACTTAGAGGAGTCTAAATTTAGTTATATATTAAGAGGAGTTCATACTTAGGGGAGCCTAAGTTAAGTTGTTTGATGTGTGTTTCAAACGAGAAGTGGAAAAAATGTCAGTGTAAAAGAAGCAGGGACCTCAAGTTTAGAACACCTTAAGTGATTCACTATGAGTAGGTTATTTGAAAGTCGTTGTTTTGAAGATCTATAATATATAAGTACTTCATTGTAATTGTTAAACTCTTTTTTCGTGAAGTTTCTTTCCATTAGGCACCCGAGTTACCAATTTTCATGTCTTTACTTTTATACCTTATTTCTTAGTTTACCTTCTTATCATTCCTATCGTTATAACCATCATGTATGACTTGTACTATTACATATTAAATCAATTTATTTTTCAATTTGTATTCATAAAATGTCTACCTTTAAATATCCTTGCACCAGACTTAAGAAATTAGAGAATCCTCCAAACCTGTTTAGCAATAAGCAATTGGTTAACACCTTCCATGCTTCTAAACCCAAACCTATTTTCTCCTTATGCAGCAAAGTTTATTCCATGATTCTTAATGGAAGTTTTTTTTTTTCTTTCAAAAGTCTAAATGAAAGTTATTTTCTTCGTTATAAACTTAGATCACCCACCACACAAACACTTAAGAAGCCAAATTCATACATCACGTAAGTGGGCTTTGGTTGGCCCACGAAATTCATAACCTTTATGCACCCTTTTTTTAGTTGATTTGAACTCGAGACCTCTTCAGTACATACAGATGTCAATTGAGTACTTTATGTACTCTTACTTAAATGTAATTAAGGTCACATCTTTTCTTTCCTAAAATAATGAGATGAAACTCGCATGTACTTTTCTAAGTTATCAATCACTCTGATGACGGGAAGCATATTATGTATTTCTATATAGAATTTTCAAGAATAAACTATCCTTCCATCCACCAAAAAGGAAACGTTTGGATTGACTTAAGAAAAAAGTATTTTTCAAAAAATTAATTTTTATTTAAACATTTTTTATAAAAATGGATACATTTCAAAAATTATTTTGAGTGATTTCCAAACACTTCAATTTCTTTTAAAATGACTTATTTCTTAAATTAAACACTTAACTACACAATAAATCTTTCTTGCAAGCTTGGGATCACAATCTGACACACGATACCAAATCTGTCTCAGGTCAGGTATGTTTTGTGGAAAAAATGGCACAAATTCGACCCGTTTTCACCCATGGGGTTATCAATAAGAACTTTGTTCATATCAACTAGTTCTTCCATTATCCTCTCCACTTGCAAGAAAGAGACCATGGAGACTCTTGAAGCGAAAATGTAATGGATGCCAACAAGCAGCATGTAAATCTCTCCAAACACCACCGTGTAAGAATCTTGACCCCTTTATGGACGTTGGCGTCAAATTTTTGTTTCAAAACAAAAATCCCCTAAGTAGAAAGAGCACCCATAGTAAACAAGCTTTCTGGAAAATTTCACAAAATGATCCAAATCACACAAACTTTTCTATGAATGACCTATTCCTAAACACTTATCTATGACTAACCTTGTGCCCATGTGAAAACAAATTTTACCCCCAATTTAAAAAATTCTTCAAACCAGTTTATGAAGTTCTTCAAACCACTTTACGAAGGATCGTTCACCTCACTTTTTCTCTTACATCTCACACTGTGTGATTTTGGCTCTCTTTTTCTCTCGTTTTTCTCTCATTTTCTCTCGTTGTCTCTCATCTTCATTTGAGCGTTTGACCACCTTCTTGACGGTCGTTTCTACATATTTTCCACTGTCATCGATCTCTGAAAGGTATGTGACTCTTTTCCTTGAATGCATGTTGATATTCGTTTAGGGTTCTCGCTGGTCATTTAGGGTTCACAAATGTTCGGGCCTACTTTTTGTTAAACGGTCTCTCACTTTTGTTAAATGACCCTGTTGTTCTTATGAGATCATTTAGGTAATCCTAGGCCAGCATTTAGTATTCTTTAAATGATCAATTAGAGAAACGCAAATGATCATTTAGATCAAGATGTGCAATCGTTTAGTTTTGTTTACACGATTGTTTCATTCTTTGTAATGCAATTGTTTAGTTGTTTGTTATGCAATCGTTTAGATATTTGTAATGCGATCGTTTAGTTATTTGTTATGCGATCGTTTAGTTGTTTGTTATATGATCGTTTAGTTCTCTGTTACACGATCATTTAGTTATTTGTTACGCAATCGTTTAGTTTTATTATGCGATCATTTAATTGTTTTAGACGATCGTTTACTTATTTTTGTAATGTATACATTGGTTACAGATTGTTAAGATGGTCATCCCTATTGAGAAAAATTTCCTTGCTACAGTTTCTTGCCAAGTCCATAAAAATGCGTCGGTTATTAAGAATAAGTTGACAGAAGAGCAGATGAGAATGTTTAGGCAACAGTCTTTGGTTCATTGACGTAAATCTTGTATTTAATGGGCAAATTTTTCACCATTTTCTGTTGAGGGAGGTGATGGATGTGAATCCCAAGATGATTTTAATTTAATAACTAGGTTGTGGCTGACCAAGGAATACTAAAAAGAGAAACGAGTGGTGAGAGACTATTACAACTCATTCTAGGACCGAAGGACCCAAATGATAAGGATAGTTCTTGCAAAGATGTGAAAAATGCGTTCGAGAAGTTCATTTTTACAAAGGATGAAGATGCCGCCAAGGTTGCATTGGCATTATGCATCAAAACGATGACGATTGGAAAAGACAAGAAAAACCAATTTGATATGAGAATATTTGGGATTGTCAGTGACCCTGAAGTCTTTAGACATTATGACTAGTCGTCCATCTTTCTCAAAGTACATTGAATAGCATGAAGACTATCATGCGCGGGAAGAAGGAGGCATATAAGACAAAGAAAGCAGAAATGCTCATCATGCCTCATATTACTGTAGAAAGGGATTTACACTTGCATTCTAGGTATGTACTTTCGTATCCATTTCACTTTAATCTGTGTGTTATGTATGTGTAAACAAAGCTCCCATATTATAGGTTTGGGCTTATGAAATTTATCCACTTCAAGTAAGTTCATAGCCACCAAAGTGAGCAAGGTTGCAATTCCTAGAATTCTTAGATGGACTTGTTCTCGTGCTCCATCATATAAATCATTGAGTAAGAATGTGTTTCAGCCCAGAAAAGTAAGTAACCGATCACTTAGTAATTATTGGCATCTATCATAGTTTCATGCATTCTGACTTAGTCATTCGCTTATGTACAAACTATTGTTTTTATGAGACTTGTACCGATTGCAGAGGAGATAAGGTACAAGAAGGACCTATTGGAAGGACTCGATGTTGAAGGAAGAAGGATTGAGGTGATTTGTACAAGATAACAATGAAGGGACCCATGACGGTAATAATAATGATGGTAATGATGATGATGGTAATAATGAAGAGACTCGTGATGATGGTAATAATAGTAATAATGAAGGAACCCCCATAATGAGTAGTCCAAATTTATCAATGATCAATGTGTGGCTGTCGAACACAAAACGACGGAAGCAACAGTCGATGAAAGAATTGAACTCCTCATACAATCATTAAATCTTATGAGCGACTTTGATTTAGATCCAACAAATGTTATGGAGTGTGCAACTCAAAAGTAAGCCATTAAAATTGAGGTAAGGGCATTGTATGAGTTAATTATCTTAATATTGGAATCAAGGTAAGGCCATTATTCTCTGATTGATTTACAATTTAAATGTTGGAGAACAATGACCTCCCTGAGCGTCGAGAAAAGGAAGAAACCAACCAAGTTTTCATTTGAGGATGTAAAAAGAGAGAAAAGTCATATACAGTTGGTAACAAAGAAGGAGAAGCTCAACCACATTCAAATGATCATCATCCCTCAAGTGATCATCAACCATCTCTTTCAAGTGATCCCTCAACCACATTCAAGTGATCCACACTGTTAATCACCTTCAAATTCTTACAAAAGGCTCAACCACATGTAATTGAGTCTCAGCCACAAGCACCTGCAACGGAATTAAAACCAGTCACTGGTGTTATCAATCCAAACCTCTTGGTCCCAGTACCTGACTTTCCCATAAGAACTGCTAGTTCCTATGACCCATTGTTCCTAATCCTGGATGTGTTGTGGAATGCATACAAAAATGTAAAAGCCATCCGAAAACTAAAAATGAGGAGTGAATGGTGGTATATACATTCCAAACCAATGAGTTCTTCAGGACACTTGAGTAGAACACATGGGTGATTAGGGACGAGAGTAATTCTGTAATGATAACATATAAAATTTCTATATAGTCATTTAGAAGATTACTCAAAACAGTCCTAAAAGATCATTTAGAAAATATAAAATGACCGTTTAGAAAATATTATATGATCATTTAGAAAATCCTTAACGATCATTTATAAAAGCTTAAACGATTGTGTAGTAAATCTTACACAATCGTTTAAGAACACCTAAGTGATCGTCTAGAAAATCTTATTTATACTTATATATATTTTTTAATTTATTTGGATCAAAATATGGATCTTTTATTGGTACACATGCATCATAAATTGCAGATGACATAACTATCTATGTATTTGACTCCATACTTAACTACATAGGTAGCGATATACTTAATGGTTATCTTCAGCTGGGGGCTAGATCAATACCTTCAATGTTGATTTCCGTCGGATATGACAAGCGACATCAAAAATTCAAGTACTGACCATGGGAAATGAATAGATTGAAGACAACTCTTCAATAAGGCAAGTATCCTGACTATGGCATTTTTTGTGCTAAGTTTGTAGAATACATTATAACGGGTGGGGATAAGGGTAGCTTAAATCAGAATAATATGGAATTGTTTAGAAAATAATACGTTGCCCGGTAGTGAGCTAATCAATATATATGGTAATCAATACTTGAATTTCTTGAATTGAATTTTGCACTGTATATATATGTGGAACCGAATAATATTAAAAAAAATACAATGAAGAAAAAAATATTATATGATCGCATAGAAATAACTAAATGGTTGTCTATAAATAACTAAATGATAGTTCATGTAATACTAAACGATTGATTATAAATAACTAAATGGCCGCATACATATAACCATACGATTGTCCACATTTAACAAAATGATCGTTCATAAAAAAGTAAACAATCACATAGAAATAAGTACACGATTGCATATACACAAGTAATCGATCACCCATAAATTACATATCATTGAGCCTAGAAGGGCCAGTGCCAGGTGTTATTAATGTCTCTTTGCACTTTTTTTTTGTATTTTTCTCTCTGACCACATCGTGTACACTTGTGAATTTTTCGTGGCTCCTCTCCAATAGAAGGTATCCTAACGGTTTGGCGTTAACCCACACTTGGTACCTTTGTGGTCGTAAAAGTTTGAAGTCTTCAAAATTCGATCTTCGACTTCATTCTTGTTTATGTCTAACTAGGAAGTTCTGTTTTGCATAATCAGCAAACATACATTCAACTGTAAACTATTTTGCACGTAATGTTTGAAGATTAATGTTTCTAAGGGTTTCCGCAGATATTGCATGGGAGCATGGGATCTTAATGCAATTGAACTCCATACAAGTACATGTTCGTGAACGAAGATCAACTAAGCCCTCCAAATATCCATTGTCTACATTAATTATATGCATGTCTAGTGGGAAACCACAACATGTTCTAGACATTAGTTCTGTTTTCTTAATAATATTCATTGTTTAATCAGTTATAATGCTTGTGCATGCCATTGCATGTATATGTCGGACATAGAACCAACCTTATAGCCACTCATAGATATGCTCCACTAGCTTTGTGATTGGTAGTTCTCATGCATCTTTCAACACTCCATTGAGACATTCTACTATATTTGTCATCATCTTGTCATATCTACAATGGACTCGATAAACTCTTGCCCACCGTTGTAATCCAATCTCCTCAAGATAGGTCATCACCCTGGGATATTGATGGAGTTTAGCCAAAGACATCTGAAACTCGGACATTCTATAAGCTTTCGCCACCAGGTACAAGTGTGAAATTATGTCCTTATTCTTGAATCTATACACCAAATTGCACCGAATATGGCATATACATAGAGCATGGAATGCATCAAGGAATATACTTGAGACAGCCTTTGCAATTGAGACGTGATGATGTGATATAATCACTAAATTCGGAATGTCTCCTACTGAAGCCTTCAAATGAGTCACGAACCAATTCCATTATGCATCGTGCTCCGTATTTAATACTGAAGGCGATAAGATATATGTTGTTATCACCATCAATGCACGTTGCTATTAACAACATACCTTTATATTTCTTATACAGATGTGTCCCATCAACAACGATTACTGGGTGGATGCAGTTCAAGAAACCCCTAATACACGGACCAAGTGCCATGAAGACAAACTTAAAGTAATGCTCGTCCTCTACTTCAATCTCAAAGATCGTACCCAGATTTGCCAGCTTAAGTGCCTCACCATATGCCCTAACAATAGCATATGATCCTTCCGGTGACCCTCGTACAAACACCAATCAATACTCTCTAGCACGATAAGCCCGTTCGTAACTTATATTCACTCCAAAATCTCACCGGACATCCTCAATGATATCCCTCAGGCGGTATGTTCGACCAACTTATTCACATTTGGACTTGATTAAGTGTTCAATAACCCAACTTTTTGGTTGCCGATGATTACCCATTCTCATTTCAAGAGAACATGTATGTTCACTTGGATATTTTGTCACTTTGAAGAAATCACTTTCTTTTAATATTTTTACACAGACCCTTCACTTGCATTCCTCCATTGAACACCGTACAGTTAGCAAGCTCTTCATTGATTTCTTTACATGATAGCTGAAGTTCTTTTTTATTGAAAGTATTGACAATTTAACTAACAAGTCATATTTCGAAAAGAAAATCTTATCGACCTTTATATCCTCGTCATTCAGATAGTCGAGGTATTGTGATGAGGTCGTCATACGATGGGCCCTCTGATGGTCTGCGTATATCTATAAATGGTTAGGTTAGAATGGTGAAATGCATTTGAACCGAAGGCATCATAAATGATAGGACAAGAGCAAGTGGGGTTGGAACATGAATGTAAGGTGTTGGAGAAGTTTGTGTTCCTGAAGATTGTCCATATCCATGGTCAGTATCAAACTGTGGAGTACATCTGGGTTCATTGTTGTGACCAAACTAAGCTTCAATTTGATCCTCCCCCAAGTTACATGGCTCAATACGATCATCCATTGAAGACATTGTGAAAATATTATGTGTTGGGATGGTTGCATATCCAAGGTTTTGAATTGTTGGAATGGGTCGATTCGTTGGATTGCATCTGGGATACATCATTGCCTTCTAAAAAGAAGCTAAGGTCTTCACCGTCGACTATGTCGATTGAGGGAGTCCGGACAAATAAATTGTAGCAACATTTGATTTGTATATCAAACATATCTGGATCGATATTCAGTTGTTGGTGCATAATATTTACTAATTCACTGACTGTTATATCATTTCTGACATTCATACCTTTCATATGACCTCCAACGTAATTGCTTCCACATTGGTCCTATTCCTCACTAAATCTTACAAAGATGCGAAGTAGCATCATTGATATGCAATCAGATTAACAAATTTTAAGCAATACCCAATCAAATTTTATGAAATCACCTAATAATTGATAATACTAAACGATCGTTTATATAATACTAAACCATCTATGCTAAACGGGTGTTTATATTGTAATGAACGACCGTTTATATATTTCTATACGATCGTTCATTCAATAATAAATAATCTAAGAGACAAGAAATACTGTAAAATATCACTTACATTTTCTTTGTTTCTAGATATGAAGAATGAATCTTTCTCTATATTCAAAGATATAATAAAATGAACAAAGATGAAAGTGATCAACGATAAGGATGTTGTATTGAAACTCTGAGAGAACAATGGGAGAACATCATGGTGAGTTTGACAAAAAATGAATAACTGAGAGTGACCTTCCATTCTTGATATCAATGTTATTCAATGCTATTGGTAGAATATTAGTTGGAAACAAATGCGTTGGTGGAATGTTAGTGTTTCATTGAATATATTGAATGAAAAGCTGAAGAAATCGTTGAAGCAAGAAGAAATGTGGCGCGGTCTGAAGAGTTTTTAAAATTGAGGTAAAATTGGTATTTTACATGGGCAAAAGGTCAATCATAGATAAGTTTTTAGGAAGAGGTCATTCATAGAAATGTTTTTGAGATTCGGGTTATTTTGTGACATACATCCAGTTTTCTTTCTTTTTTCGGGACAATTGATGTCTAGTAGTTAAATGTATGTGTTTCTTCTACCCATTTTTTAATATAAAAATAAAAATTAAATAGTTATATATAAAATATCACAAGGGTGTTAATAATTTCTTAATACTTTTTGTTAATCTTAAATTATAGTATTATAACAATAATATAGAAGTTTGGACAAAGAAAAGATTGAGCTTGATATCCATGTGATAATAATAATAAATTATTTTACATGGAGGAAGAACATGATCTGTAAAACAATGAAAAATATGCTCACTGGTGTTGTACAACATTGAAGTGTGTGTGTTAAGTATACTTACCCCACACACTTTGATGCTTAATTTAGATAGTAAAAGAGTATGGACGATTTAGAGAGTGAGAATTCACTTATTTTCCTTGGAGCTATAATGATGTATTTATAGAAGTATATGACATAAGGTATCTCCAAAGGAGTTTTTAAGGTTATTAGGATAACCTTTCATCTCATTGGCTTAGGGCATGCCTCAATGGATATTTTGCTAACCGACGCGAAACACCTTCCCCTAGGCCTATTTTGGTCGTATGGTAATATTTTAGGTTGATTGGGGCATGCATGAGACAAGCCCCCTTTGATAGTTTGGTTCACTCAGTTTCAACCTTGGTTGAGGTCGAATATTTTGGTTTGGGCCTTAGCCTAGGCCAACCCTCCCCTAAGTCCATTTTTGATCTTATGATGTTATTTTTTTGCCCCTTTTTTGGTTTTTTTCCCGATATTATTACTTCTTTTATTCTTTTATGTTGGTTATGTCATTGCATCCAAAATCACCCATCATAAATATTGTACAATTTTTGTTGTGATAATTCTAACTAATATAATTAAAATAAGATAATAAAGTGATGGAATTATAATAATTAAAATAAATACTAAATAAAATAAAATAAAAACTTACCTTCCAGGTTTTATGACACCACACACATCTTCAATTATGTTAATTTTAGCTTCATGGGACTTCGAACCACATAATTTGATGATGTCCTAAACAAGATAAAACAAGTGCGAAAATTGAAATTTAGTAAACAACCACAAATTTTTATGTTGCTTTAAACCAAATAAAACAAATGTAAATATTGGAATTTTGTAGTATTCTGGACTACAATCATAATTTAGAGACTCCCCAATATGTAATTCAATGAGCTAACAACACAAGTTATTGAAAATCAAACTTATCATGAAGTCAAATTTGAACATAGTTCAATTGGTATAATATTTGTATACTATCAACATCGAAGTTAAGACGTTCGATTCCACCATTCCAAATATTGTCGCAATATATATATCTTTAAACAGACTCGTAGGGTGTTGGAATGATTTTAGTGTGTATATTTTACCTACAGAAAGTTTAAAGAATTACATATTCAATATAAATGACTATTCATGAGTTCTTTTTAGTTCTACTATTGTGATGTGGGAGATCAAACTCTCAACCTTTGACATGATAAAAAATTACAAATTAAATATAAATTATAATTCTAAGCTTTTTTGGTTCTACAATGAAACGGGAGACGTAACTATTAACTTTGGAGATGATAATTCATTATTATAATATGTTAGAATATAATTTAAATAGTGATCTATTAGGTCAGGGCCAAGTTCTTCTTAATGTCTTCATGCGATTATGTGTCATGGCTAATTGTTGCCTTTTATGCTGATGGATGTTAGGAATGAGGAAAAGTATTTTGTCTAGTTTGATCCTTGGTTCCCTTGGGAGGCAGTCCTTCCTTGATTTGGGGAAAGGGTTTGTTAGAAAGTAAGCTAGATACTTAATGGATAATACATTCCTAGATAAATTTCTTGTGAACCCTCGACCTTATTTTACTATGTAAGTATGTTTAAGTTGATGTATGGCTAATCTCATTGTATGTATGTTGTTTGTAGAAAAAAGGTTGGGGAGTTTTTGGAAGGAAAGGTATTCTAAGTATAGAAGTCTAGGCTCTCGGGCAAAAGGTACAATGTTAGTTGTGCCTTCCCATGTGTCCGAGCCGGAGCCGGAGGTCAGTTTGGCATTTTCACTTGTGCTAAGGGAAGGATGTTGCTATCATTCTGAAGGTTGATCATCACGAAGGGTGAGCTTGGGCTGCCAACTAGATTTTTCCATGAATTTGAGTTGAAACTTGAAGATTCTCCTAAGAGTTACAAGCTTCCGAATTCCTCGGGTAAGGGAAAAAGATTGAGAAATTTTAAGCTTGATAGGAGAAATGAGAGACTCAAATTTTATGGTAAGGACACTAAGATGTTTATGAACAAGTTTTTAGAAGGAAATTCTATGAGATAATGGCTAGAATTTAAGTTATTAAGGTTAGAAATCGAATTTGAAAATTTGATGACTAAACAAGCAGGCAGCTGCATCTGAGGGATAAACACGTAGCTGACGTTTGAGGTTGTACGTGGGTGAGAGCGCAATGAGATGCGTGGTTGAGCATAAGTGCTGGCTGTAGTGTGTGCACGCAAGGTAAGTGCAAGGTTGCGTGGGGAAGGAAGACATCGGCCGGGGGCACTAAAGGGAGCGTAAGCAAGCGCTTAATGCATAGACACCGTGGGTGTGTCCTAAAGCCTAAGTGAGTGTTGGTGAGCGCAAGGTAAATTGCTTAATATCGTGTTGTAATGAAGTATGCTACGTGATGAAGTATAGTATGCGCTGAAAGTTGTGAGGCTTGTCTAAGGGTGATGTTAAACTTAAATGCGTTAACTAAGCTTAAGAGGTGGCTAATAGTTTTAACCAAGAGTATTTATTGATGTTATGAGGAAAACACAAATAGGATAAGCCTATTATCCTTTGGAGAAGTAGCCTAAGATAGTGAGTGACAGTTTATGAATGTTTTCTCTTATGTGTTTTCAACGCATGATTTACAATTGAGCTAGTTTTCAAGATGTTTTCCTAATAATGTATCACGCATGAGCTTTCATCCTTGGATGAGTTTTCTGAGTAAAACATGACTTCCTTAAGTACTACTTCGATGCATGCTCTAGTATGAGAATTGATGTGTGGACACATAGTCTAATCTTGTCTGAGCATTGAGTTTTATGAAGCTTGATTTATCTAGCATTCCCTAACTTATGTTAGTCTTTCATGATGAATGTGTTAAAGACTCGTTTAATTGGAATGGTTAATATTTCAAAGGTTGAGTTTTCTTATCCAAAGGAAGAAATATGATGATATAATGAGGAAACTCGATACTGAAAGTATGAAGGTATCTCAGTCCCCTGTTACCTATGGTATGACGATATTCAGGATATTACCACGCGCACTTAGGTATTATACTACCGATGCTGATTGTATGAGATTACTTTACATCAGCTAAGAATTGACGTTGAGGGATCGAGCAAAAGGGTTCACTCTCAACTAAGGTTGAATGATAAGGATTTCCAATGAAAATGTTAATGTATGTGTTTCCAAGGTTTGAATGTTTTATATGTTTTAATATATATGATGTTGGGATTGGTGTCCTAAATCTCTTTTGTATTCTCGTAGTTTGTAAACTCTGTATAAACAAATTGTTATTGATAAAATAATTTTTATTTTATGAGAATACACTCAATCCAATAAACTAAGATCCTAGGTTATTTTATGTAATTTAAACATGTATGTAGAGACATACAAATGGATCATGTTTAAATGGTAACCTAAAACGGTCCGTAGTAGATGGATAAGGCTGGGTACCTTATCCTAGTGACACTACGGATACGGCCCGCTTTGTAGATGTTACAAATGTGGTAAAGTACTACAAATAATTTGATCCTGATCATTCATGTGGAGACATGTGAACGGGAATATCATATACAAAAAGTTTCTATAAGACCAGACCACGAAATGATTAGCCTCTTTATATAACGCCGTTAATAGTAAAGACTTACATTTCACTAGGATGACCATAGGTGACATGACTTGAATCCTAAGTGAGTTTTGAACTCTTGCCTATGAAGAGGGTTCTTTGATTTGCATGGGTGAGAGTGGCTAGATCGCCGACTCATTATGCCTACCATTTTGGGGATTCTTCTGATCGGGAAACTGGGAACACAAATACATAAGACGAAATTCACTCCTTCCCTAATGTCGGTGTAAGTAGATAATTTGCTCCCTTAAGAGATGATTCTAAGGCTTGAACAATGTGGCCACACCCTCTCTTGGCCCGAAATGGGATTTGGTAATAGTTGAACTATGACTTATTGTTTATTAGAGGGATCAATGGTACTTAAGGAGTTAGATGTAACTACAGGGGCAAAACGATAATTTTGGCCTAGCTGTACTTACGAGCAATTAAAGGGTCATCACACTATTGACTGGTTATATCCAATGGACATAGAAATATATCTGTAGTACGAAAAGTGCAGCTGTGGGTCTTTAGTGGAGTGACCGACAGTTGATGGATGTTGAATAGTTTAATTAATTATCCAAGTACTATTGGAGCTTCAATCTATAGGTTCATAAGGTCCCTTTATAGCTCAACAAGAATTATTGAGAATTAATTTTGGATTAATTTGAATTGTTCAAATTAATTTAGGGAATTAATTATATGTGATATAATTAATATAATGTATTTGATACATTATAATATTAAGTTTATTTGAGAGGAATTAAATATTTGAATATGATTAAAAAATTAATTATATGGATGAGATATATAATTGAATTTAGTATAAATGTGATTTATATTAAATATCATGCATTATTGAGAGAAATAAAAAATATAAGTTATATTGTATTTGATATAATATAAAAAATATAGGATGTGTTATATTTGGTATAACATATAGTATATATACATATAATAAGTTAGTTATTATATATATATATATACTAATTAAATTAAATTAATTTTAATTTTAATTTAATTAATGGGAGGGAGTTACAACTCCTTCCCCTTAATTCTCTCGCAACCAGACGTGCAGTATGGATGTCCAGTTTTGATGATTCATCATCTTCTTCCTCTTCTCTCTAAGGGTCAGAGAGATCTCTCTAAAAAATCCCAAGAATTCACAAAGAAGAAAAACAAGGTTGTAACACCCCGCACATTTTTTTTATATAATAATGTAATTTCAGCAACGTTATTATTTAGTAATTCATTTTGGATCTCAAGTATAAATGCGGGAATTTAAGTTTGGTGGAAAATTATTCAATTTTAGATTTTAATGTGAAAGTTATGACAGAAATTAATTTTCCTTTCGAAACGGGAAGAATTTATTATAATTATACCTTCCTTTTTAGTTATTACATTTATTATATTATTTTTTTAAACCCCCACTAACCCTTCTCCTTCTTCCTCGCACCGCATGACAACACCACCATTCCTAATTTTTCTTTCTTTTTTCCTCCCAACCGCACATCGCCTCCATCCAAACCCACGAATGTCGTGCCTCCCCTCTTTCGACCGCGAGCATCTGTTCAGCGGCGTGCATCCTAAGTCAACTCGACTCCCTTTAGTCGTTTGGGCCACGAAACAGTTGCCGCCACTCGATTCACGAGATCAGCCACGTCTCTGATCGTCGAACCCCGATGGTATCGCTCGTCAACCCGCGCTGGTCTCCGTGGATTGCAGGTCGTCGCTAGAGTCTCGAGATTCCACAGTCACTCGCGTCCAAATTTGAAGATTCACAACCCGACGGCCAGGTCGCTCGCCGTCAGTCATGCAAGGGTGCTTCGAATCTGTCGTTTCTCGTCGTTTGTGCTGCCAACAGTAAGGGTCGTCGAAACTTGTGGATTTGGGTAAGATTGTGACATTTTTTTTAATTGGATTTATTGGCTAATGGTGTTCTACTTCAATCTATTGACACATATTTGTTTGGGCTTTAAAAATTAAGTTTTAAAGAAGCTTTGAAGTTAAAAGTGTGTTGTCAAGAGGATTTGGTTGTGGTTTCGACAAGCTTTTGGGTAAGATTATTGGGAATTATTTGGTTAATTTGGTTATTGGAACTAAGCTCTTTTATTAATTGCAATTTGGATTATGTTTAGGCCTAATTCAAGATCCATCTAAGCTAGGAGGAAGATTAATTTGTTTATTGCTTAGACATAATTTTGACTTCGAGGTAAGTAATCTTACCACTGGAACTACCCACAGGCAAGGTTTTAGTTGTATACTAGCATGGTGAATGTATGTTATGGTAAATTGTTAACTTGTTGATTGATAGTATGACCTGAATCAAAGTATGTTCTGGCACGAGTTCTAGATTGTTTAAATACACACCTAAGCATTTGATCGTTAGTATGTGATAGTATGTGTTTTCATATGTCGACGTCTAATCTGCTGGTGTTGAGGCATACTTGTATGTTGTAGAATTATGATGTAAGGTTTACATGAATGTTGTATAATATGTTGTTGAGGATTATGTGTATGTTATGGAGCTATAGTATCAAGGATTTCATGTATGTTTTAGAATTGTACGGTGTTGATTCTTTGAATGTTGAGACTGTGTGAATATCCTCATTGATTAGTTAGATGCTCACCAGTTTTGTCTTTCCTTCGGGATTCACCAGTTTTGTGTTTCCTTCAGGATTCACCAGTTTGTGTTTCCTTCGGGATTCACCAGTTTTGTGTTTCCTTCGGGATTCACCAGTTTCGTGTTTCCTTCGGGATTCACCATTTTTATGTTTCCTTTGAGATTCACCAGTTTTGTGTTTCCTTCGGGATTCACCAGTTTTGTGGGCATACTTAACTACAATTGAATAGGACTCAGTCTCTTGTCTTTCTCATGTGTTTATGTGCCATAGGTGGGTATCTAGAGGACATAGATGCCTAGCCTGACCCTAGTGGTGGGGTTACTTACTGAATATTTCATACTCATCCTTTCTTATGTTGATATTTCAGGTAAAGGTAAAGATGCACCGGTGATGGCGCAGCGGAATTCGTGATCATGTCATCGGGACTAGATTTTTTTTTCGCTTCCACACCCTGAAATTTGAGTCCTTACTTTCCTCTTAATATTTAGTTTTACAGTTTAAAATTTATTACTAAGGATTATTCCTTTTATATATTTTTGTTAGTCTTTAAGAATTTTGGGTACCCTATTATCTGTTTTAACAATTGCATTTAATAAATATCTTTTGAACTTCTCTTGTTTAATTAGCATTTATTTCAAATAACTGAGCGTCGTTTTAAATTCTGTGCATGCATTTATTTTAGTAATGACCTTACCTAAGTCGTAGGGGGTCGGGTCGTTACAAAGGTTTTTTCTTCTTCCCCCTCTCACTTTTCCTTTTCCCAAAACATTCAAAGCCTACAACTCCTGAATTCTCAATCCCTAAGAAGAATACAGGAGGTTCATTTATGGTGATGCCCATTTAGGATTTTGGATTTTGGAGATCGAGATCTAGATTGAAGTGTCTGTGATACGGATCGAGGGAGTTCATGAAGACCTTTTCACTTCAAGGATAAGATATTATTTTTCCTAATTCCTCGTCAATCAGCATGCTGTAATTTTTTTCTTCATAATGCATATTTTTTATATTCTATAAAATTTTGATTTGTGTAAAATTAACTTGAGAACGACCCTCCTTCCACTTGGAACTTCACCGTTCCTTCATACGAGTATAATCGTTTTAAACCCTGAAGCCTTTTAAGGAAATTGATGTTTATCTGATGCTCAATAAGTATGTTTTAGGATAGTTACTGACTGGGCTAGTAGTTCACTCTTTTCAATGTTTTCTTTTTCCCAGGTAGCGGACAACTCCCCATAGGATAGGTATACTGCTAGTCAGCCACTCAGAATGCAAGCGTTGGAGTGAAGTGAAGCTTAGGTTGTTAAGTTTTTTTTTTTTTTTTTTTTTTTTTTTTTTTTTTTTTTTTTTTTTTTTTTTTAACGATTGTCCTTCATGTACATATTAGGGACCTAGAATAGTTTAGAGTTGGGATCAAAGTTTGTATATGATTATGTTTAATGTTTGCATGTATGAGTTTGACATCTGTTTTAACCGTTTTTGTTAGTTTGTTGTAGGAAATAAATGTTTATAATTTCTTATCAAGTGCTTAGATGCTGTTAAACAAGTTGAAAGATAAGGATGGACAATTGAAGTCATAAGAAGGTTGGCGTCAATTGTCTTCACATCTTCTACTAGAATAGTAAGGGGTTCTGGGAGGGTGTGTAAGGCTACATCTAAGGGTGAGTCTGGTACCCTTCAAGATAGGATTGATCCTCATATGGAGGACATGGTTTTTGATAGGATCGCCTAAAGGCTAGTGGAGAGTGTAGTGTCCGTACAGACAGATCAAAATAAAAAGTATGGCACTGAAAGGTACAAGGCACTGGGTACTACAACGTTTGAGGTGCGACAGACCCAGCAGATGCTTAGGTTTGGCTTGATTCGATAAAGAAATGTTTTAATGTGATGAGTGCTGGGATTAATGCCCTAAATCTTATAGGGTCCTGCAGTTTGCAATTGGATTGTACAAATATTTTATTTATTTAATAAAATATGAGATGTTTTATTTGACATTTAATAGCATAAACCCACAAGCTAGTAAACTAACATCCAAGGTTATCATTTGTAGCTTAAAGATGTATGTAGAGATATACAGGTGGATCATGTTTAATTGATAACCTAAATGGTCTGTAGTAGATGGATATGGTTGGATACCATATCTTGGTGACTCTACGAATACGACCTGCTTTGTAGGTGTTACAATTGTTGTACAGTGCTATAAATGATCTGATCCTGACCATTCATGTGGAGACATGTGAGCAGGGGTATTCTATACAATGGAGTTTGTGTAAGACTCGACCACAAAATGACTAGTCTCATTATATAACGTCGTTCATAATAGAGACTTACATTTCACCAGGATATCCATAGGTGAAATGACCTGAATCCTGAGCAAGTTGTGAACTCCTACCTATGAAGGCGATCCTTTAGTTCGTATGGGTGAGAGTGGCCAAATCCTTGACTCAATAAACCTACCATTTTGAGGATTCGTCTGATTGGGGAGTTGGGAACACAACTACACAAGGCAAAGTTCACTCATTCTCTGATGTCAGAGTAAGTAGATAAATTGCTCTCTTAATGGCTGATTCCAGGGTTTGAATAATGTAGCGTTACACCCTCTCTTGCCTTGAGAGGGGTTTGGTCATAGTTGGACTATAAGGAGTTAGATGTACAAGGACAAAACGGTAATTTTGGCCTAGTTGTACTTACGACCAATTTGTGAAAGGTCATTGCACTATTGACTAGTTATATCTAATGGACACATAAATATATCTGTAGTGCGACGAGTGCAATTGTCGATTTTTAGTCGAGTGCCCAACAGTTATTGGATGTTGAATAGTTTAATTAAAGAAGTTTAATTAACTATTCAAGTACCAGTGGAAGCTTCAATCTACAGGTCCATGAGGTCCTCTCTGTAGCTCAACAGGGATTTAATGAGAATCAATTTTGGATTAATTTGAATTGTTCAAATTAAATGAGGAAATTAATTATATGTGATATAATTAATTTAATTTAAATATATATGACATAATTACATAATGTATTTGATACATTTGAGATGAAATAAATATTTGAATGTGATTCGAATATTAATTATGTGAATTTGATTCATATAATTAATTTTAATATAAATGAAATTTATATTAAATACCATGTATTGATGAGAGAATTAAAAACTATAGGTTATATTGTATTTGATATATATTATATGTTAAGTTAGTTAATGTATAATTATATATTTTTAAATAAATTGAAATTATTTTTAATTTGTTTACTTTTATCGATTTATGTTTATTTTAACTTTTTGAAATTTAAAATATAGGGAGTTATTTCTAACTCCCTCTCCCTAGTATCTGTCATCTCTCTACGTGTGGGAGTGGTTAAAGATTGGACAGTTTTTTCCTTCTTCACAGAAGAGAATTATAGAGATTGATCCATAATTTTTGCTCTGAGAAAAATCCCAAATTGCTCTCTCCCCCTTCCTAATTTCTTCTCCCTCTCTTCCAAAATTAAGAGCCCACACACTTTTTAGTGATTCTCATCCTAAAAGTTAATACAAGAGGCTCCAATTGGTTGTGGCCATTTAGTTCGAGGGATCATTTTCGTTCGTGACAAATTCAGAGAAAGGAATTCACGTGAAGAAGGGTTCTTCAAAGGTAAGAATTTTTGAAACCCTAATTTCTTATTCTCTAATTTTATTTGGCATATTGTAAATATTATCGTGTTATTGCATAATTTTATTTCTATAATTTCATTCTGTGAAAAACAAAAATTGGGACGATCCACATTTTCAATTAGGGCCTTAACAGATTCCTTCAATGAGATGTCCTGACGATCAGAAGGTCGATTTAGTTGTGTTTTTACTTTAGAAAGAAGCTGAGAAATGGTGGAAAGTCCTAGATTCTAGGCGAAATAGATCTGAAGTTATGACCTGAGAAGAGTTCAAGAAATCTTTTGAGGAAAAGTATTACCCTAGTTCATTCAGAGAGGCGAAGAAAGATGAGTTCTTGAAGCTGGTTCAGGGATCGACATTGGTCAGTGAGTATGAGCAAAAATTTATTGAGTTATCTCAATACACCCTTCCTATTATCGCTGAAGAAAAGAACAAGTGCAGGAGGTTTGAGAATGGTTTGAGGTAAAAAATTCACACGCCAATGACTTCCACAGCTACCTAGATGGACTTCTCCTAATTAGTTGAGACAGCTATCAAATCTTAGAGGAGTTTGGCTGATGAGGAGTAGTTATGAAAAGGAAAAGAGGAACAACGAGGATTTACTTCCGAAGAGTCTGGAAGTGAGAATTTCAAGCCCGCTTTAGGGAGTTGGAAGTCAGCACGAGAGATCAAGGAGTTAGACAGTTGACCACAAGAGATTAGGGAGTAAGGATTCAGCGGAGGTCGAGTAGGAAGAGATCGAGGAAACCAGTTGTTCCAGTTGAAGGATCCAGGTCAGGACATATGAGCGAGTCTGTTTCTAGTACGACCATGAAACCCCCCATGTTCGAGTTGTGGTAAGAATCACTTCAGGTCGTGTTATAGTGGAAGAAACGTTTGCTATCAGTGTGGTAGGACATGTTATTTCATGAGGGAGTGCCCTCAGTTAGTATGGGAGACTCAAGGTTAGCATAGAAACGACTTCTCAAACTATAGATCATCTCAGAGCAGTTGGGGCTAGAGGTGAGGATTCTAGTGGAGTCAAACAAAAAGAAGTGGCTGGGCAACGTCCAGAGTAAGGTAGAGTTTACGCTGTGACCCATCAGGAGGCCGAGCAGTCGCCAGATGTTGTGACTGGTAGGGTAACTTTTAATGGTCAATCTGCTCATGTATCGAGAGATTCTGGTGCTACTCAATCTTTTCTTTCTAATATGTTTGCATTATATTGATAGGATGCTAAAAAATATGTCTATTGAGTTGTTTATTTCTACTTCTGTTGGGGAGATATTGATAGTGAAAGAAGTTCATAGAAATTGTGAAGTAGTAATTAGGGGACAAAGCATGTTGGTTGATCTGATCCCTCTAGAATTACTTGAGTTTGATGTTATATTAAGCATGGATCTCTTGAGTAAATATTATGCTTTTGTTGGTTGTTATAAGAATGAGGTAGTGTTTAGCAGACCTGGAGAGGTGGAGATAGTTTGCACGGGGAGCAGGAGAGTTCTTCCTAGTACCTGATTTTAGTAGTCAAGGGAAAAATGTTGATGAGTAAAGGATGTACAGCCTATTTGGGCAATAGAACTGTTCCACAAAATAGGAAGTTGAGACTAGAAGGCGATCCAGTGGTTCGAGAATTTATTAATGAGTTTTCTGAGGAGTTATCGAGTCTGCCACCTGATAGAGAGATTGATTTACAATTAATCTGATTCCAGGTACAACCCCTATTTCCCAAGCACTATACATAATGGCACCAGTTGAATTAAAGGAACTAAAGGCGCAGTTACAAGAATTGGTGGACAAGGGTTAGGTCAGACTCAGTGTGTCACCTTAGGGAGTGCCAATTCTGTTTGTGAAGAAGAAGGATGACACTCTCAGGTTATGCATCGATTATAGGCAGTTGAATAAGGTAATGATACAGAATAAGTACTTGTTACCCCGTATTGATGACCACTTGATCAATTGAAGGGAGCAATAGTGTTTTCCAAGATAAACTTGAGGTTAGATTATCACCAGTTAAAGATTAGAGGGGTGGATGTTCCTAAAACTACCTTTAGAACCAGCTATGGGCACTAAGAGTTCTTGGTCATGCCGTTTGGCCTGACAAATACCCATGTTGTGTTTATGAATCTTATGAATAGGATATTTCATCCTTACTTGGATCAACTTATGATTGTTTTTATTGATGATATCCTTGTGTATTCTGTAGACGGGGAAAAGCATATGGAACACTTGAGGATTGTGCTACAGATACTACGGGAGAAGAAGTTATATGCTAAGTTTAGCAAATGTGACTTCTAGCTGGATCGGGATGTGTTCTTAGGCCACGTAGTATCCACTGCAAGAGTGAGCGTAGATTCTCAGAAGATAGAAGCGATAGTAGGACGAGAATGACCTGCCACGATGTCAAAAGTATGTAGTTTTCTCAAGTTGACAGGTTATTACAGGAGATTCGTGGAAGGCTTTTTGAAGATAGCCCTTCCGTTGACTAGGTTAACTAGGAAGGATGTTAAAGTTGAATGGTTAGAAGAGTGTGAGTAGAGCTTCCAAGAGTTGAAGTTAATATTGGTGTCCGCACCAATTCTAACCCTTTCTACACTAGTGAGGGAGTTTGAGATCTACTGTGATGCATCCAAATAGGGTTTAGAATGTGTATTGATGCAGGAAGGAAAGGTGGTAGCCTATGCTTCTAGATATTTAAAGAAGCATGAGTATAGTTATCCTACCCAAGATCTAGAATTGGCAACTGTAGTGCTGACCTTGAAGATATGGACATATTATTTATTTGGTGATGATGCCACATATTTACTAATCATGAGAATTTAAAGTATATTTTCGATCAGAAGGAGTTAAACTTGAGAGAAATCAGGTGGTTAGAGCTAATTAAGGACTACAACTATATTATTGATTACTATCTAGGGAAAGCAAATGTAGTAGCTGATGCACCGAGTAGGAAGTCAGGATATGCAAAAGTTACTCTTTGTGCTGTTTGATGGATGTTGATACAGGAATTGAGGAGCACTGACGCCACTTTGGCAGTTGGCCAAGCAGGGAGTTTGATAGCTCATTTCAAGGTTAGGCCTACTTTAGTAGATGATATTCTCCGAAAACATCTAGGAGATTCCAATCTTCGGAAGTTCATTGAAGAGGTGAGTAGGAACCAGAGGTTAGATAGTGAGCTAAGATCAGATGGAGCCTTATTTAAAGAAGGAAGGATATGTCTGCCTAATTTTATGACATTGAAGAAGGCCATTCTAGAGGAAGCTCATAGTTCAGCCTATGTCATGCATCCAGGCAGTACTAAGATATATAGAACACTAAGGAAATCTTATTGGTGGCCTAGAATGAAACGAGAGATAGCAGAGTTTGTAGACAGATGTTTTGTTTGTCAGCATGTTAAGCCTGAGTGGTAGAGGCTTGCG
The DNA here is from genome assembly GCF_009727055.1 of Benincasa hispida. Lineage (NCBI taxonomy): Eukaryota > Viridiplantae > Streptophyta > Magnoliopsida > Cucurbitales > Cucurbitaceae > Benincasa > Benincasa hispida. Next base: position 8,043,085 of record NC_052355.1, read on the forward strand.
GGACTACTTAATCTACTTCCAGTGTCGGAGTGGAAGTGGGAGCATGTCGCAATGGATTTCTTATTTTGTTTACCCAGAACACCCAATGGCTATGATAGCATTTGGATAATTTTTGATAGGCTGACTAAGACAATTAAGTTTTTACCAGTTAAAATCACTTTTATCGTTGACAAGTTAGCTACGTTGTACATTGAGAGGATAGTGAGCCAGTATGGAGCTTTTATGTCTATAGTTTCTGACAGAGACCCGAGATTTACTTCAAAGTTCTAGCCCAGTCTATAGAAAGCTCTGGGTACTAAATTACACTTTAGTACAAGATTTCATCCACAAACAGATGGTCAGTCAGAGCGAACGATTCAGATATCAGAAGACATGCTAAGGGCATATGTGTTTCAGTTTAAAGGTATTTGGGATACACACTTGCTATTGGTAGAATTTTCTTATAATAACAGTTATCATTCAAGTATTAAATGGCTCCGTATGAAGCCCTATACGAAAGGCCGTGTAAAACTCATGTTTGATGAAATGAAGTGGGTGAAAGAAAGTTAGTAGGGTCAGAACTAGTACAAATGACCTTAGATAGTGTTAAGTTGATTAGAGAGAATTTGAAGATAGCTTGAGATAGACAGAAGAGCTATACAAATAAGCAAAGAAGGGAGTTAGAATTTTAGGCAGGAGACAAAGTATTCCTTAGATTATCACCAAGGAAAGGAATACTTATATTTTGCAGAAGGGTAAGTTGAGCCCGAGGTACATAGGACCCTATGAGATAGTGGAGTGGGTTAGGCCAGCAGCATACAAATTAGCTCTATCGCAAGAATTATTCAGAATACATGATGTCTTCCACGTATCAATGTTAAGAAAGTATGTACCAGATCCTTCCCATGTGTTACAAGATTAACAAGTTCAGTTTAAAAAAAACTTGTTTCATGAGGAAAAACCAGTACAAATTCTTGATAAAAAAAAGCAAGTGTTGAGGAATAAAATAATACCGATAGTGAAGGTATTATGGGAAAATCATGAGGTAGAGGAAGCTATATGGGAGACTGAAGAATAAATGAAGAATAGATATCCCTATCTATTTGCATGATAGAGCTAGAGGCAAATTTTGTGGATGAAATTTTCTAAGCAGAAGGTAAATTGTAAACCCTAGACCCTATTTTACAATGTAAGTATGTTTAAGGTAATGTATTCATGTATGGTTAATCTCATTGTATGTATATTGTTTGTAGAAAAGGGGCTATGGGGTTTTTGGAAGGAAAGATATTCTATGTATAGAAGTCTAAGCTCTTGGGTAAAGAGTGCAATATGACACAAAGAACAAATAAGAGAGCTTGAGGTTGGTTGTGACTTCGCATGCATCCAAGGATCAAAGGGGAAAAGATTATTCAAAGTGAGGCTTGCGTTGAGAACCATGAAGGGTTTCGAATAATCTACCAAGGCAAGGGTTAGGCGAGCCACAAGGCATAAGATATGCGTTGGCTTGAAGGGCGCTGAAGAATGCCATAGAGTCTATAGGAGATGTTGGTAAGCGGCGAGGACCAATGCAAGTGTTTAAGCCATGAGGGCAGCCGACAAGGGCTGGAGAGGCGTTGGCAAAAAGAGGAGCCTATAAGATGAGAACCAGCTTGTGCGTTGGTATTCAACTTATGCGTTGATATGAGATAGAGGAGTTTAGCTTAATCACCAAGTTTAGTGGGCCAGATGTCGAGCTTAGTGCCTTAAGCATAACTTAGTGGTCTAATTGTCACCATATTAAACCCTCTGCTCCTGCATTAACAAGTATATAAGGAAAGTAAGAAGAGGAGATAGGTTTGGCATTCTCACTTGTGTAAAGGGAAGGAAGTTGTTGTCATTCGGAAGGTTGATCATTGCGAAGGGTGAGCTTGGGTTGCCAACCGAATTTTTCCATGAATTCGAGTTGAAACTTAAAGACTCTCCTAAGAGTTACAAGCTTTCGGATTGCTCAGGTAAGTGAAGAAGATTGAGGAATTTTGAGCTTCATAGGAGGAATCGGAGGCTCAAATTTTAAGGTAAGGAAGTTATGAACAAGTTCTTGGAAGAAAATTCTATGAGATAATGTTTGGAATTTAAGTTATTAAAGCTAGAATTTGAATATAGAAATTTGATGAGTGAACAAGTAGGCAACTGCATCTGGGGGATAAGTATGCAGCTAACGTTTAAGGTTGTGCATGGGTGAGAGTGCAAAGAGATACGTGGTTGAGCGCAAGCATTGGTTGTGGTGTGTGCACACAAAGTGAACGCAAGGTTGCGAGGGAAAGAAGGACATCGATAGGGGGATGCTAAGGGGAGCGTAAGCAAGCGCTTAACGCATAGACACCGTGGGTGTGTCCTAGAGCCTAAGTGAGCATTGTGAGTGCAAGGTAAATTGTCTAATATCGTGTTGCAATGAAGTATGCTATGCGATGAAGTATATGTTAGGTTGTATGTCCTAAAACTCGTAGTTTGTAAAATTAAACATATTCCATTATCTATAAAGATGTTATTGACATTTATTCAATAAAGTTGTTGAATATGTAAATTGCATTTGTAAAGACTAAATCCAATTAACTAAGATTCATGGCTATTACATGAATACTTGAACTTTATGTGGAGACATAAAAATGGATCAAGTTCGAGTAAATAGCCAAAACGGTTTATAGTATATGAATAAGGTTGGGTACCTTATTCTGATAACACTATCGGATGCAACCCGCTTTGTAGATAGTACAAACAATGTGATCCTGAATCGTTCATGTGGAGACATAAGAAGTGCGGCCGTCCTATGCAATGAGTTTGCATAAAATCGGACCAATAAATTAGTCACTCTTACTTTTTAACATTGTTTACTGTTTAAGACTGACTGTTTCGAATAGATGACCTAGGTAATTCGACCTTAATCTTGAGCTAACTATGAACTCCTGTTTATTCAGGATTATCCTTAGATTTGTATAGGTGAGGGTTGGCTCAACAATGCTGACTCAATAAACGTTCCATTTAAGGGGTAAGACTGGGTAGATAGTTGGGGACATAGACCGCATGACGGAATTAACACTACCCAATTTAGGGATAGGACAAAGGTTTTTCTCTTAAGTATTGAATTCAGGTCTTAAACAATGGGCCCACCCTCTCATTAGCTCGAGAGGGATTCGGTTTAGTGATTGGATCACAAACCAATTGTTCATTAGAAGATCAGTGGAATTTAGGGAGCAAGATGTAATTTCGGGGGTAATACAACATTTGACCCAGTCATTATTACGAACAAACTGTGAAGGGTCGACTTACTAATTATGGTTAAATCAAACAGACGATAATATATATATACAGTAAGGAGAGTGCAGCTATCGAGCTATAGTGGTGTGACTCGATAGTTAACGAATATTGATTAATTTGGTCTAACGATTTCAGCTAATTAATTTCAAATCGTTGGAGCTCATGATCTGTAGGTCCATAAGGTCCCTCTAATAGCTCGTAAATCTTGAATTAGTATATTGAGTGAATTTGAAGTGTTCAAATTCAATTTGGGAAATAAATTTGAAATGTTCAAATTTTAAATTAAGATTTGAATTTGAATTGTTCAATTTCAAATTAGGGTTTGGATAATTATATTCAATATAATTGACGTTTAATTTATCGAAATTAAACATAATTGGAGAGTTTAAAATAACTAAATGTTGATTTAAATATTAAATTACATGAATAGGATTCATGTATGAAATATGTGTTTTATTAATTTAATATTTGATATTAAATTAATTAATTAAATTTATTTTAATTAATTATTTAGTTTAAATCAATTTCATTTTTTGAAAATTCAATTTAAGAAATTCAATTTTACATTATATTTAATTTAATTGTAAAGTAAATATAATTTAATAAAATTGAAAATAGGAAATTGATTGATAAGTTAGTGGAAAAATCCATATTTTGGGTTTGATAGTGGATTAATCCCAAATGTCAACACTTAGCCACTAAGATTATGCATTTTGAAGTGTCAAAAAATATCATTCTTTAGTATTTGCATGTAATTGTTACATAAAAAGATTTCTCAAATTAAAGGAGAAGAAATTCTACTGAAACTCTCTCTTTCTCAAAAAACCCTCCTTAGTCCCTCATTCTATTGACTTCAATCCTGATTTCCACCACTCAAATCCAAGTTGGAGAATAGTAGAGAAGATCTCTTGGAGGTTCACTGTTGATTTGAAGCTCAATTTCGTGGAGAGCAGCTTGAAGTTGAGAGAATTCATCAAAGGTATAAGTTCTGAAACCATCTTCTTTGAAATTCTTTTCAAACATGCTTATAGAACTCAAATTAAGTATAATTAGGATGCTTATTGATTCCGATTGCTTATGTTGCATGCTTGTAATTTCCTTCAGTAAAGTATGCAGTGAAAGTTGTGAGGGTTGTCTAAGTGTGAAGTTAAACTTAAATATGTTAACTAAGCACAAGCGGTAGCTAGTAGTTTTAACAAGATTATTTATTGATGTTACAGGGCAAACGCAAATAAAAAATACCTATCATCCATTGAGGAAGTAGCCTAAGATAGTAAGTGACAGTTTATGAATATTTTCTCTTTATGTGTTTTCGAAGCATGATTTACTACTGAGCTAGTTTTTAAGATGTTTTTCCAATAATGTATCACACATGAGCTTTCAGCCTTGCGATGAGTTTTCTAAGTAAAACATGATTTCTTTAAGCACTACTCCGACGCATGCTCTAGTATGAGAATTGATGTGTGGACGCATAGTCTAATCTTGTCTGAGCATTGAGTTTTACGAAGCATACGTTAACCAATATTCCTTAACTTATGTTATCCTTTCATGATGAATGTGTTAAAGACTCGTTTAATTGGAATGGTTAATATTTCAAAAGTTGAGTTTTCTTATCCAAAAGAAGAATTATGATGATATAATGAGGAAACCCGATACTAAAGATGTGAACATATCTGGGTCCCCTAATACCTAAGGTATGACGACATTCAGAACATTACCACGTGCACAAAGGTACTATACTATCGACACTGATTGTATCGAGATTACTCTACATAAACTAAGGATTGACATTGAGGGATCGAGCAAAAGGGCTCGCTCTCAACTAAGGGTGAATGATGAGGATTTCCAATGAAAATGTTAATGTTTGAGTTTTCCAGGATTTGAATGTTTTATATGTTTTAATATATACGCGTATAATTGTTTTAGACCCTGAAGTCTTTTAAGGAAATTGATGTTTACCTGATGCTCAATAAGTATGTTTTAGGGTAGTCACTCACTGGGCTAGTAATTCACTCTTTTCAATGTTTTATTTTTTCTAGGTAGTGGTCAACTGCCCAAAGGATAGTTGTACTACTAGTCTGCCATTCAGAATGCAAGGGTTGGAGTGAAGTGAATCTTAGGTTATTATTTTTTTTTTTTTGTTAACGGTTGTCCTTCATGTACATATTAGGGATCTAGGATAGTACAGTCTATATATGAGTATGTTTACTATTTGCATGTATAAGCTTGGTATCTGTTTATGTTAGTCGGTTGGAGGAAATAAATGTTTATAATTGCTTATCAAGTGCTTGAGATTCTGTTGAACAGGTTGAATGATAAGGATGGGTAGTTGATATCATAAGAAGATTGGCATCGACTGTCTTCACATATTCTCCTAGGATAGTAAGGGGTTGTGGGAGGGGGATATGACATTTCCAATATATGAATTTCTAATTTTTAGATACATGCACTTCTAGGTACATGTAATTATTCAAGTATATGAATAGTATGTATACATGTACTTTGCTTTTTTTGTGTCTTTTAGGAATGTCTCTTGAGTATTATAAAAAGGGGATTCTTTTCCTCATTTGTAATCGAGTTAAAAATTAATGGAAGCAAATTGAAGTTATAAAAAAATTGAGTTTCAAGAGAACAATATTCTTCTCTTGTGTGTTCTTCAATTTTGTTAGAGAACAAGTTTCTTCTTTTCAAAGTTTGTGAGATTTATAGCAAATTTTAGAGGGGTTCGTCAATGCTTCCAACATGAAGCAGTTAGTGCTAAGGAGGTTCACATGTTTGATTTTTTGTCTGTGGATAGGAAGTGGTGGGGTCTCTTGTCTCGTATGACTTGCTTGAGCATTTTGGTCTGGTTCATGGGGATTTCTCTTGCATTAAGAAGGATGAGTGGGTTTGGGTGTTGAGTAGCAGGAGGTGTTTCTCGATTGCGAGTGCTTATGCGACTTTGCATCCTCTAAGGTCTCCGGTACTGTGGTTTCATTTGATTAGGTTTTAAGGGCAATATCCCTAAATACACATCGTTGAATGGTTGGCAGTGAATGATAGGTTAGGTACCAGGGATTGGCTGCATAGATGTTTTGTTGCCCACTACGTGTCTCCTGCGTTCTGGTAGAGTTGAGTCAAGGGACCATTTATTTTTTAAGTATGAGTTAAAGACGGAGATTTGATGTGGTATGCTTAGGTGGATGACTTTCTCTCATCAATTGTTGGAGTGGATTGTGGAGTTGGGTTGGATGTGTTTTGTTGGTGGAGGGAAAAGGGGTTAGAGGAAGTGGGGGTTGATTGTGTGGTGTGATTTGATTTATTTTCTCCAGAAGGAGCAAAATCATTGTTTGCATGGTGGGGGGCACTTGTCTTGCCTCAATTATCTTGGATCTTATTATTTTTGTGGTTCAGGCCTGTGTTATGTCGTGGTTTGACTAGTTTGATTTAGTTGAATTTTCTTGTTGCTTGGATAGTTTTGTCTTTTCTATTTTTGTTTTTTTTTGTTGTCTCTATCTTGTTTATGGGATGTGGGGATGATTATTGAGTTTTCTTTGACGCCTTAGCTCCAGGCTCTGAGATCTTACTATTTTTGCATTCATGTAAATAAATAAATAGTGATACTTATTGATTATAAGCAACAATTTATGTGTGATTAGCTATCACATTAAACACGTTAAAGTAGACTTCTGCTTAATGGTAATTGACATGATCTTTTGACCTAAAGGTCGAAGGTTTAAGTATCCCCCACTTTAGTTGCACTAAAAAAAAGTTCTATAACTTTAAATGAAATAAAGGACGGTTGTTTTTAAATATAGAAAAATGAACTAAAATATTTATAAAATATAGCAAAATTTCAGATCTTATCAATGATAAACACAGATAGAAGTTTATCAATATCTATCAGTATCCATTATTGATAGATTCTAAAATTTTGTTATATTTTCAACAGTTTTGTCATTTAAAATAATTTTCCATAAAATCCTCATTTGTAGATAACACAAGTGTAACATACATATATACATATAAATAATTTAACAAATGTGGAAGTAAAGATTCAAATTTCGTCCATTTTAAAGAAAATTAAATAGTATCTTTTTAATTATTGAGCTAATTTTATATTGAAAAATGAAAAGTTGGTAAAGAAAAAACGAAAAAGAAGAAAATAAAATAGACTTACAAAAAGCTTGGTTTGAAATGAATTCCAAACTGTTGGAATGGCTTTCCCACGAACAATCTCATACTCTGCCTCAATATGCACATTTTTGTATTTCACTTCCACGGTTGGAAATTTCACACCAACCCTACCACATTTACCCTTAATTTAGTTACAATTGTAACTTGTAGATTCTATTTTTATTTAATCACATTATAATTCATATTGTTTCCATATATATGATTACCATGTATATAGAGCTACAATTTAGGTTTTCATGTATAAAATTTTCTGGTATGTAGATGTGGTGGTATCCACAAAATAAATAGTAGAGACCCACGGTAAAGGACACATAGAGACATGATATACACTGGCGGCAAAAGACAAGTAGTGACCAGTGATAAATCATCCCACATTCCCTATTATTCTAACATCTCTCATTTTGAATGTCTATATGGTACTTCCCCTTGTTACTCCCATCTAAAGTGTTTGATTGCGATTGATTTGTCCTTCTTCAACCTTATGAGCATATTAAACTTGAACCATGAGCTGGCCTATGTTTAAGCTATAGCATTGAATACAATAATTTTTGTTGTTAGGATATGATTCTATATCGAAATGATTATACATTTCTCGTCGTGTTACATTTTGGAAATATAGTATGTTCTCTCTAGTCTTTCCTCCTTCTATGCTTCTCTCACCCAACCTTTCTTCACTAATATCTCTAGGATTGTCATTGTTTTTCTATTATTATGTCTCTAGTAGAATATTTGTCTTATCATGAGGTTAGTACTAACCCTCTTTGATAGCAAGCAATAAATGAGGAGTTGCAAGCTTTAGAAAATACTCATACTTGGTATTGGAGTTGATCAATTGAAGTAAAGATATGCTAAAATTAATTGGTTAGAGGAATTTGTTCTATAAATGAAATTTTAGAATATTAGATTTTGCATTAGTTTAAAAAAAAAAAGAAATGAAAACAATAAAAACAAATGGTCAGAGTTGGGATTTGACCCAAGGACAATCATATCCATGACCATAGCTATCCATAAGCATAAACCAAACCAATGAGCTAAGAAGCACAGACACCAATATGGATACAGGATACAGATACGATAGGATAAGACGATACACTAATTTCTAAAAAACTAAGATATGTATACGTATATGTATATGATAGGATACGACGATACACAAATTTCTAAAAAAACTAAGAAAAAAAATCTAGCAACATCGAGTGATGGTTAAGCGATTAGAGTAGATAATAGGAAAAAAGTAGAACATGAAGATTGAAGAATGGAGTTGAGGATGAAGGGAGAATGTGAATCATGTTTTAGAAGAGAAGAATGAATATTTAATTACGTTTCGAGTTTTTTCTTTTAACATTTTATGTTTTTGTTCTTTATTGTTTTTATCATTTTTAATCTATTTTGTTTTGGATTCCTAGATTTAAGTGGACTTTTAAATAATATGGATTGTGAGTTTGAGTTTTTAAGTGGTTAGGCTAAAATTTGTTTCTTAAAAAATATGAGAAATCAAAACAAGAAACAAGAAACAAGAAATATGAACTTATTAAGTTTTGCTACTTTTTTTTATATTTGTGAATGTTCGGGTCAACTTACGCGTACCTCAATTAATCTCACCGAAAATCTGCCTAACCCTACAACATTTGAGTATCAAGAAAACTTATAGATATTAATCCTAAGTAGGTGCTCACCAGAGATTGAACCCATAACCCCGTGAACTTTTAAGGTTTAACCATCTTGTCCGACTATGAAGTTTTGCTACATTATGCCTTGACCTAAATTTTATCTAATTTGTATACCGAGTGGGTTTCTTTAATAGCAATTCACTAAGAAGACTAAATTACAAGAAAGACACAATTCAAGTTCATCTAAACAATTGAAGTTAAACAGCTATACAAACAAGTAAAATAATAATAATAAAGACTAAATTTGTAACAACTTCAATCAAAATTTATATGAGGCAATCACAATCAGACAATCGTTGAAAGTATGAGAAATAAACTATAAATTAAAACCCGTTCAATTATTATTATTTTTTTTTAATTTGTCAACCCTCCATTGTTGGCCCCACCCTTAGGATGAAAATTCAAAGTCGATCAAATTGAATATAATTAAAACAAAAATTGTATGGTAAAATTGAAATAACATCTTAGGGAGAATTTAAAAAAATAAATTACAAATTTGGTCAAAATTAGTGGGAATGTAGTATTTACGGTTTGATAAAACTTTCGAAATTTATCAAATCGTGGAGATTATTTATAAGGTTTTATGAGACCATAATGTTTAAATTCTAACTCTTAAAACCATAAGATTAAATTTAACTTTTTTCCAAAATTAAAGGATCAAATATGTAATTAACAAAAAAATGTTTTTTTCCCTCAAATTGAATAAATTAAAACAGAAACAAAATAATAATGAAGACCCTATTTGGTAAGTATTTTATTTTTTGTTTTTGTTTTTTAAAATTAAGCCTATATCAAAGACCCTATTTGGTAAGTATTTTATTTTTTGTTTTTGTTTTTTAAAATTAAGCCTATATCATCTACATTTCTTACCAAGATTTGCATCTTTGTTAAGTACATATGGTTGAATTCTTAGTTAAATTCCAAAAACAAAAACAACTTTTTAAAAGCTACTTTTTTTTAGTTCTCAAAATTTGGTTTGACTTTTTAAACCATTGGTTAAAAGTAGATAACAAAGAAAGAAATTTGGAAGTGGAAGTAATATTTATAGGCTTAATTTAAAAAAAAAAATAAAAACAAAATGATTACCAAATGAGACAAAAATGTTTAGAAAAATTAAGCATAGAAGAGAAATAAAATGGCTTACTTGTGGATTCTCTCTCTAATTTTTGTCAAGAGCTTGAGATTATCATTTTGAATATGTTTGATGAGTTTTTGAATAAAGAGATGGCGCTCCACATCTCCAAGCTTAGTAACATCAACAACTCTTCTTCCACCTTTCTCCTCAACTTTTACTCCTTTGACGTTGTCGAACAACGACGATCTCAACCGTTCGAACGTCGGTAATCTCTCGACCGTTGCCCAAAGCGAGGCATCTAAAGTATCCCTCTCGTCGTCCTCCTCCTCTGCCGATGCGCCCGAGCTGCTTCGGAAACTTGAAGTCTGTTGGCGGAGAGATGAACTAGATCTCCTTATTCTTCCGATCTCCGCCACCTCAATTCTAACCGGTTCTATCTCCTCCGTGGTCGGAGCCATTTTTGGAAAATTGATCAACAGCTCAAGGTCAAGTATGAGAGACAGAAAGAAGGGTTGGACTTTGTTTATTTATGTAATTAATTTTCTTCCAATGTAAAAAGGGTACGAACTTAAAGATTGCATTTATTTAGAACTTTGCGTTTAATTAAAATATTTGATGGATGATTATGATGGCCATTGTTTGAGAGAAGACGGATTGATAAAAGTCAATAAAATATGCTAATAATTTGACTATATATATATATATATCCAATACGTGAAGAGGGATTCAAATCATAGATCATTTAGTCACTAACACATCACTTGGTCACTAATGCGATAAATGTAATTTATTATACTTTTATTTTATAGTACATAAAAAAGTTATAAAAGATTATAATTACTATATCAAGTAGTTTTTACCTTTTTTTTTATCTTATAGTTGTTCAAAAATACCATTAAATTATAATGGTTTTATGTTTAAGTTTTAAATTACACTCATATAATGAATGGATACACCCTTTTATTGTGTATCATTTCTTTCCGAATAATTGTAATGAGATAAAAGGTGTGATTAATCCGTACAAACATATCTAGATTTTAGATCGTGAGATTTCATATCTATGGTTTACATTACATCGATACACGAAAAGATTTACCACATCATCATTGTAATTGCTTTAACTCGAATTGTTATAAATGGGCAATGATATGAGTGTTTGTTCAAACATTTGTCCATTGTTAAATTATAATGTCTCATATATGTTAAAATTAATTAGGGTTTATGTCAATTATTATTTTTTATTGTATCTTTTTCTTATCTAGATTATAACGTTTCATATCTATTAAAGTCAAAACTGATTTGTTTTAGATCTCTTTATGAGGATCTCTGTTTCTAATCTATAAGTTCTTTGTATTTTAGTTCTTCGTAGGTTCTGTCTTCAGTCCCAGAAGTTCATCGTATTTTAGTTCTTCGTGAGTTTTGTCTCCAACCTATAGAAAAAAAAAACTAGAATAAGATTACCTCTTAAATCAAAGATCTAAAAACAAAATTTGAAACTTTATTATAGATTAATTCAATTCACAGTCAAACATGATCAAGGATCCATTGAAAAGCTTACATACATTCTATCACAAAAATTATTCGAAAAACATAAAATAGTGAAATAAAGTCACTAAATTCTAAGTAAAAAATCTCAAGGTTTCATTCCATTCAACCTCAGAATATGATCTTTTACGTTCTAATTTGGTGGTTTCTTGTAGCCACCACTTGAAAAGCAACCCCCAACCCTTCATATGCCCAAAACTAGATACAAAAAGTCATGTCCACTATAGGCAAGTTTGGTAACCCTACCATTAATTACCTAAAATTGAGAAATTGTATAAAGTGTCTAAACTGGGAAGCTGTTTGGAAAATGTCTATTTCATTTTTTTTAAAAGTGTCTAAAATTAAATATATATATATATATATGGTATAGCCGTTGGAGTAGGCAACTGAGTGATACGTCGAAATTAACCTCTAACTAGCATGTATCTCAAATTTGCACTGTAGTTTTTTGGCGGTTTAAAATTCAATTTTCATGGTTTCTGATATGGGTATACATCAAACGGACCAAAACCTATTCGGTCAAATTAAGGTCGGTCGGTCGGTTGGGGCTAGGGGTCGGTTGATTGTTTTCGGTTTTTCTAAAAAAAATTTGAAAATCGACCCACCTACCGATGTATATATTAGTTATTTAAAAAAAAAAAAAAAAAAAAAAAACTAAGTATAAAAGTTAGTGAATTACCACCAACCCAAGTCGAAGCCTACTATTTGATTTATTATTTTTTTATATTGCCTAATTTTCAAACCCATTACATTATTTATTTAAAAATTTTCATAAAAAAATGATTGATTTAAAATTAAAAAAGTTGCTAATTTTATTAACCTAACAATAACACATTATCAATTCATCTTTCCTTTTAAAGACAAACTGACCGACTGACTCGAATGATGATCGAGAAAATTTCATACTTTTTTTGTCGGTTTTCAGTGTTGGTTTTCTTCCAAAACCAACATCGACCGACTGATGTACACCCATAGTTTCTGATTTAGGCACACTGATTTTAAACTTTATCATCAAGTCTAAAACCGATCAAACGTAGGTCGGTTTGCTACGGGTTATCATTTAGATGCAATGGTTTTAAAGTGGAGCCAATCAAATTTCATTATTTCCTTTCTTTTACCATTTCCAATTTCTTTTTAGAAAATATTAATAGATGAAAAAATGTCATACTATTTACATAAGAAAAAAATACTGATAGACAGTGATAGACTTCTATCAATGTCTATTGTATAGTATCAATGATAGGTTCTATCCATTTCTATCCACCTCTATCAAAGAGATTAAATCTTAGATTAAATCTTACTACTGTGTATAAATAGTTTTTCTTATATTTTTTAAATCTCTCTTCGTTTTGTGTGTTGCTAAACAAATAAAAAATGAATAATAATAATAATAAAGAAAAAGAAAAAGATCGGTGTGGCACGTCAGGCGTGACGTGATATATTTACTCCGACTTCCAAACTGAACGATTGCAACTTCAACTTGCGATATTTAATAAAAAAAGATATATATAATATATGTGTTCTGACCCGGTTTCCAATAATAATTGCGACTTCCTATATTTATATAATAATGTTTCCTTAATATATTCGAGAAATTGGTTCCAGCATTTTCTAATTCTTTTTTTTTTTTTCTATTTTTAAATGAAGAACACTCTATTTCTTGATGGTTGTTCACATTTCTAATTTCATCCAATTAAAAAGTGTTGTAAAACTGAACAACACCACACCTATACACATATCGGTAAAATATAATATAATAATAAATAAATATAATATGAAAAATATGAGAAATTATGCAAAAAAAAAAAAAAAAATTTAAAGTGAATTTCTCATCTGTTTTTTAAAACTACCCTACGTCATTATTTATAAGAAATTTGGTAAATAGGATGTGTTTTAATGTGAACATCAAGCATCAATAATTACAAGATATATAGACAACTTGAAAATTGACATATAGCTTTTAAGACACTAAGTATTAGACATCTTTTGTTTTATAATATTTATAATAAAAAAGACTTCTGTAATTAAAAATCTTTATCTCAAAATCAAAAGCTAAGATTCTAAATTGTATATGGAAAGTCAAAGAATAAAATAAAATATGTATATCTATTCCTAAATAAAATAAATCTAAATGACAACATCTTGATTTAGGTTTGTTGATTTATGTTTTGATTTTGACAACATCTTGATTTAAAATAAATCAGTAATTTAAAAATGATTGAAGATCTTGATTTAAGTTTGGTCTGAGACATTTGTAACTCAACAAAGATTGTATCAGGTTGCTGAAAGTTTTTCGAGGTAAGTGATTTACTATCGATTTGTCCCCGAACTCAAGTTGGTGTTAAGATTGTGATTGCATCGAAAGCATGATTCTGTTTGGATGAATTGAATTGCTATGACTTATTATGATTGGACTATTGAGAATGTTCTGTAAACCCTTGTTTATGTGACGGAAAATATGATATTATGTGAATATTTGCTATGTTTGTTTGATAGATGGATTGTTAGACTATTCTAGAAGTTCATGAGCATGTTCTAAGATTATGATTGCATGTTTATGCCTATGTTAGATTGATAGTGACTGTTAGTGTTCTTATTGGACTACGTATATCACATGTTGTGGACATTCGAGTTCACATCCTATGTTTATATTTCGGTGTTCCTTTGAAAACATCACTTATACTTATGATTGTGACCCTCCAGGATCACCACTTATGAAAATGTGTCTTCGGGTTCGCCCCCTATGCTTATGTCTATGGCTATACCTACAATGTGTAATGTACACTTGAGTCTCGATAGGAATGCCCTAATGGGTCGCTTACTGGGTATTTTTATACTCATTCTTTTCTCTTCATGTTTTTCAGGTAAAGATAAAGATGGACCGTTGGGACTTGACATCACTTTCGCACATGATTTTCTCAAAGTTTTATGTTTTCTTTACAGTCAAACATTTAAATTATTTGATTGATTTAGTTAATAATTTATTTTAAAGAGGATTAGGGGTACCTCGAACCACTACAAGAATTTTCACATTTCCCCATGCAAAAAAAAAAAAACGTTGGGCAAAGTAAAAAAAAACGTTGGGATAGGTTATGCCGACACATTTTTTTGCGTCGACATTATTGTCATCGTATCCATGTCAGGAGAAGTTCCTCCCGACGAAAGCAATTTTTTTCGGCATAAATACCATTTTTGACAACACAATTGCTTGCGTTGGCATATGTTTTTTCCCAACAAAATACAATTTGCGTTGGGAAAAGCATAGTCCTAAACAACAAAATTTCAATTCAATATACAAATTTATGCTGTCGTTTATTTGCGTCGGCATAAGTTGTTTATAATTTTATATATGTTTTGAAACAATTAAATAACCAATTTTTATTTCCTTTAATACCTAATTATGCACAAACAAAAATTAATCTTCAAACAAATCAATTGAGAATAAATATAAAAAAAGTAAGCCTATATATTTTAAAATAAGACTAATATTCAATATATAAGCAATAAAATTTTATGAACAAAAACTGTATATTTGAGCTTTTCTAACTTCTTACAAATCCCCTATACAAAAAAAAGTTTAATCTTCCCTAAACCAAAATACCCTAAGCCAAAATAAGTGAGATATTAAACCAAACTAAGTAATCATCTCACAAAATCTTCTTCCAATCTCAAAAAAATGATCTTTAAGAATTTACACGAACAACCTGAAATAGGAAAAACAAAATGTTTAAAATTGTAACGACCCAAGTTCAGGAGGGTTACATGAATGATCTGGTATCACATCCGAATGAGAGGGATCATGAGAACATGAAAGTATGGTTAAGAAAGGCTTAAAAGAATTGAAAGTTACTACCTATACCAATAAGGTGCACCTTCCTTTTCGGTGGCTCAATCATAAGAACTCCAAAATTAAGCGTGCTTAGCGTGGAGCACAACTTTCACTTCTAAAAAAAGAATTCAAGGCAAAGGAGGAAGGGAGGATGACATAGCCAGGTCGCAGGGGACGTAGGGGAATGCTGGGGCCATTAGGGGTCAAATCCGGATTCCAAATCCTGGTCCGAATCCTGGGCCTGGGTCGTTACAAAAATGGTTATGAGGAATGATCCCTTTCTCAAGCTACAAACATGTTGTCAATGTTCATAATTAAAACATGAACACCACAAACAACAATTTTACTATCTAAAAAGTTATTAAAATGATTATAATTAAGACGTGAACCCCTCCCCCACATTACGAGCATGTCGTAAATCTACTAAAACAAATAGATAAACACCCTTTAAACCTCCACAACTATCGGATCTCTATAAATAAGCCAAGAAATTATTCTTTTAAAGTTCACAATTAGGCTTCAAGATAATCTAAAACACAATTACAACATATACATCCACTCTCCCCTCCCAAGCTACGAACGTGTTCTAGTTCCACCTAAACGCCATTTAAACCACAAAGTAGCGACAAATACATATAAAGCATCAAAGTGAATCCCTCTCCTCTAAATCCACCTAAATTTCTTTCAAGACTAAACTCGTCATTCGATAGTCCTAAAAGAATATAACTCAACTCTCGGATCCATACAAATAAATCCAAAAACAAAGTTCCTTTAAAGTGTACAATTAAACTTCTGGATAATATAAAAAACAAGTACAACATATACATCCCTCCCTCCCCCCAAGGTACAAAGGTGTCCTAGTTCCACCTAAACACCATTTAAACCACAAAGTGACAACAAGTACACTAAAACACCACATATTTAAAGTGGCTACCATAATTGCAGGATAGCCACAAAACAAACAAATGAAGTTACTAAATCCACTACAACACTCGTATTTGAAGTGGCTACCATAACTGCAGGATAGTCACATAACAATCAAATTAAGTTTCTAAATCCATTAATCAAGAACTAAAAATTGTTATAACGTACCTAGTTGTTCGAAGGTCCATCTCCTTGCTTTTGTTGCGCACCTAACTGTCTTGTGATTTCAATCAATTGATCTTGAAGACCCGAAACTATTGACTTCAACATGGCATGTTCCTCCTTTAAGCTTGTCACCTCAGCCTCAAGCTTTTCATACTTATTCCCAATAACTTTCTCAATTTGTGAGGAATATGTAGCTAAATTGAGTTTTGGGTTCCATCCAAGACCTTTAATGTGGCCTGATCGTTTTCTCAAAACCTGTTTACAAATAATTTTCTCCGTTGTTGGTTCAACCCCATCGATGACTTTCTAATCTCCTCTTGCATTGTCAACTATATTTATAATAGTTTTTTAGGTTATATATTATATATAAGGATTAATATAAAATTACGCATATATAATACAATATAACTTACACATATGTTTCTTTACTGGCTTCGCTTATCCACTCATCCTTCTCTGAGAAGTGACTTTTGCAAAACAATTCTACTTGGCCTACTTTTTCACCATTCTCGATTGTCTATAATTCAATAAAAAAAATATATTCTTTACATTCAATGGTAAATGAATAAAACAATAATGAATTTACATCATACCATACAAATTCATTTTGCACTTGAAGAAAGGATTTTGACCCACAATAATAGTTAAAACTCAATAATAGTTAAAACGGAGATATTCTCTGTTATTCTTGTTCTTCTCCCTTTTTTCATACACAAATTATGATTTATTAGTACAAGCAATTTATGTAAACAATAAGTACAACAAACATATAAAATTTACCTACCATTCAGGAGTCTCTCATCGATCACAAAGAATCTTCCAATCTTCTTTATTTGTTAACTTGTCTGGTGGACTTTCACGAGCAATTACAGGATTCTCAAAGCTATAATAGTGCTTATGCAATTTTGATCTATATTCTCCAAATGAGTTTTTTATTTGTCGATTTATGTACTTATTGATGACATTCGAGAATAGATCCATAATAAAACGTGTCTACATTTTCAATAAAAATTATGATAAGTATACATATGAGATTAATAGAATAAAAGCATAAAATTTACTTGTAAATTAACCTTTATAGTGGCAATGACATCACTAGGCACATCCTTCCACTTAGAACAATGCAATGAAATTGTGTCCCGGGTTGCGGTCCCAATGGCGTTGCTAAACTTTGTAGCAAAGATGCTTACTGGTTTTCCAACATCCTCAGAAATGGTAATTGGGATCCGCCCATGTCGATGTACATATACATCCAAATTAATGTTTCGACTGTGCCCTCGCCCACGCTTCCATTTTGTTCTAGAATTGGATCCGGTAACAAGATCAAATACACTACTTCAATTAGAGGTTACAATAATATTTAGATATTCAACCTAAGACATACTACTATCACCTGGTGCGATGGTCGTTCCTACCTTTATCGAGGGACTCGTAGTCAAAGTGTTAGCTTACCTAATTAGTTCATATGCTAGACGATCTTGACGTTGCCCTACCATAATTCTACAACCAAACTTGAAATAATGAATTATTATGAATTACTTGTAGCAAAAGTGTTAGTTTCCCTAACTAGTTCATCGATTAAACAATCTTGATGTTGACCATTCATAATTGTACAACCACCCAAAACATGAATAACATCAAACGTACTTTAAACGTACATAACACTTGAAATTATAAATTACACGTAGTCAAAGTGTTAGATTCCCTAACTTTCATCTGCTAGACGATCTTGAAATTATGAATTACACAGTGTTGTTATACAGTTATTCACTATCTTTGTCATCAGAATCTAGATATTGATTTGAAGTAGAAATTTTCTCAGTGGACACTTCTACATCTTCGGGTTCATCATTTATAAAATCATCATCGTCTAAATATGATACAATATGATTCAATTGTTGTAGATTAACTTGAGGTTCTACAATAGTAGGATCAACATCATCTCAACATAATATGGCATCCTGGATAGTTCATCGACCTCAATCATTCCAACTAATTCCAACAACTCTAATTCATCATTTTCACCTCCATCTTCTTCTAGAACGTCCCATGCATATTTATTTTGGACAATTTGCACAACTTTCCAACTATTGTCAAGTTTATTGCCGTGATGTAAAAAACTTGTTTGGCTTAAGATGCAAAGATGAAGGGCTCATCTTTATACCAATAATGAGATATTCCATTAGCAAATAAATGTCATTCTACTCCATCTAATGTCTGAGACATTGAATTTTGACAATTTTTACACAGACATCTTGTTTTCCCTCTCCATTTACATGACACTTTGCCACTTCCATGAATTGTGCAACTTCGTTAATGTACTATCTTGAGAATCTATCTTTAAGCTTAATCCAATCCTTATTCATCATTGAACCAAATGAATAAAGCATGTCTATGTTTTGGCAATATGAAGGAGATTTTCCATTATCTCTAAGTTTTGGCCTTTATGATGAAAACAAGAAAGTAATCACTAAATATCTAGCATTCCTTCTTACTTTACAGAAGGGTTGGTCTACATGAAGCATGTCATGAGAACATTGAAGGAACTCTTATATAAGAGTACCTCTGAGCGAAAACAGATATTTCCAAAAGCATTGTGACATAATTACTACATTTACATTCACACATATAGATAGCATCAAACTACTAAACTATCGGCATGCTTAAAGATAAATAAACAAGAGACCAAGCAAACTTACCAATTGAAGACTCTCTTCTCGACAAATCTTGCACTCTCCATGAACGAATGCTCTCGCTCTCACTGGAATGACAAGCTATCGTTCAGCAACACCCAATCGTCTACGACGAACGGAATCCACATGAACAGACAAAGAATGGGGACGACACCACCACTTGGAACCCTTAGTATTCTCGGAGTGAGAATCCAAAGAGTGGGCTCTGTTCGGATTTGGTAGAGGGGAGGAGGAAAAGTGATTGTATACAACGATCAAGCAAGTGGGAGAAGGCAGCGTCTATCGTATAGATATGGTGCTTGATTGTTTAAGTGAGGTACACGATTGTGTAGGAAAAAGCAAGCGATCGCCTATACGATCGTTTAGTAAAAGCTCGGCGCTAAGTGATCATTTAGGAAAACGTAAGCGGCTGTTTAGTTGATGCACGTGTGCATGTAAACGATCGTTTAGTAGATGCACTCGCGCATGTAAGTGAACATTTAGTTAAAGTGAGCTATCGTATAGGCTTTCAATTCACTAAGTGATAGAATGCAAAACACACCTTGAGCTATTAACCGTGTTCCTTTGCAAAACGAAGAAAATTTTCATTTTATTCTTCCGTTACGAAAACCGAATGGAACTTCCCACTAACGTATGTTTACGGAGAAAACGGCGGCCAATTATCTCATAATTGTCAGATTAATAAAATAATAAATATAATCATATTATTCATAATCTATAGTTTAATATCATATATAAACACTATTGTTTTCTCCTTTACTAGATATAAATCATATTATATCCAATTTCCTCCAAATTAATGTATCTCATACATAAAGTCAATTATATCATATATAATTAACTAGTTCAATTATATCATATATAATCGAACTCCCTCTTGTCAGGACATTTCAAACTGACCCAAAAACTTATTCTCAACTTGAATCTAAGCTACCAAGCGGACCTTATGAACCTATGGCTCGAAGCTCCAACGGTACGTGAATAGCCGACTAAACTCTTTAGCCACGAAATCCACCATCTGTTAACTGCCAGACATTCCACTAAAGACCGACATTTGAACTCTCCTTACCATACATATATTTTTGTGTCCATCAGATATAACCAATCATCAGTACGATAACCCTTCACAGATGCTCGTAAGTACAGCTGGGCCAATTTACCGTTTTGCCCCTATAGTTACATCTAACTCCTTAAGTACCACTGATCCATCTAATGAACAATACAACATAGTCTTACTATATGTGAACACCTCTCGGGCCATGAGAAGGCATGTGGCGCCATATCGTTCAAGCTCCGGGATCAACCCTTAAGGGAGCAATCTTTCTACTTACCCCTGCTTCGGGGAAGGAGTGAATTCCATCTTGTGTAGCTGAGTTCCACGTTTTCAAATCAGACGAATCCCTAAAGTGGTAGGTTTGAGTCGGCGAATTGGCCACTCGCACCCATGCAAATCAAAGAACCGCCCTCAAAGGCAAGAGTTCCCAACTCACTCAGGATTGAGGTCATGTTACCTATGGTCATTCTAGTGAAATGAAGTCTCTGTCATGAATGGTGTTATATAACGAGACGTTAACACTTCGTGGTCAGGTCTTATACAAACTCTTTGTATAGGACGCCCCCGCTCGCACGTCCCTACAGCAGGATCAGACCATTTGTACTAAGTCACAACACTTGTAACTTGTTCCACAATGTGAGCCACATCCGTAGCGTTACCAGGATAAGGTTTCCCTCCTATATCCATATACTACAGTCCATTTTGGTTATCACTTAATACATGATCCACTTGTATGTCACCACATACATGCTTAAGTTACATAATGACAATCAAAGATTTTAGTTTATTGGTTTGTGATAAAGTAAATAAAACATCCAATGTGAAAAGTCAAGTAGTGAAGAAAATATCATATATTATACATCACAAGAGTTCGTACAAAATTATGTTTACAAACTACAGGAAACGAGACTTTAGGGCATCATCCCCAACAATCTCGTACTTGTCCTAAAGCGAGTGGCGTGTACAAAAACTAGTACAAAACAATAAACTAGGGCACTAAGGCCCAGTACAAGAATCTCCCACTTCCCTTAGTCCAGCCACGGACGGTCCCGTAGACGCATGCTCTGAAGGTGACCCTCAAACATTGTATCCGTGAGAGTCTTCGTAAATGGGTCAACAACGTTGTGCTTCGAAGCGTTCTTCGTGACGATCTCATCCCCTCGATGCACTGTGAGGTCAAGTGATACTTTTGCTCTATGTGTTTGCAACGCTTGTGACTCCTAGGCTCCTTGGAGTTTGCCACAGCACCACTATTGTCACAATAGAGGGTGATGAGCCTAGATATGTCTGGAACAACTTCCAGTTCTGTCAGGAACTTCCTGAGCCAAACGGCCTCCTTAGCAGCTTCATAAACCACTATGTACTCAGCCTCCATCGTGGAGTTGGCGATGCACCCCTTCTTAGTGCTTTGCAACACTTCAGCTCCTCCATTAAAAGGAAAAACTGACCCTGAAGTGGACTTGGGAGAGTCCTTATCAGTCTGAAATTCAGAGTCTGTATATCAAGTAAGGATCAAATCCCTAGATCCATACACGAGCATGTAGTCCCTCATTCTCTGAAGACACTTGAGGATCTTCTTAACTGTGGTCTAGTGACCCTGGCCTGGGTTAGACTGATATCTACTGATTATTCCCTTAGCATAGCAGATGTATGGCCTAGTACAGAGCATCGCATACATCAGACTGCCAATGGAATATGCATATAGGACCCGTTTCATCCCCTCAACCTCTTGAGGTGTCTTAGGACATGTCCTTAGACAAAGTAACTCCATGCCTGAATGGCAGTAGACCCCTTTTGGAGTCCTGCATTGAGTACTTAACCAACATCTTGTCAATGTACGATGCCTGAGACAGTCCTAGCACTTTGTTCTTACAATCCTGAAAGATCTGTATACCTAGAACAAACTGAGCCTCTCTCAAATATTTCATGTAGAATTGGGTCACTAGCCAGTTCTTAACTGCAGTCAGTAGACCTACATCATTCCCAATGGGTATGATATCATCTACATACAACACTAAGAAAACTACTGAACCATTGACAATATTCTTGTAGACACAAGGTTCATTAATGTTTTGGTCAAAACTGTACGATTTGATTGCAGTATCAAACTAAATATTCCAAGATCAAGATTATTCACACAAAATAATCTTGATACAATTTATTGTGAACCTTAAGATCCAAGGTTTTCTTTATTGTGACATTCTTTAAGCCAGAAAGCCTAGAATAAAAGAACAAATTATTGGATGAAACTAAACTAGATTATTCACACAAGAATGCAAAAAATGTCTTTATTCTTTACAAGAAAACCTAATTTGTGCAATTTTATCTACCATTATGCAAAGAAAAAAAGTAGACTTTGCAAATAAGAAATCAATAGATCCGAATCGTCAATTCATTCCTATCCATTTCTATTAAGGATACATTCAAGAATAATCCAAGAATCATGAATTTCATAAAGAAGAATACAAAATTCTCAAGAGATTTTCCTAATTATCTATTTCCCAAGACTAGGCTTACCTTAGCCATCCATGGTCTTGATTCTTCAATCAATTAAAGAGAATTACAAGTATTGAATGAAAGAATTGAAAAATAGATGAATGAATGGTGAAAATTTGACAGAGTTCACTCAAAGTGCTATGAAAATCTCCCTAATTTCGTCTCTCCCTCGTGCAAAAATTGAATTGTTCCTTTTGTACCCAAGTTGCAGCATAATAATGCTCCAACGAGCATAGCGACGCTATTTCGTAGAAACCCTTAAGCGTAGAGGTTGGCATAGAGACGCTAGCATTACACTAGGTGGGATGAGGTGCACGTGCACATTCACTTTACGTTTCCGTCAATGTTTGTAGCATAATGACATTGAGGGTAGCATCATTACGCTGCTCTATATCCATTACTACTGCCTTCAAGCATGGAGTGGTAGCATTGAGGTAGGGTCATGACGCTCTTAGCGATGGCTTTTTCATAATTTTTCTGTCTTTTTCCTATTTGATGCTTCCAAACTCTAATTTGACTCCTCTTTTGGCTTGTTTCTCTTTTAAATGACTTCTTTTCTTCTCAGGATGAATTTAACTATAAGATCGACATTTTATGCATAAGAATTAAACAAATATGGTAGAGTTAAGGATTGAAAATTAGCTCTTTTTGAGATCTATCACTATGCTTCTTCCAGATTTTCATAAGTGCTTCTTGATTTGATGTGCTTGGTTGGGATGTGAAAATAACTGGCGATGTGTTGTTTTCTCCCAAGTAGGCATATTTCAAATGTGCTGACAATGCTTTTAGTTCTAAAATTGACAGCTCTTCTAATGATGGCTTTGTCTTCTTGGTTTCTCTATTGTCAAGATGAAAAGTTTCAAATTTCCTTTTTAGTTCGCTTAACGCATAATAGACTTGTTCCAGAAATTGTTCTTCATTTTTTGCTGACAGTTTTGATTTACTCCCGTCAATTTCACCGGTCTAATCTACTTCCTCTATTAGATTGCATGATTCCAAGTCATTAGGGTATTTCAATGCATAAAAAACATTAAATTTTACTTGTTGGTCATTTACGCGCATAGTGAGTTCACCTTTATGAACATCAATAAAAAACCACCTAGTGGATAAAAAATGTCTGTCAAGAATGATTGGGATATTTTTGTCGACTTTGTAGGACACTATAATAAAATTTGCACGGATATGAATTTGTCCACTTGGACTAGAACATCTTCAATCTTACACTCAGGATATGTATTTGAACGATCAGTGAGTTGAAGAGTTAGTTTCGTAGGTTGAGCTTTTCTAATCCCCAATTTCTTGAAAATTGACAAAGGCATTAAATTGATGCTTAAGGTCACACAACGCACGACTTACATATATTCCCCCGTATATTGTGGTTGGCCTTTAGGGGTCCTTTTTTTATAAAGATTATCCTTGTCTTTATTTATGTCTCGGATTGGAACAAATTATCATAATTTGTCTCCGCAATTGAGCAGGGAATGGCAAAACTACTAGGATCTTTTATCTTCTCAGGTATGTTGTGTTGAACAATGCACTACTTTCATGCATCAATGCAATAGTTTCAAAATCCCCAAGCTTCCTATTTTTGGACAATATGTCTTTCAAAAATTTAATGTATGTTGGTATTTGCTTCAGAGCCTCCATTAGTGAAATGTTGATGTGCAATTGCTTAAGCACATCGAGGAAGCTTAGGAATTGCTTTTCATCATTCTTGTTCTTCAACCTATGGGGAAAAGGAGGAGTTGAACACAATTCAGGTGTTGTGTTTGAAATTGAAGCATTCACAAATGAATCTCTACGTTCATTATCATCTGCGGATTCTTGCCCTTTTTTCTTTCTTCGTGGAGATGAGTCTCCATACGTTGTTTTTTCTTTTGTTGATTTCTCTGCGTTCAAATGATCAATGGTTGTCTTGATTTGGTCAATTGATGATTGGGTTGAGGTGTTTCTTTTCTCTGAGTTATCGGCAATCAGAGGTCTTCCACCCCACAATGTCACAACATGATATTACTCTTTGCTTGAACTTCATTAACCTCTAGAAGCTTCTGTGTTACCTGAAAATTTCCCACATGGTCAGTTGTTCAGCTCTCCAGCGATCTGTCCCAGTTGAAGCTCTAAATTTTGTATGGATGATGCTTGGCTTTGTAGCAAAGCATCACTCTTCTACATATATTCTTTTAGTAGGCCTTCTATCGGTGACGAGGAACTTGATGCTTATTGTCTCGAGTTTTGCATTTGTTGTCTTTGGTGTCCTTGATGGAATCCAGGTGGTCCACCTCGATTTGTTTGTTGTCTGCGATTGCTAATTTCAACGCCAAAAAAAATTTAAGATGGTTTATCCACCTAGGATTGTAAGTATTTGAATAAGGATTACTTTAGATGAAGTACAACGATTGTGCACTTCAAACGGATATGTAACTTTAGAACTTTATGTCGTGCCTTAATCTCTAAAAGAAATGAATGATGAACCTTATGTACAATGTTTTATCTATTCAAACCCATTGTAAACCTAAACAGAGTCTTGGTGAATCCAAGGTCGAACACAGGGACTATCGACTAAGATGATTGAAATTGATGTTTGATCTTAACGCGATGAGTTTTTGTTATGTGTTGGTAATGTTTTTGTATAACTAACTAAATAAGTAATTAAAAGTGTGGTGGAAATGGATGGCGGTGATTGTGTGAGTGATTACGGATATCGAAAGGTATGTGGTATGGAAATAAAGTGGCAACAATGGAGATGATTACAAATACAATGAAGCGGTGTTTAAGGAAAGTGAAGGAAATATCAGTTGATAAAGCAGAGTTCAAAAAGGTCTACTAACATTTTCTTAAGTAATGCATAAGTCATGCATTCATGTCATTAACTCATAAAAATACAGAACCCATCTCTCGATGTTCTTACATCACAATATCCTATCTCTAGGATGCAAGCAATGGGTTAATATATTGACAAAATGTTAACTTTATCTCTAAAGCTACTTATTCCCTTCCTCAACCCATGTAAAATTTAGTTGCTCATGATCAAAGATAGAAAAGACATGAATGGATGAACTGTGAAAGACATCATATTCATATTAAGAGTATGAGTTTTCTAGCCTCAGTTACTTAATACAAACATAAGTGTAAAGAAAAACATGATAAAGAACAAAGAATAGAAGTGTTAAGCATTGGTCGCAATCTCTCGCTTCTTTTTGCTCATTTGTTGACTGCTTCAATGATGGTTGTAATGGTTGTAGTGGAGCTCTTCCTCTCTCTTCCTCTCTTTTCAGAGAAAAAAACCAAGTTCTCACTCAGAATTCTTCAAAGAAACGTTTGAAAGTTCAGTGGTAATGGCCAAAAAAAGATATTCAAATTTGATCAACGCTCTACCCTACACAATCATGACACTAGTGCCTCACTTGGTAAGAAGATGACTACAATGGATCAGTTGTCTATAGTTTTTTTCTATTACATCAATTGCAGAGATGGAGGATCGAACCTTCAGCTTCTTAAGAACAAAATCATGTCAATTACTATTGAGTGAAACTCATTTTGGCATATGTTTTCTACAGTTATGCTACTATTTTGTCACATTATTTAATATGTTTTTCCTTTAATTACTTCACATGTTTTACACTCCTAATATCACCCTATTCAAATGTAAACATACAAAATCAAAATCCACACAAAGAATAACACGACAATAACATGACAGTTTTGGACTCTTTTAAGTGATGGTAGCCAACCCCATTGGATGAGCTACAACTTTTTTATTCCATTAGAAAAGAGAGATTGAGTTTAGGGGAATACCGAAACATGACTACCAAGAAAAACCCAATATGTGATACTGATCAAGGGATGATGAAAGTCATAAACTAGGTATCTTCTCATACATACCAATTTTTCCCCACACCTTTCGCCAATTTTCAAATTGATTAAGAGAAAACCAAAGAAGTGATGTGCGAGGATTGTATATTGTTAGAAGATAGAAAATAGAGAATACTAGGTTTACGTGGAAAACACAAGAATAGGGAGAAAAAACCACGATACAAAATCTCTTTTATTACTTTTTTAACACACAATGAAAGTTACAACACAAGTCATATTTATAGGCTCTAGCAAGCTCTAAAATAAAAAAGGAAATAAACGTAGAGTAAAGTAAAATATTAAAATACTCTTGGGGCTATAAACTATCCACAAAGCCCCTTATTTCTAACACCTCCTCTCAAGTTGGGTCGTAGATGTCAATCAGACCCAACTTGCTAACACATAAGTCAAAACTTTGCCTCAGTAACCTTTTGGTGAGAACATCAACTTGTTGACTAGATGGAATATACGGAATATAGATACTATCATTGTTCAGTTTATCTTTTATAAAATGTCTGTCAATCTCCACATGTTTCGTTCTATCATATTGTACAGGATTATTGGCTATGTTTATAGTCGATTTATTATCACAATAGAGTTTCATAGGTAGAACACTGTCTTCGTGTAGATCAGACAAAACTTTCTTCAATCAGATTTTTTCATAGATTCCCAAACTCATAACTCTGTATTTAGCTTTAATATTGCTTCTCGCAACAACACTTTGCTTCTTACTTCTCCACGTAACTAGGTTACCCCACACAAAAGTACAATATCCATAGGTAGACTTTCTGTCAATAATTGATCCTACTCAATCAGAGTCAGTATAAGCCTCAATGCATTTCCTATAAGTTTTCTAAACATCAGACCTTTACCTGGTGAGCTTTTCAAATATCTCAGAATCCGATTTACAACTCTATATGTTCTTCGTAGGGTGCCTGCATAAACTGACTAACAACACTGATATCATAGGAAATATCTGGTCTAGTGTGAGATAAGTAAATCAGCTTTCCCACTAGACGCTGATACCTCTGTTTAACAACCAGAACTTTATCAACAGAATCTCCCAGTTTCGCATTGAATTCAATAGGAGCGCCAGGAGGTCTACATCCAGTCATACCTATTTCTTTTAACAGGTCAAAAGTGTATTTTCCGTTGTGAGACAAAGATCCTTTCCCTTTATCTTTCCACCTTCATTCCAAGGAAGTACTTTAGATTCCCTAGATCTTTGATCTCAAATTCATCAGCCATTTTCTTTTTCAACCTGGTGATCGCAGTAGCATCATCTCCTAATAGGACAATATCATCAACATACACAATTAGAACAACAATTTTCCCAGATACTGATCTTTTTGTAAACAACGTGTGATTAGAGTGTCCTTGAGTGAAACCTTGGGACTTAACAAAGGTAGTAAACCTATCGAACCACACTCTCGAGGACTGTTTCGCACCACACAAAGACTTCCTGAGTTTACAAACCTGACGATCAAACTGAGCTTCAAAACCATGGGGGGAGGGGAAAGAACCTGGACCGTGTTTAACTTTGCTATAGTGGAGAAAGTCTCAGAATAATCTATCCCATATGTTTGAGTAAACCCTTTTGTTACAAGTCTAGCCTCGTACCTGTCTAGAGTTCCATATGATTTATACTTCAGAGTGAACATCCACTTGCACCTAACTGTTTTATGTCCTTCGAGAAAAGCAATAAGGTCCCATGTATTATTCTTTTCAAGAGCTCTCATTTCTTCCATGATGGCAGTCTTTCACTCAGGAATTTCCATAGCCATACGTATGTTTTTCAGTATTGTTACTGTATCAAGGCTGGCACTGAGCGCCCTGAACCCAAAAGACAGATTACTATAAGACATACAACTATACATGAGGTACTTGGTGCAGGATCTGGTGCCCTTTCTCAATGTAATGACCATGTCAAGTGAGATATCATAATCCTCAGGTTTGTCTGATTCCTCATCTTTAATGGGATTTTGATTACATTTTCCAGCCTGATGAAGAATACACCCTTTTTTGTTTTGTCAAAGCCTCGTCATTGCTTGCAATCCTATTATTCTCTGTAACTAACATATCATTCCTGTCATTCTCAGTCAAATCAACAATATCATCCTTAACACACAAGTTAGTACTATCAGGGCCAATAGTACCTTGAGCTTGCGTTGGTTCAAATTCATGGACCAGAGCCAGCAGAGTAGTAGGGGACACCATTTCCTTTCTGAGATTCTTCCTATAGTAGGTTATCCAAGGGACTTGTTTAGTGAGTAGAACGGTGTCATGGGCACTCAAGATGGGTTTAGGAATAAGTTCAAGAAGGTCAATAGGAATTGAAGATTTAGACTAGTTGGTCTCTTCACTAATACTCTCCCCCTGAAGATGACTAATGGGAAAGAAAGGTTTATCCTCAAGAAACGTTACATCAATGGAGATGAAGTATTTATGGGAAGAAGGATGGAAGCATTTATAACCTCACTGGTGAAGGGGATACCCCAACAAAGACACATTTCTTAGCATGAGGGATAAACTTAGTTTGGTTAGGGTCATGAATATGGACAAAGGTAGTGCACCTAAAACCTCGAAGAAGAACATCAGAAATAAGTTGCGTGGTAGGGTATGACTCCTTGAAGCATTAAAGAGGGGTTTCAAGTTTGAGGACATGGGAAGGCATTCGATTAATAAGATGAGTTGCAGTCAAAACTACATCCCCCATAAGTAAGATGGAAGTGAAGTAGATAGCATAAGAGATCGTGCAACCTCAAAAAGGTGACGATTTTTCCTTTCAGCCATCCCATTCTGTTGAAGTGTATATACACACAAGCTTTGGTGGACAATGCCTTTAAAAGACAAAAATTCACGAAGAGTATTATTAAGGAACTCATGACCAATATCATTACGAAGAATAGAAATTTTGGTGTTGAACTGAGTCTCAACAGTAGTGTAAAATTGTTGAAATACCGATGAAACCTCAGATTTATAAGTGAGGAGAAAAACTCATGTAAGGAGGGTATGATCATCAATAAAGGTCACAAACCACCATTTCTCCAAAGTGGTGATAATACTCGAGAGACCCCAAACATCACTATGAATAAGGTTGAAGGGCCAAGAAGGTTTGTAAGGTTGAGACGAAAAGGTGACCCTATGCTATTTTGCACGAATGCACACATCACAAGATAAAGAAAAGACATCAACTTTATTGAATAAATGAGGAAATAAATATTTCATATATTTGAAATTTAGATGACCAAGGAAAAAATGCCATAACATACAATATTTTTCTGAATTTGAAAAATAAGAAGCCAAGAAACTAGTCATATAACAGAAAGCATCATCATCAAGGACATAGAGCCCCTATTGTGTCAGGTAGCGTCAATCGTCTTCCCCGAGCTCAAGTCCTGAAAGAAAACATTATCGAGTGAGAAAGAAACTTGTCAATTCAAATCTCTAGTTATCTTACTAATAGATAGTAAATTGTAAAATATTTTGGGTACATGCAACACATTCTGTAAAGTCAAACCATCGAAAGGAGAAATATGACCCTTGCCTGCAATAAGAGCAAAAGACTCATCTGCAATCCGAATCTTTTCATTACCGACACTCGAAAGATATGATAGGAAATTATCAGAAGATCCAGTCAAATGATTTGTAGCCCCTGAATCAAGTATCAATGGTTTCTTACCATTTATGTTGAAGAGACTTAAGGATTGAGAGATACCTGATTGAGCAACAGCCCCATAGGAAGAGAGACCAAGGTCACTTTGGCAATTCACCTGAGGTTGTGACTGGAGAGGCACTCGTTGATTCACACGTAAGAGCTCAACCAGGATTGGACCTACCATTTGGAGGACGTTTTCTACCATTCGATGGTCTACTATGTAACTTCTAGCACTAATCTTTTGTATGTCAGGGTTTTTTCCAATGTTCACACATCAGGGTCTGTTTCCCATATTGCTTGTCATTATCAGAACCAGATAATTTCGTACTAAAAGCAGCATAATCAATAGCAGATATAGTTGTGATGTTCATGCTCTGTCTTCCTCTAGACGAACCTCATAACACACTTCCATAAAAGAAGGTATAGGCCTTTGTCCCAGTATACGACCTCGCACTGCATCAAACTTGGGGTTCAAACCAGCTAGGAAATCATAGACACAATCGACTTACTCAATCTTGGAATACTGAACACCTCCACAAGGGCAATCATGACACAGGTCCATCTCTTGCCAGATTAAGGACAATTTGTTAAAATATGAAGTGACATCCATCGTCCCATATTTGCACTAGTGAGCCTATTACACAGAGTGTAAAGAAGAGATGCATTCTGCCTCTTAGAATATAATTTCTAAACTGCATCCCAGATATCTCAAGCAGTCGCAGCATACAATAATGGTTTCCTTATCTAAGGTTCCATACTATTAATCAGCAGTGATCGAAGCAGGAAGTCTTCTCCTTTCCAAATGCGCTCCTAAGGATCCCCTAGCCTAAGTCTTGGTATCTCACCAGTTAGATACCCAAACTTGTGATGCCCCACAAGAATCATTTTAGTGGACTGATACTAGAAGAAATAATTCTAACCATTCACTTTTTCTCTTGCAATTAACCCTATGGAATTTTCCATAGAACCATACAAATAGTTTGCAGTAGTTAAAGTAGGGAAAGGTTACCTGATTCTTTGAATACATTAGTAGACCAGAAGGAATATCATAATTCACTTTACTAGAATTTAAGTTTGTGGAAGCACCTAGGGTTGCCCCAAGAGTAGCGATTTGTTGCTGAAAACTTGCCTAAAGATTAGCCAACTGCTGTTGAACCATTACTGGAGATAAACTAATCGAACCTTGATATTCATAACTAGGCTGCTCATGATGAGGAAGGTTCGACGACTGTAGATAGGTTTCTTGCGACTGAAAGAGAAAGGAGTTGGGGATTCTCGACATTCCCGCGACAGGGGATTTACCTCTGTGATAGGCGGACGACTCACCAATCTCAGCTTCAAGGTATAGGTTTCGGCTACTGGCAGTAAAGTTGGAGGGATAGGCAGCGGAAACTCTCGGTAACAAGGGAGGAATGTTGGCGGCATTGTGAAAAAGGGTAGCGACGCTAGGGTTTCCTTTAAAGGGTTGCAGCGACACTAGAGTTGGACGGATACGCAAGGACTGAAGGTATCGATTAACTGCGGCTTGGACAGTAGTAACAGTGACGATATCAATGGCAGCAGAATCGGTGACGTGGCATCTCTAGCGGTGACAGTAGCATGGTGGTCAAAATCGACTGTGGTAGGGCTGATGCAGAACTAAGATTATCTTGCACCGGTTGGTTTTCACCGATGGCGGCTAGGGTTTCGTCACCACGCTTTGATACCATGTTAAAAGATAGAAAATAGAGAACACTAGGTTTATTTGGAAAATCCTAGAATAGGGAGAAAAAACTACGATAGAGAGTCTCTTTTATTATTCTTTTAACACAATGAAAGTAACGATAGAAGTCATATTTATAGGCTCTAGCAAGTCCTAAAATAAAAAAAGAAATAAAACTAAGATAAAGTAAAAAACTATCAACAAAGTCCCTTATTTCCAACATAATATATATATATAAAGCGATGATGAAAGCATAAACTTAGGTGTGTATGTGTGTGTGTGTGTATATATATATATATCATAGTTCGACCAAGTAGTAAATAGGGAACATCATCTTGATAAAAGGTTAAGAGGTTATGAGTTCAATCCATGGTGGTCACCAACCTAGGATTAATATCGTACAAGTTTCCTTGATACCTAAATGTTGTAGGATTAGGTGGGTTGTCTAGTGATATTAGTCGAAGTGTATGTAAGCTAGTCAGTCCCCTTTGTTGTACTCTTCCTTAATACTCTTCCTTAATTTTGAATAAATGATTCATAATCACCTCCCACAAATAAAAAAAAAAGAAAATGGAAGAGGAAAAATGAACCGAGTTGTAAAAAAGAGAGACGAGATAAAAACAAGTAAACAAATTTATTGAACTCTCCTAGTCAAAAAAGTAACCACCGTAGAAATCATTAAAAAAAACATCGGGAAGATATTGAGATTGACCTGTATTGGTGCAACTACT
Organism: Benincasa hispida; assembly: GCF_009727055.1. Lineage (NCBI taxonomy): Eukaryota > Viridiplantae > Streptophyta > Magnoliopsida > Cucurbitales > Cucurbitaceae > Benincasa > Benincasa hispida. The sequence continues at coordinate 8,075,928 of NC_052355.1, forward strand.
TTCTATTGGAAAACTTTCTCACCATTGGTATCTTTGGACTTTCTGTTCTTTTAGTCAGTTTCTTTTTTTTATTTCCATTCCTTCAAAAATGTATCTAAGAAGATAATCCAAACTCTCATGCCTACAAAGAAAAAAAATAATAATTATTTGAACTAGAAAAGGTATCATACAGATGATACCAGAAGGATATAAAATCCCATTGGCTGTGAAAAGTTACTATTAATCTAGAGAGGAAAAAAAAGCAACAATAAAATTCAATGCATTGAGAAAAATGCGAGAATATCATAATCATAGAAGAATGGGAATAAGAAAAAAAGAAAGAAGGGGACATATAAGAAAACATACGACAAAAAAGAGCCTCAAACTGACTACAAAAAGGGCTCCAACCCAATAAAATCATGATTATAAGAGTCTATTAACAGAGTCTGAGACCTACAATGAGAAACACCCTCATTGGATCTTTCGACCTCTCCAAAAATTCTATTATTCTTCTTCAACCAAATACCTCAAACAATCAGCAAAAAAGCTGTACTATTAGTTGGCTTTTCATTGAAGTGAATATATAAACACAAGGGTGTTTGCCTTGTGATTTCTTGGATATTTGTGTTTGTTGGGATTTTCTGTTTGCAGGAAGAAGAATCATAACGAATCATAACTCCTTTCTAGACCCATCCAAAACGACCCTCGTGGCTGTAGGAAGTTCACGAGATGTGAAACTGCAAGAAAGGCCCCTTACCTTCCACATGCTTGCTTGAACATGCGTAGTCAGATAGTAAGATACAAGATTCTAAGAATATTTTGCATACTTTGCTGCAAACGCAATGCCATTTAGCTACATATTTTTGTTCGTCTTCTATTTATAAGAAATAAAGAAATTTATAAATGCAAGTTTATAAATGAAAGGCTATGCTTCTACCTTGTAAGTTGTATCTCACAGGACGATAATTAAGGTTGGTCTACCTGAATTCAACTAGGATTGCCTATACAATTGTAGTGTAAGCCTGTAAAAGTTAAAACAAAAATTTGTTCTTGCACCCAAGTAAATCACGTATTCTCATTTTTGTGCAAAGCAGAAAACTGGAAAAAAGAAGTGCTTGCTCAACCCAACATCATCAATGGAACGATTCTTGTAAGTAAATTTTGTAAATAAGTTTACCACTAGCTCCTACTGAAAGTCGTTAAATACTTCAATAGTTGAACTAGAACTACCACACCCACATGGTGGAGAATAAATCCAGACTAGATCTTCAGTACCATAACTTTAAGCAAGATGAATAAAATTGTTAAGCTATATATGCATGTAAGATATATATATACGCATGTATATTAGAAAATAAAAACAAATAAACAAAGAACAATAATTCTAACACCAAAGTCTCATTCAAACTTAAAAATTTGAGCCCAAGGAACTCTCAGAGAATAAGAGTGTACAGCCTATAAATTCAATAAACAAGGGCTAAAAGAAAATATAGGAGGGTTATCTGGTTGTTCTATGAGAGTAGTCCAGATCCACACACAAGCGGTCCAAAAAAACTTATGGATAAAATTTTTAAAAAAAGTAAGAAAAATATGACATGAATAAATAAAGTGCAACAAACCCTGCAATCTGTGACATGAAAACAAATTTCTTCATTGCAGTATACTTAACTTTACTTGAAAAACAGAAAAGATTGTATTACAGCATAGTATTCTTAAAACATTCTATCTCAAAAGTCAATGGGAGACAACTCCAATTCAACCCAATCATGAGCTAATCGTACAATGACAAGAGTAAGAGCTAAAACTATAAGCAGTAAATGCTTACTTACAAGTTAAGTAGTGCACCGATGGGGAAGAGTTAAATCCATTCCATTTTCAAATGGCACCTCATCCAAAAGACAAGGAATCTGCAAATTCAGAGTTGTTCACATACTTAATGTTTTATTTACTTATCTAATTCATGTAATTGCATTTAAGAAGGTTTGTCTAAGGATTTGAAAGGTTATGTGATAGTATTAGTTAAGGTGTATGGATAAGATTAGTATGAACAGTCGAAAGGACATAGTGGTAAAGTGTCTTGGGTATAAATAGAGTGTTATGGACCTTAGAAGGGTGTGAAGGATTTTACACGGTGTCCATTGTGAAACTATAGGAGAGAGATAGCCTTCTCGAAAGGCTATTGGTATTGTAATTTTTCATTGATATTGCAATATAGTTACCTTTGTTGCATTCTTATATTTTGTGTTCGAGTGCCTAATAGGTTTTTAGCTAGATCTAAACTACATAGATGAAAAGTTATGCCTTTTCATGGTGATTGTTCATTTAGTATAAATAGTGTTGTAAATTTGTAATTTGAAGAACAAGTTAGAATGAAATTTCTTATAGGGTTTTAGTCTCTCTCAACCTTTATGCTTTCAAGTATATTCTTGTGTTGAGAATGCATGTGTTGAGAACTTTCGATCTAGTCTGATCAATTAGATTGTGAAGTATTCAAAATCTTGAAGATAGGTATTAAGTTCTTTCTTTTTTATCATTAATCATTTTTTTAAGGAAACTTATTTAACTTTTTTGGGATTGTTTATCATTTTGATATTGGGGGTTATTTTTATTATTGTCGTGGGAGTTCACATAAAATAGAAACGTTCTTGAACATAACGGAGGTAGGGTTAGGAGCATTGTCTACAGTGGTTTACTTGGGCTCTACCTTCATCAGCTGACGGGTGATTATAATAGCTTACCATCACAATGGTCTCTTAATGAACTTCGTGAGTCCAATATAGTCAAGGATAGGAGAAGCTGAAGAATCATTTGCCACTGAATCCCCAGGAGAGGCACAAATGGATTGGTATTAAGAAAAATGAAAACATAAGAAAACCTCATAAATGATAACTCACAGTCTCACATACAGCTTTCATTTCTCATTACAAATTCCTCTCTTCGGAACGGAAGAGAAGGTAGCTCTCATAGATGGAGTATTATGAAGATTGAAGCCTCCGCTAATTGCTTTGAAAGCTCCATACCATGTTATATCATCAAAGATGTCTCTGCCTTCGTCTTGTTCATGCACCAACAACAACAAGTCCCTTCAATACAGGATATAAGCATTGAAATTTACACTTTGCATGAAGAACACAAAATGAACTAAAAGCGTCAAAGAAAGCATACTGGCAGAATGGGGGAGGCTGGACAGGGAATAAAGAGAATAAGTTAATGAATTCAATATCTTGTTTTCAAGTTGCTATCAAATCGTTGATTCCCGAGAATCCAGCATCCAGGATTTCTTGTAAATTCTTGGAGCAACCCCACAGCGACCTCAATATGAATTGTGCTTTGCACAACAAAAGTAATGGTGAAATGTGCAGATGACTTCATCAAGCACAAAGCAGCAAAAGTAATGGTGAGATGTGCAGAAGTTTTCACTCGTGAGCAAATTTTTGAACTCTTCTTTCGTATCTTTCAAAATGAAAACAATTTTCATTTTATTCTTCTTATAATAACCGAAATTATCTTCTCACTTTCACACGATTCAGAAGAAATTCTCGGCAAATTATCACATAACCACCTATTTAAATAAATAATGAATATAATCATATTATATTTTTAACTTATAATTTGATATCACATATCTATTATAGTAATTTCTCCTCTACTTGATATAAATCATATTTATATCTAATTTCCTCCAAAATAATGTAACTCATACATTTAGTCAATTACAGCATATATAATTAACCAGTTCAATTATATCATATTTAATTGAAATACCTCTTGTCAATTTGAACATTTCAAACTGACCTAAAAATTGATTCTCGACTTTATCCAAGCTACCAATGGGATCTTATGGACCTATGACTTGAAGCTCCAACGGTACATGAATAGTTGACTAAACTCTTTAGCAACGAGATCCACCATCCGTTAATTGCCAGACATTCCACTAAAAACTGACAGCTAAACTCTTCTTACTACAGATATATTTTTGTGTTCATCAGATATAACCAATCATGAGTACAATGACCCTTCACATATACTTGTAAGTACAGCTGGACCAATTTACCATTTTGCCCTTGTAGTTACATCTCACTCCTTAAGTACCACTGATCCCTCTAATGAATAATACAACATAGTCCAACTATGTGTGAACACCTCTCGAGCCAAGAGAAAGTGTGTGGTGCCAAATCGTTCAAGCCCTAGAATCAGCCCTTAAAGGAGCTATCTATCTACTTGCCCCTGCTTTGGGGAAGAAGTGAATTCCATATTGTGTAGCTGAGTTCCCAGCTCCCAAATTAGACGAATCCCTAAAGTGGTAGGTTTGAGTCGGCGACCTGACCACTCACACCCATGCAAATCAAAGGACCGCCCTCAATGGCAGGAGTTACCAACACACTCACCAACTCACTCAGGATTGAGGTCATGTTACCTATGGTCATCCTAGTGAAGTGAAGTCTCTATCATGAATGGTGTTAAATAACGAGACGTTAACACTTCGTGGTCAGGTCTTATACAAACTCTTTGTATAGAACACCCCCGCTCGCATGTCCCCTACACGAATGATCAGGATCAGACCATCTGTGACAAGTCACAACACTTGTGACTATTCCACAAAGTGGGCCGCATCCGTAACATTACCAGGATAAGGTTTCTCTCCTATATCTATATACTACAGACCATTTTTGTTATCCCTTAAGATATGATCCACTTGTATGTCACCACATACATGCTTAAGTTACATCCAGATAACCAAGATTTTAGGTGTATTGGTTTGTGGTAAAGCAAATAAAACATTCAACTGAGAAAAAACAAGTTGTGAAGTAAATATCATATATTATACATCACAAGCGTTTGTACAAACTATTTAACAACACGAGACTTTAGGGCATCAACCCTAACAAGAATATATATTAAATTATATGTTATATCAAATATAACATTTAACCTATAGTTCAATATTGTATCAAATATGATATAACCTATAGTTTAATTCTCCCAACAAAGATATTTAATATAAATCTCATTTATATTAAATTTTATTATATGAATACAATTCACATAATTAATATTTAAATCATAAAGTTTGATGGACTTTGACATGTTTGAAACGACTTCCAAATTCATCAAGAATTTCCTAAGCCAAACAGCTTCCTTAGTGGCTTCACAAGCCGCTACATATTTAGCCTCTATAGTGGAGCCAACAATGCACCCTTGTTTGGTGCTCGTCTAAACTACTGCCCCTCTGGTAAGAGTGAACACTAATCTTGATGTGGATTTCCTAGAATCCTTATTAGTATGAAAATCAGAGTTCGTATATCCTGTAAGGATCAGATCCTTAGAACCATCACGATCTTGTAATCCCTCATTCTTAATAGATACTTGAGGATATTCTTAACGACGGTCCAGTGATCATATCCTGGATTAGACTGATATCTACTGACTATCCCAACCGCATAGCAAATGTCAGGTGGAGTACATAATATCGCATACATTAGGCTGCCTACAGCCGATGCATACGGGATTTATCTAATTTCCTCAACCTCTTGTGGTGTGTTAGGACACTGTTCCTTAGACAATATTACTCCATGCCTGAAAGGTAGTAAGCCTCTCTTGGAATTCTGCATCGAATACTTGACAAGCCTCTTGTCAATGTATGATGCTTGAGATATAGTTAGCATTTTGTTCTTTTGATCTCTAAAGATCAGAATTCCGATAACAAACTGAGTCTCTCCTAAATATTTCATTTGGAATTGGGTCGCTAGCCAGTTTTTAACCTCAATTAGTAGACCTATATCATTAAAAAATGAGTAGGATATCATTTACATATAACACTATGAAAGCTACTAAACTATTGATGATCTTCTTGTATACACAAGACTCATCAACATTCTGATCAAAGCCATAAGATTTGATCACAGTATTAAACCTTATGTTCCAAGATCGAGAAGCTTGTTTCAGTCCATAAATGGACCGATTAAACCTACAAACTTTTTGTTCTTAACCTTGGGTTATGAATCCCTCGGACTACTCCATATACATGGTCTCCTCAAGATTGCAATTAAGAAAGGCAAACTTGACGTTCATTTTCCAAATCTCATAGTCATAATATGAGGCAATGGACAGGAGTATTCTAATAGACTTCAACATGGCAACAAATGAGAAAGTCGTCTCATAGTCAACTCCCTCAACTTGGGTATAACCCTTTGTCACTAGACTAGCCTTGAAGGTTTGACACCTTCCCATCAGCACCCCATTTTCTCTTGTAGTTCCATTTACAACCTATAGGTTTAATCCCATCAGATAGATTTATAAGATCCCAAACCGAATTGAATTACATCGACTCCATTTCGAGATCCATAGCTTGAAGGAACTCTTATCAAAGAGGACCTATGAGTAGAAGCAAGAATGTTCCAAATTCATTGTTACAGAAAAACAAACATTCACAAACATACATACAAGTTATGCAACACAAAAAAAATCACGACATGCTTTCAACAAATTAAATACAAAAGAACAAGAGAGACTCACCTTTGAAGAACTTTTCTTCTCTTGATCTCTCGCTCTTTCAAGAACAACCCCTCACGTTGTCGCTGCAACGCCAAACCAATCATCTACCAAATCTCACTGTCGCTCGGCAAACGAACCGTCTTCTATACGAACAAGAAGCAACTAGGACACCACCACTCAGTGACCTTGGTATTCTCGGAGTGAAAATCAAGGAGGTGTGGGCTCAATTCGATTTCGTAGAGGGAAAGATGAAACCACGATCGTATTCAACGACTAAGCAAGTGGGAGAGGTTTGGAGTCTATCATATAGACGGGTGCTTGATCGTTTAGGAAAGTTGCACGATAGTTTAGGTAATCAGGTATGATCGTTTAAACGATCATTTAGGTAATCTCGCTCTTGCGCGCGATCGCTTAGTAAAAGCTAGACGATCGTTTAGTAAACTGCGCATGTACACGATCATTTAGGAAAACTTAAGCTGTCATGTAGGCTCTCATTAGCTAGACGATAGACAGTGTACAATCTGTGAAGCGATTATCCGATCCCTTTGCAAAATGAAAAATATTTTCATTTTAACCATCAGTTATGAAAACTGAATGCAACCTCCCACTTTCACGCACAGTTATAGAGAAAACCATAAAAAATTATCCCATAATTGTTTAATTATAAATAAATATAATAACTAACTTATCATATTATATTTATAACCTATAGTTTTAATATCACATCATATGCAACATTTAAACCATAGTTCTTTTCTCCTCCACTAGATATAAATCATATTTATATCCTTTTCCTCCAATTAATGTATCTCATAAATCATGTCAATTATATCATATATAACTGAACTAGTTTAATCATATCATATATAATCAAACTCCTTCTTGTCAATTTGAACATTTCAAACTGACCCAAAAACTGATTTTCTACTCGAATCTATTGAGCTCCCAAGGGGACCTTATGAACCTGTAGCTTGAAGCTCTAACGATACGTGAATAGCTGACTAAACTCTTTAGCCACGAGGTCCACCATCTGTTAACTATCAAGCACTCTACTAAAGACCGACAGCTGCACTCTTCTCACCACAGATATATTTCTATATCCATCGGATATAACTAGTCAACAGTACGATAACCCTTCACAGATACTCGTAAGTACAGCTCGACCAATTTATCGTTTTATCCCTGTAGTTACATCTAACTCCTTAAGTACCACTATTCCTTCTAATGAACAATACAACATAGTCCTACTATGTGTGGACACCTCTCGGGCCATGAGAAGGTGTGTGGAGCCACATCGTTCAAGCCCTGGAATAAGCCCTTAAGGGAGCAATCTATCTACTTACCCTTACTTCAAGGAAGGAGTGAATTCCATCTTGTGTAGCTGGGTTCCCAGCTCCCCAATTAGACGAATCCCCAAAGTGGTAGGTTTGAGTCGGCAACCTGGCCACTCGCACCCATCCAAATCAAAGGACCGCCCTTAAAGGCAGGAGTTCCCAACTCACTCAGGATTAAGGTCATGTTGCCTATGATCATCCTAGTGAAGTGAAGTCTCTGTCATGAACAACGTTATATAACTAGAATAATACACTTCGTGGTCTGGTCTCATACAAATTCCTTTGTATAGGACGCCCTCACTCACATGTCTCCACATGAATTATCAGGATTAGACAATCTGTAGCATGTCACAACACTCGTAACAATCTACAAAGCAGGCCGCATCCGTAGTGTCACCAGGATAAGGTTTCCCTCCTATATCCATATACTACAGACCACTTTTGTTATCACTTAAGACATGATCCACTGTATGTCTCCACATACATGCTTAAGTTACAACAACAACCAATGATCTTGGTTTATTGGTTTGTGGTAAAGTAATTAAAACATCTCATATTTCATAGACAATAGTGAATAAAATATCATATATTATTACATCACAAGTGTTTGTTCAATACAGTGTTTACAAAACTACAGGACCCAACGAGAGTTTAGGGCATCAACCCCAACAACCTTAGCAGCTTCACAAGCTGCTATATATTCGGCCTCCATCGTGGAGTCGGCGATGCACCCATGCTTAGTGCTTCGCCATACTATAGCTCCTCCATTAAGAGAGAACATTGACCCTGAAGTGGATTTCTGAGAATCCTTATCAGTTTGAAAGTTAAACTTCGTGTATCCAATAATTAGTTCCATACACGAGCATGTAGTTCCTCGTTCTCTAAAGATACTTGAAGATGTTCTTGACTGCGATCCAGCAACCCTGTCCTGTATTAGACTAATACCTATTGACTATCCCCACAACGTAGCAGATGTCCGATCTGGTACACAATATCGTATACATCAAACTACCAACGATAGATGCATAGGGAACCCGTCTCATCTCCTCAACCTCTTGAGGTTTCTTAGGACACATTTCCTAGACAATTTAACCCCATTCTTGAAAGGCAGTAGGACCCTTTTGAAGTTCTGCATCGAGTATTTGAGCAACATCTTGTCAATGTACGATGCCTGAGATAGCACTTGCACTTTGTTCTTTCCGATAGATCTGAATACAAGAACAAATTGAGTCTCTCACAAATATTTTATTTGGATTTGGATCGCTAGCCAGTTCTTAACTGCAGTCAGTAGACCTACATCATTCCCAATGAGTAGGATATCGTCTACATACAACACTAAGAAAACTACTGAACTGTTGATGATTTTCTTGTAGACACAAGGTTCATCAACGTTTTTGTCAAAGCCATACGATTTGATTACAGTATCAAACTGGATGTTCCAAGATCGAGACACCTATTTCAGTCCATAAATGGACCAATTCAGTTTACAAACTTTTTGCACTTAACGTTGGGCTATGAATCCCTCATGCTGCACCATATAAATGGTCTCCTCAAGATTATCATTCAGAAAGGAAGTCTTGGCATCCATTTGCCAGATCTCATAGTCATAAAATGCAGCAATGGACAGAAGCATGCAGATAGACTTCAACCTGGAAACAGGCAAGAAAGACTCCTCATAGTCAATTCCCTCCACTTGGGTATAACCTTTTGCCACAAGTCTAGCCCTAAAGGTTTGCACCTTCCCATCGGCACCCTATTTCCTCTTGTAGATCCATTTGCATCCTATAGGTTTTACCCCATCAGGTTGATCTACAAGATCCCATATTGAGTTGAAGTACATCGATCCCATCTCGAGATCCATAGCTTTAACCTATTCATCTAGGTCAACATCCACCATTGCCTTCTGATAAGAGAATGGATCCTCAACCTCGCCATTGGCTACCATAGCCAGGATTTCAGTGAAACCCATATAGCGAACAAGTGGGTTCGCAACCCTCCCACTACATTGAGGTTCCCTCAGCTCTTGAGGTGGAACTGACCTACCAGATGAACTACCATCAATAACTCTTGCTGATGGAGTAGGCCCTTCAACAACGCTTGTTAAAGTTTCAGTAGTTTCATTGGAAAGTTCACGCAACATGATCTTACTACATGGACTGTGCGCCCTAATATGATCCTCCTCCAGGAAGGTAGCATTCGTAGACACAAACACTCTGTTTTCCGTAGGATCATAAAAGTAACCCCCTCGTGTACCTTTGGGGTAGCCTACAAAAAGGCACAACCTCGACCGTGGTTACAATTTCTTTGGATTAGTCTCAAGCACATGTGCTAGGCAACCCCATATGTGGAAGTGATGCAAACTAGCTTTACGGCCGTTCCATAACTCCAAAGGTGTTCTCGTAACACTCTTTGAAGGAACACAGTTGAGGATATACACTGCTGTATCCACTGCAAAACCCCAAAATGAGTCCAGTAAGGAAGCATAACTCATCATCGATCGAACCATATCCAACAAGATTCTATTTCTCCTCTTCGCTACACCATTCTGTTGAGGTGTACTGTTCGTTGAATTCGTGATGCGAGCTTAGGAGTGTATTGTATGAGGTAATTAAAAAAAATGTGGAAATGCGAGTGATGCGTTAATCATGCATTGGTGATGTGTGAAGGGATGCGTGACACTCCTCTTTATGCGTTCAAGTTTTCCTGAATCAGATCCAAGTATAAATCCAACTCAGGTTCCTGGTAAGTCTAATGTCGAACTCAGGGATTCAGATTAAAGCTAACGTAGAGCTTGCGTTGTAGCTGATGTAGAAGTATCCTAAGTGAATGCGAAATGAGTTATCTACACTAAGTTTGTTGTGTACGTTCAAGAAGATACAAAAGGGTCAAGTAGAAATCAGGGGGTCGTGTGAAAATGGAGTCTAGTGCAGGGGATATGCGTCGATCTAAGTGAAATGTACACATATAAGAATGTGATGTGGATGAAATGACTTGTTTATCTCCGTTTATACGTTAGATTTCTACTTACTTTCTATTCAGCACTTCTTAATGTGAATGTCATACAATTCCCTATCTCTAGGATGTATGTGTTAGTCATAAAATGCAATAAAACACTAGTGTATCTATCTCTAGATGTACCAAGCATTTCTAACTTAGTGCTTGCTTGCTTATTCTCTCGAATAATTCAAGCTAAAGTAGCTTTTACCAAGTGATTCAGTTGGCTTAGGCATTTAGAAATGGATTTTGCATGAAGTTATAGATGCATCCAATGTAAAGCAAGAAATAAACAGTGGCGAAGTGTAGTAGATCAAATATGTGAAATCATAAAAAAACTGATTGTCTTTACAACATCAATACTCAATCAAATGAGATGAAGAGAATTATAATTCAGATGAAAAGAAAGGAGTCAAGCCACAGAGTACACTCTCTAGTCCTCTTTGGCTCAATTCAAATTCGTGTATAACCAACTTGTAGAAGAAATGGAAGAAAATTTTCTCTCGAGCTAAGCTTTCTCCACTCCTTGATCGACAGTAATGGTGGTTGTCTTCCTTTTTGTCACAGCAGCACAGCTCTAAGTCTCTAAATTTCAGAATTATACGAATTGAGCTAAGATCCCCTCATCTTGTGGGACTTCTTCTTCTATTTATAGGCATTGTTCTTCATCAGCTTAATGATAGGGCAGCATTAAATTACATACCCTGGTCAACCGCCTGACACTCAGATACTTTTCAGACGCCGCCGGCTGTAGATGCCCATGCTTGCAAGTGGTGATTTGACACAAATAACCTAAATCAATGAACCTTTCTTGCGTTGAAACCCCTTTGACGCATGCCTATGTGTTGACTTGCCTGTGGCATGGAATCTTTGTTGAAATCCTGCAATATTATGCATTAGCGCCATAGTATTTCAGTAATAAACACTCTTTTGCATGAGTTTGTAGTGTTTGAGTAATTCCATGTGTTTTCTCTAAGAATGATAAGATTTTATCATTAAAGACCCTAATTGTTCCAACTTTTGAGTGACAATAACTTGTATTTCTACAAGTTATCATGTACCCGATGCTGAGAGTTGGAAAATGATTCCATGTTCTATCATATAGTTCTGGAACTCCCAATCCAAAAACTCTCCACCCCAATCTGATCGAAGTGTTTTAATCTGTCTATCCAATGCGTTTTCAACTTCAGCCTTGAACTCTCTGAACTTTTCAAAGGATTTAGACTTTTGTTTCATCAAATAAACATACCCATATCGAGAGTAATCATCAGTAAAAGTGATGAAATACTCATAGCCTCCCTTGGCTGGCACATTCATCTTACCACAAAGGTTATGATGCATTAACTCTAGAGGCTCTTTGGCTCGATAACCTTTTCTAGTAAAAGGTCTTTTAGTCATCTTGCCCTCAAAGCAAGATTCACACACCGATAAAGAATTTTCCTCTAACTCGCTTAGAAGTCCATTCTTCACCAATCTCTCAATCCTATTGAGATTGATGTGCCCTAATGGAAGGTGCCAAAGTTGGGCATTTTCTTTTGGAGAAACCTTTTGTCGTTTATTTTGAGTTACGATAGTTTAAAACATCTCTATGTTATGGAAGGAACTCGTTGCTAACGGCCTTAGCACATACAAGTTGTTTTCCATATTTGCTAAACAGATTTCAACTTCATCTTTATGAATAAACACTTTATTCAAATTAAAATTAAGAGTATAATTACACTGTATAAGACACTTTATAATAATCAAGTTCTACTTTAACTCAAAAAATACATAAACATCATTCAAAATGATAAAATTCTTCTGTAAAGTCAACTGGAGCCCTCCCACTGCCACAATAGAGACAACGTGCCCGGTGCCTACTTGCATCGTCATCTCTCTAGCCCCAATCTGCCGCCAAGATCTAATCTCTTGAAAGAAAAAACAAATATGATTAGTGGCTTCAGATCAATAATTTAGGCAGAATCATCATTCTCCACTAAACATGTTTCCAAAACTAGTAAATCATATTTACCTTGTTTTGCCATGGCTTTAGCCTTCTTCTTTTCCTTCAGCCAACGAGGACAGTTGCGCTTCTAGTGCCGATCCTGATTACAATGGAAACATTTTCCTTTGTCACTGAGCATTGGTCACCTTCCCCGTTGGGTGACAAGCTGTGGGTTAGCAGGTGCCTTCCCCTTCCCCTTACCACTCTTCTTCTTCTTCCACTTGGAAGTGTTAGAAGTAGAAGGTGCAGACTTAGTTCCTGAGGTCGAACCCCGATGAAAATTCTTTGATGATGAAACAACATTTGCCTCACCAACCTTCTTCTCCTTACTTTTCAACAAGATTGGAATGTCTGCACACTAGAAGAATTTAAGGCTTTAATGTTGGTTGAGAACTGACATGAAAGATAGTGTTATTAAAGCCCTTTAATCTCGATTGGAACTGAAGCCCAAAAATCAAATGAAGCCCTTTAAACTGACTTTGAAGCCCATAATTTGTCCGTTTTATCAATTATTGTCTGTTTTTTTTTTTTTTTTTTAAATTTCGTTGCCAAATCCATTTTTCGGTCAAAAAGTATAACATGACACATCATCATCGAACACTGTGGCTATGACATATTATTCATGTATGGATTGTAAATCTATTACATTTAATTCACAAATTCTGCTATAAAATTATAATTTAAAAGGCCATACAATAATTAAGGCCTTGAAAACACAAATTACAAGTAATACAAACATTATGATTTAACAAACATTATGAGTTTACTGTCCCTCTCTACTTGGTAAGTATGTATCACTTCATAATTCTTCTTGAACAGACCCCCCCAGCTTCAGCAGTGTCTGGTTATAGGCATCTTTGTTTGACCACTATTATTCAAAGGATCACAAAAAAAAAAAAAAAAGGTTTAAGACAAAGGATTGAAAGTGAAAATGTGATCAAAATTCATATTCAACTAATCGTGTTTATTGGAAATGTGCATAAATAGTACATTCAAGACAAAATTCGTGTAGTGAATGTGTTGGATCTAGAGTTCCCTAAGAAAAAGTATAAAGAGGTTGCGATACCAAATCTTTATTCTTTGTTACACCTACAAAACAAGAAAACTCAATAGTTGAATAAATGAGAGAATCTTCTTTTTCAAGATCTTGAAGAAGAGAAGCTTGGTTACCTAGATATGAGATACAAAGACGATGGAAAATTTTCGGCAGCATAACGATGCTACCACAACAAAACCAAAAATTTACAAAGCTGTTCAAAGAAACACACTCCCAAAAATATTTCACAATCATTTGTTATCAACAGAACTATCAGAATTTTCAAAAAATGAATATTCAAGAACACATACATCAATAAGAAAATTTAGCTCATAATGTACTTCAAATCTCAAAAGTTGTCACAAAAACTACCATAGTGCACAAATAACCCATAAACTCAAGCACCTTGAATCAAATCTAAACTACAAATGAATAGTACCCATAAGTCATAAACAGGTGTTACATTCTAATCCAATATGGTCCAAAGAGAAATAAGCACACTATAACTTCTCAAACAGGAATTTTCATATCGTTAGAGTCACTTGAAAACACTTAGAAACTATGCTTAAAATTGCAAGCATTCAAAAATGCACTTACCAGGAACAATTTTTACGTGAATCCCTTGCTGTTGCAAGAAATCCATCTCCTCCCCACCCCTTCCAAACACCTAAAAAACATACAAACAACACCATTAAAAGTATAGGGTAGAAAAATCCATAGGCCTACTAGATACATCATTAAAATGCAACTTCTCATATATGTAAAACAATTGCTTTTTAGGAGCTCTACTATATTTTGTCACACTATCATAAAAAATAAAGGAGCTCTTATATATTTATTCATCTAAAAACTTCTTTACAACCCATGAAATTAATGTTTAAGTCGAATTAGGAATGGGAGTTTGAAGATTGCATGTAATACAAGAAATTTTAAAGGGAAAAAATGGAAATACGTTTGTCGGAGTAGGGTAAGAGAGGGCCTGGTTTGTCGTTGATGGTGTGAGTGTTGAAGGCTTGGTGGAATTAGATTCAAATTGACAAGATTCCTAGATTATCCAAACAAGATTCCAAGGACGAATTAGATTCAAATTGACAAAGAAGCACAATAAATGGTTAAACAAGAGATAACAAAAGATTCGACGATGATAATGAAGAATTAACCTAACCATAATGCAAGAATAACTCACAAACTACCATAGTGCAATCGGATTCATTTAGACAAATAATGCATAAACATAAACTAGCAAAGGATGCGTAAGAAGTTCCACTACCATAAATCACTCAATGAAAATTATAAATAACTAAGCTATGACTACCATAACTGCAGGATAGTCATAGCAATCCAACGCTGAATCTAATCCAAAATTTTAGAACAAATAGATTTCTAAGATAAGAGTCTTATAAATATTACACATCCCTATCTTCCTTCCAAATCCCTAAGAATCAAAATTTAGCCTTACACATCAAACTTGAAACTAACAAAATGATAAACTTCACTCAAAGTCATTTCATTATTGCTCAAATGTGTTAGCTCCCAAATTCTAATTCGACCAGTTTCCAAAAGAACCTTGCTCTGAAATAGTTTTGTATCCACTCGAAAAGGCTAAGAAGAGAGTATTTTAAAGAAAAAGAATCGCCTTGTCAAGAGAGAAGAAAAAAAAAAGATAAGAAAAGAAGTAACCTATCTTTTATATGGTTCAATCACCATAATATTTCTCCTTTCTCTTGTATATCCTGTTCAAGTGAAAAAAAAAAGTGTAGCAACAATTAGTAACCTATCTACTATTGAGATAATTTTGATCATAAACAGAATCGATCCTCATAGATTTTTCTAGTTTATCTAGTTGCACTTTAACGCTCAAAGCATAAGAATATTATATTTTTCACAAAGGGACTTGAGCAAACAACAAAGTACCTTCTTGAGTTGGTTTTAGTAACTCACTTCTTTCCCAACCCCAGAAGAATAGCAATTGTATGCATAACAAAGTACCTTCTTGAATTGAGATGTATGCATCCCATGTGTAGAAGCACATCAACTCTCTCATAATTGTGTTCCATGCTTGATTATGACATCCCGTTCTTCCTCAAGTATATTGAAAAGTGTTAAAATATTAACTATTTAAAGTGAAACCTACATTTTATCTTACTTTTATCTCTCAACAAAATTATAAACATCCTATATATCAAGGTTCTAAAAGAGAAAAAAAAAAGAGAGAAATCAACGAGTTAGAAGAATTTATCTGTAATATTTTTCCCTTTCTACTTTTCAAGAAATCTTAGCTCTTCTAGTGGACATAGGCACCTCTTTCCAAACCATGTTAAAATTTTGTTGCCTACTTCTCATACCTTGCATGCATAAATTTGCATTATAAGTCTTTTGATCTTAAAAGAAAAAAGTGCCATTATTACTAAGCATTGAGAACTCTCAACCTTTCTCTTCCTTCTTTGTACAAAATAATTTCATTTTTCCTCAGCATTCAAACACAAGATAGAATCACCAGCAAACAAATTGATTACGACTAAACATCTTCTTTTCATTTAATAGGAAACTACACACAATATTAATAATACTTTAAAATGTAAAGAGGGTGATAAAGCAT
Source organism: Benincasa hispida (assembly GCF_009727055.1). Taxonomy (NCBI): domain Eukaryota; kingdom Viridiplantae; phylum Streptophyta; class Magnoliopsida; order Cucurbitales; family Cucurbitaceae; genus Benincasa; species Benincasa hispida. The sequence continues at coordinate 8,092,349 of NC_052355.1, forward strand.
CAATCTGATAAAGGCCAAGGGAACTACTGAAAAAAAGGTTTTAAAAAAATGAGTGGTGTTTATATTTATGGTTTCTATGGAGCTACATTAGCTCCTCTCATTAAAAGAAAAAAGTATCCCATGTAAAAATTTTATGGAAAGAGAACTCCCAAGAGATGATTGTAACTGTAGTCTCCAAAAAATAAAACACTAGTAAAGAATTGTAACAAAAGAAAAATGTTGTGATGTATTCTAGATTAGGCCTAGGAACATGAGTCAAAATAATATTCATCACATGAAACGAGCAACGGAAACAAGATTAGAATAATAGAGTGATGAACTCTGGTTTCTTCTACTTACAACCAATATACAGCACCCAAATAGCAAATCAAACGAGCAGAGTATCAAATTTACTCAGCTTAACAACAACACGCCACGATAAACTCCATCGAAAACCAAAACCCAAATTACATTATTTAATAATCAAAGCCATATCAAACAAATTTCAGTTATAGAGCTACTAGTAGTCTTCATTCTATCAAACGAAGAAGGGAAAAATAACAAATAAAGAAAGAGTAAATACTCGTTAAACAGAACAACAAACAGATTCCATAACTCAAAAAAGTATAAGTATCTTTAAAACCCTAATGCTAAACCTGTTGATCTCAGTTGGATTTTGTTCCTTCTCCTCTATCTGAATCCCAAAGATGAAAAAGTCAATCAGATGTAGAGACAAAAATTCAAACCTACAAACTTAGAAACAAAATCCAAGAACGCTAGAAAAAGAAATGACAAAAATTCAAAAATTTGGAGTTAGAAAAGCTTGAGCACTTCGTAGGATAGTTCTTTTTGGTGTCTTTACAAATTAAATCAGGCCCAGAAAAATGGGAGAAAATGGGCAACAAAAATGAGGGAATTGGGTGTTAATGGCTCGTGCGAACGAGTGAGATTCAGACAAAGGAGAATAAGAAGGAGAAGGATGGAACTGGAATTTGAGAGATGAGCATTGAGTAAGGGAGCTTGAGTGCCAGAGGGAAAACTCCACCAAGGGGGGTCTAGCTTGAGCCGCACATAAGGAAGGACACCAGTTGCTTGGGTTCGGTGAGAAGAAAGGGGAGAAAAATGTCACTATCATCGCTTCCTACTCTATTGTCCAGATGAAGAAGACTCAAGAAGAGGAGGCCAATCGACTGTTATGTGAAGAAGAGAGGGAAATAGAGGGTTCTCCTAAAAACTTAATCTTTTGACAATTGGGGAAGGAGGGAAACAAAATTTAAGGGATAAATGAAAATGGAGGAGGGAGGGAAACAAAAAAAAAAGAAGAATAAAGAAAACGGACAATGTCAATTTAAAACCGACATTAAAGATCCATTTTTTTAAAACCAACATTATACATCTGGCTTCACTTTTTTCAATCGACATTAAAACCCAAAATTCTTGTAGTGGCAACTCGTTGAGGAGAGTTATAAGGGTATAGTCCACTTTGTTCAGAATCGTATTACTGACAAAGTGCAAGAAGCTATCCGACAACGAATGCAGAATGATGCTAACCCAGTTGCCCTCATCGATGCATGACCCATTCATCTCCGCCACATTGAATTGGTCCATCATGTTAAGCACATGTTCACGAATAGAGGTGCCTTCCTGTGAAACTTGGATTTCCATTATTCCTACTAAGCAGGTCGTTAAGGAAATTAACTAAGTAAAAGTTAAATTCTATGTTGAAGAGAAGGAAATTTCTAAGTGTTGGACTAGGCATTTCTATGCATTGGCCATAAGATCTTTAGAAAAAACAGGAAGTAGCATCAACTTAAAACGAGGAGTTCTCCCAGAATACTCGTGCGTTTGGAGTAATTCAAAAGTTATCCGAAATCTAAAAGAGTCTAGTTTTCATGAGGCTTCCAGAGAAGAAGCTCCAAGGAATCGGGCTGGAAGCTGAGAAAAATGCAGAAGGGTCAGGCTGTCAGGTAAGCTGGGCTAGTATTGATGTTTTGACGATTCCAACCAAACCACGAGGATTTATGAGTTAAAATTTTAGGGTAATATTTCTGAGACATTTGAACATGTTTGCAAAAGGAAGTATCTTAAAATAAGGTCTGGAACTATAAAGTAATCTAAGCTGATATTTGAATCTGGAATTTAGGGTTCAAAAGGGAACCAAGGAAACCTAAGGAACTTCGGAAAGGAAAGTTCCAAACCAACCAAGGTGAGTAGTTATGTGTGTTGTATTGTTGATATAATTTCTATATATAGGTAAATATATATAGGGGATAATGTTAAATTGGCATGGTCAGGGATATATGTTTATCTGATTACTATGCTTGTTGAGATATTGCTTGTATGTTTGTTTTGGAAATTGAAATTGTACCTGGATACATAGTTAGCATGCTTGAAAAGGGTACTTGGCGGGAAAATATAGTCATCTTCGGTCGGCAAGAAATGATAGTCGGTGACGGCCGACGGGAAAATATAGTCAAGTTACCTAAGCATAACTAGTGGGAAAATAGTCGATGTGCACATTGGCAGGATAATAGGGTATAGGGAAAGTTTCAACAAAAATTGTTGTTGTCTTAGTATACGTGTGAAAGTACTGGGGATGTTTTTATTATGTGATAAACAATGGTCAAGCTGGGGGTTGATTGTTTTAACCAGCGGTCGAGCTGGGGATTGCCCAGCGGTTGGGCCGTAAAATAATAATAAACTTGTGGTAATGTTTCTGTTGACTATGTATTGCTTTCCCAAAAGTATATTTCTGTTGAAAAAGTTATTTGTTTATCTAAAGGCACCACTCACTGGGCTTTATAGCTCATGTTTCCCATGTTTTATGTTCCCCCCCCGCCCCCCCCCCCCAGGTAGCGAAAGGTGAGGAGTTCCAGGGTGCTGCTAAGGTCAAGGTCTGCCACAAGCCACAGTTACACTTTCGGAGGGTTTTACAGTTGTTGTTGTAAACTTTGTAGTTAAGTCTTGGAGTTGTATAACGTCACATTGTTGTAAAATAAAATGGGCCTACTTAATTATTTGATTGTTCAATTTGTACATTGTTATCAGAGTTATTTCCGTAAGAGTTATTAGGCAGTAAGTGTCAACGAAAGGGTTGATAGCTGCTGTAGTCACGCCCTTTCCAAGGCTCAGAGGTGGAATTGAAGATGCATTTCAGAGCCTCATGCTTGAGCAGTCCAGACAGTTGTCCGAACATTCCCTGCAGGGATGCCATGATCTCACGCACCGATACCATATGGCTCATGCTTTTTGGGCAAAACGTCATTAAGACTGGCCAAGATATAAGCTCGGGCCTTCTCGTTCGCCCGTGTCCAATGCTTATAAGCCTCTCGAACATTTCGAGTGTCGTTCTGAGGTGGAATAAGAGGACACTCCTCTGTAAGGACGAACCTCAGGTCATCGATGATTAAAATGGTTGTGATTGTGTGTTTTCAACAAACATAGTTTTCGCTAGTCAGTTTTTCGGTGCTTAATATAGCTAACGTGCCTATAGCCATAATTATGTTGCTGAAAAACGAACAAACTTAATGAGTGTATGAAATACCACATTTTAACACTAATTTTAGTTTTAGTGAAATAGTTTCCAAGTACCCTAAGTAAAAGACTTCTATTTCGCAATGATGCCCCTGCGAGGCAGGACAAACATCACCGGTGGGGTGATCAGATGCCCCTTCTATGGGATGAGACACTTTCAACCATTAGGAAAAAAAACTCTTGTAACTGACCATAACAGTCACCATTTTTTGGTCCAGAACTGTTAACACTTAACAATTCCGCGTAAGTGTAACCCCTCATTTTCAGCCTTAGAGTCCTGCCCTAATGTACCCACTGTAGGGAAAAATATATTAGGACAAGAGACTAAAGCAACCTTATCCTATACAAGAGATCAGATATAGAGTCGTGCAAAACTACCATCCAATAGGGGGACACTCCCAGGGTGCCTCGAGGCGATGCACAGAAATGTTATCCAACCTAACAAGAGAGACCGTGGGATATGCTGACGCACATCTCGCTCCCATTTACTATGAACATTCTCTTCGTTCACTTTGATATTTATCTACCCAAACACCATCCTAAGTTCACGTGCATGTCTATCTTATTGATTTTACTTCTAATTTTCCTTATAACACTTATAAAAGAAACAACCAGAACTCATACACATTGCCATGCACAACTAGGTATTTATAACTCTTATAAATTCAACCTATGTGTCATGCTTCATGCAATGTCCATTCATTACTATATATAACTTTTATATACTTGGTATTGAACAAAGCAAACATGCTTCCATACACCCTTATACTATAACACTTCTAATATAAAGATGATGCATGTCTATGCTTAATGCATGCATAAATATAACTCTTATATTATATGATGCACGAGCATGCTCTTATGTAATTAAATCATGCAAATTACTATATCATAACACTTACAATATAGAGATGATGCATGACCAATGCATAACCTAAGGTGGTATTTTAACTATATGGCATACCATATGACATATAATCAAACATATATCCTATGTACATTCACCAAAGACTAGTGGGCCGGGATGATTTTCCTCAAAATCGAAAATAAAATTCTATCTATTACATAAATCCATCTAGAAAATCGGTTCACAGGCGAACCAGGTCTTGAACCGCCCAGGCGAAGCCTCCTTGATCCTTTATTAAACAGGACAAGTATCCACGATCGTTTAGGTACGATCGAGTACCATTTATAATGCGATGAAGCATGAGGCACTCGATCATTTAGCACACCAAATTCAAACACGCAAGTCTAAATGATCGTTTAGACGATGACTTTGCTGTGAAGCACGATCGTGTAGATGATCATAGAGCAAGCGCTTAAGTAACATTTTACTCCGCGATCGTGTAATCAGTAACTAAGTGATGAAGCTTGCTGAGCTACACGATCATGTAGTGCACGTGCGTCAACCTTGCTGCCGAGTATCTCATATTCAACGATCGCTTACCCCATCGTTTACATGACCTGACCAACATTTGATATTTTTCTTCCTCGAAGGATAGAGCAATTCCTTGCCTTGAAACTTCATCATGAGCGACTCAAAGTGACTCAAACTCTTTGAATTATAGACTCAATAGCAAGTTAATATGCCCAAAAACACAGGGGCCCTTACAATTAACTTTAAATGTAAAAGAATTAAATAACCAGAGGCATCATCCCATAAAACTCCATTAATCCACATCCACAAAACTATTTAACACTTAAAAAGAATGTAGATATGTTTTACCCACCAAGAATGCAAATGCCATTCTATACAACAATGGCTTTAGAATAACATAATCGGGCTCTAATACCAATTGAAGAAACTCTTATCAAAGAGGACCTATGAGCCTGTCTCTTATACACATCTAGATGTGTATAAGAGACAGACCTTGGTATTCTCGGAGTGAGAATCCAGGAGGTGTGGGTTCTGTTGGATTTGGTAGAGCAAAGGAGAAAAGCGTGATCGTATTCAACGACGAAGCAAGTGGGAGAGGATTGGAGTCAATCGTATAGACGGGTACTTGATCGTTTAGAAAAGATGCACGATCATTTAGGTAATCGGGTGTGATCGTTTAGACGATCGTTTAGGTCATCTCGCTCTCACGCGCGATCACTTAGTAAAAGCTAGACGATCATTTAGTAAACTGCGCATGTACACTATCGTTTAGGAAAACTTGAGCTGTCGTGTAGGCTCTCGTTAGCTAGACTATAGACATTGTACAATTTGTGAAGCGGTTATCCGATCCCTTTACAAAATGAAAACTATTTTCATTTTATCCTTCAGTTATGAAAACTGAATGCAACCTCCTACTTTCACACACGGTTATGGAGAAAACCACCAAAAATTATTTCATAATTGTTCAATTATAAATAAATATAATAACTAACTTATCATATTATATTTATAACCTATAGTGTTAATATCACATCATATGCAACATTTAAACCATAGTCCTTTTCTCCTTCATTAGATATAAATCATATTTATATCCTTTTCCTTCAATTAATGTATCTCATATATCATGTCAATTATATCATATATAACTAAACTAGTTTAATTATGTCGTATATAATCAAACTCCCTCTTGTCAATTTGAACACTTCAAATTGACTCAAAAACTGATTCTCAACTTGAATCCATTGAGCTACCTAGGGGACCTTATGAACCAGTAGCTTGAAGCTCCAACGGTACGTGAATAGTTAACTAAACTCTTTAGCCACGAGATCCGTCATCTGTTAACTGTCGGGCACTCCACTAAAGATCGACAGCTACACTCTTCTCACCACAGATATATTTATGTATACATTGGATATAACCAGTCAACAGTATGATAACCCTTCACAGATGTTTGTAAGTATAGTTGGGCCAATTTACTGTTTTGCCCCTATAGTTACATCTAACTCCTTAAGTACCACTGATCCCTCTAATGAACAATACAACATAGTCCTACTATGTGTGGAATCCTCTCGGGCCATGAGAAAGTGTGTGGCGCCACATTATTCAAGCTCCAAAATAAGCCTTTAAGGGAGCAGTCTATCTACTTACCCCTACTTCATGGAAGGAGTGAATATCATCTTGTGTAGTTGAGTTCCCAGCTCCTCAATCAGACGAATACCCAATGTGGTAGGTTTGAGTTAGCAATTTGGCCACTCGCTCCCATCTAAATCAAAGGATAGCCCTAAAAGGCAGGAGTTCCCAACTCACTCAGGATTAAGGTCATGTTGCCTATGGTCATCCTAGTGAAGTGAAGTCTCTATCATGATGGCGTTATATAACGGGAATAATACACTTCGTGGTCCGATCTCATATAAACTCCTTTGTATAGGACGCCCCCGCTCGTATGTCTCCACATGAATAATCAGGATCAGACCATCTAATATCACAACACTTGTAATAATCTACAAAGCAGGCCGTATCCATAGTGTCACCAGGATAAGGTTTCTCTCCTATATCCATATACAAAGACCATTTTGGTTATCACTTAAGGCATGATCCACCTGTATGTCTCCACATACATGCTTAAGTTACAACGACAACCAGGGATCTTAGTTTATTCGTTTGTGGTAAAGCAGTTAAAACATACCATGTTTCATAAACAATAGTGAAGAAAATATCATATATTATTACATCACAAGCGTTTGTTCAATACAGTGTTTACAAAACTACAGAACCCAATGAGAGTTTCGGGCATCAACCCCAATATAGCTTTGATCCACTCATCTTTGTCAACGTCCTCCATTACCTTCTTATAAGACAATGGATCCTCAACATCTCTGTCAGCTACAATCGAGGATTTCTGTTAAACCCATGTAACGAACAGGTGGGATCGCAACCCTCCCACTGTGTCGAGGTTCCCTCAACACTTGAGGTGGATTTGACGTACTAGATGATCCAACTTCAGCAACTCTTAATGAGGTGTTGGGTTCTTCAACAACTCTTGTGTAAGGTTCAGTAGATTCCTCGAAAAGTTCATTCAACACAACCTTACTGCGGAGCTTGTGCACCTTGATGTGGTCTTTTTCCAAAAAAGTATCATTTTTCAGTACAAATACTTTATTTTCGTTAAGGCTAAAGATGTAACCACATTTTGTTCCTTTGGGGTAGCCTATAAATAGGCACAGTTTTGAACGAGGTTCTAGTTTCTTAGGATTTGCCTCAAGCATATGTACTGGGCAACCCTAAATTCTGAAATGACGTAAACTAACTTTACGACCATTCCATAATTTCAAAGGTGTTCTCGTAACACTTGTGAATGGAACACATTTCAAAATATACGTTATAGTCTGTACTAAAAAACCGCAAATTGAATTAGGTAAGGAAGCGTAACTCATCATAGACCGAACCATTTCCAACAGGGTTCGATTTCTTCTTTTTGAAACACCATGCTGTTGAGATGTACCAGGTGCTAAGAGTTGGGATACAATTCCATGTTCTATCAAATAGTTCTAGAATATTAGATCCAAAAACTCTCAACCTCGATTAGATCTATTCTTAATTATTTTATTTAATGAATTTTTTAGTTTCAGTTTTGAATTCTTTAAACTTTTAAAAAGATTCAGACTTATGTTGCATTAAATAAACATACCCATATATTGAATAATAATCAATAAGGGTAATGAAATATTCAAACCCTCCTCTTGCTTTTACGTTCATCAAACCATAGAGATCCGAATGTACGAGGTCTAAGGGTTCTTTGGCTCTGTGACCTTTTCCAGTGAAAGATCTTTTAATCATTTTGCCTTCAAGGCATGACTCACACGTAGGTAAAGAATTTTCTTATAGCTCGCTTAGCAATCCATTCTTCACCAACCTCTCAATCCTATTGAGATTGATGTGTCTTAATCTCAAGTATTTTATGTTGAGCTACCATAGTTTTAAACATTTCAGTGCTATGGAGGGATTTAGTTGCTAACGGCATTAGCACATATAAATTATTTTTCAATTCAATTGAACAAATTTTGACACCCTTCTTAGAAATAAACACTTTATTTACAAAAAAAAAAAATTATACTGTTGGGATTGGTGTCCTAATTCTCCTGGAGTCTCGTTGTTTTGTAAAGATACAAATTGTTCAATGGATAAAATAAATGTTATTTAATTCTGACATTTACTTATATACAATAAACAAAGCTCCTTGGTTATCTTATATGAACTTAAGCATGTATATGTGATATACAAGTGGATCATGCCTTAAGTGATAACCTAAATAGGTCTGTAGTATAAGGATTAAAGTGGGATACCTGCTCCTGATGACGCTACAGATACGACCCGCTTTGTAGAGGTTTGCAAGTGTTGTAAACTACTACAGATGGTAGATCCTGACCATTCATGTGGAGGCGTGGAGCGGGGGTGCCCTATACAAAGAGTTTATATAAGACCTGAACCATGAGATGACTAGACTCTGTATATAATTTTGTTGATACTAGAGACTTACATCTCACCTAAAGACTATAGATGACACGACCTCAATCCTGAGTGTTTTGGGAACTCCTACTTTTGAGGGCGGTCCTTTGATTAGTATAGGTGAGAGTGGCCATATTGCCAACTTAACAAGCCTACCTTTTTGGGGACTTGTCTGTTATCGGAGTTAGGAACTCAATCTACAAGATGGAATTCACTCATTTCTCGAAGCAGGGATAAGTACAGAGATTGCTCCCTTAAGGGCTGATTCCGGGGCTTGAACATAGTGGCCACAACTTCTCTTTGGAAGAGAAGACTCAGTATAGTAGGACTATGACTTATGTTCATTAGAAGGATCAGTGGTACTTAAGAAGACAGATGTAACTATAGGAACATTACGGTTATTGGCCCAGCTGTACTTACGAGCGATCTGTGAAGGGTTGTCACACTGCTGCTTTGTTAACATTGACATATAATATATCTGTGGTAAGGAGAGTTCAGCTGTCGGTCTTTAGTGGAGTGCTTGGCAGTTAACAGATGGTGGATCCCATGACTAAAGAGTTTTGTTAGTTATTCACATACCGTTGAAGCTTCGAGCTACAGGTCCATGAGGTCCCCTTGGTAGCTCAATGGATTCAGTTGAGGATCCTGTCTTGGTGTTGATTTGAAATGTTCAAATTGACAATAAGTATTTTGATTATATATGATATAATTGGTATGATGTATAAGATACATCTAGTGGAGGATTAATGTAAATGAGATTTACATTAAGTATCATGGAATAAAAAAAGAACTATGGTTTGTATGTTTCATGAGATGAAATATTAAAACTATAAATTATAAATATAGTATGATAAGTTGGTTATCATTTATATTTATAATAATATTAATTATTGGATAATTAATACTTTTTCTTTTAAATAACCAAAGTAATGGGTGGTTATTGGATCATGGTAACCGTGAGTTTAAAAGGAAAGTGGTTTCCTATTTTCAAAAGAAGTTTTTTACAAAAGATTGACAAGTTTTTTAGTTTTCTCTCCACGCAAAAGAAACTCATGAAGTCGTCATGTAAATTTGGATTTACTAAACGATGGCTAGGCAAGTTAAACGATCGTGTAGTATATACTAAACGATCACATAGTTTTGCTAGACGATCGCTGGCCTAAGGTAAACGATCGTGTAGTGTCCCTGTAGCGACTAGACCGAGCTAAACGATAGACTAAATGATCGCATAGTTTTTGCTAGACGATCGCATAGCTTTATCTAAACGATTGGGCATCAATCTATACGATAGGTCTCCGCCATCTCCTACTTGCCCAATCGTGTACGTGATCATTGTTTCCTCCTTTGTCTACCTCATACCAAGTCTGAACAGAGCCTACCCTCTGGATTCTCATATCGAGAATACGAAGGTCTCCTTGTTGGTGGTGTCAGACTCATCTTGACACCGTCGAGGTTTTCTGGAGGTCGTTCGTGGTGCTATGGAGGACATGCGTGTTACTGAGGGGTTCGTGGTCGAGGCGATCATTGAGGATGAGTGCGAAGAGTTCATGCCAAGGAGATCATTGAGGACGAGCACGAAGTGTTCGTACTGTGTTTGTGCGGTGTTGTGGTCGTGTAGATCGAGCGCTCGTGGTTGTTGTTATTCGATCAGAGTCGCGTAACGAAGCATGGAGATGGATACTCATATGTGCGTAGACTTTGATCTCTATTCATTTGAGTTTATTCATGCTATAATTTCTCTGTATTAATTGTATAACCATTTGTATTGAAGTCGACTATAAATATATGTTCATTCATGATTGTAATTTGGAAAAGTCTTGTTTCGCTGCTCATAGAAATCTCAGAATCTGATTTCCTTGAACAAGGCAATACCATCTCCTTTCTGAGAATAAAGTGTTTATATTTCAAGAATGAAATGGAGATTAGTTATGGTTCAATGGAAAATAACTTAGATGTACTAAGGCCGTTAGTCATAAAAGCCTTGTTTAACACTGAAATGTTCAGTACGACAACAACAGCTAAAAGATCAAAGGTTTCTACAAAGAAAAACGCCCATCTTTGGCATCTTAGGTTTTGGTCACATTAACCTCAATATGATTGCGAAGTTGGTGAAAAGTGAACTTCTAAAGAGTTTAGAAGAAAACTCCTTACCGGTATATGAATCATGCTTCGAAGGCAAGATGACCAAATGACCTTTTACTGGAAAAGGTTACAGAGCCAGGGAAGCCTTAGAGCTTGTACATTCAGACCTCTATGATCTGATGAATGTTAGAGCTCGCAGTGGGTATGAATATTTCATCTCTTTTATAGATGATTATTCAAGGTTTTTATATCTCTTCCCAATGCAATGTAAGTCTGAAGTCCTTGATAAGTTCAAGGAGTATAAGGCTGAAGTTGAAAACTTGTTAGTTAAGAAGATAAAAACACTACGATCTGATCGTGGTGGAGAGTATATGGACCTCCAATTTTAGATCTATATGATAAAACATGGGATTGCATCCCAACTCTCGGCCCTTGATACACCTCAGGAGAATAGTGTATCAGAAAGGAGAAACAAAACCTTGTTGGACATGGTTCGGTCTATGATGAGTTATGCTCATCTTCCAGACTTGTTTTGTGGTTATGCAGTGTAAACTGCATGTTATATCCTGAACAATGTTCCCTCAAAAAGTGTTTCTGAAACACCTTTTGAGTTATGGAGAGGTCGTAAAGGTAGTTTACGCCACTTCAGGATTTGGGGATGCCCGACACATGTGCTAGCGACTAACCCAATGAAGTTGGAACCGCATTCGAAGGTTTGCCTCTTTGTAGGCTACCACAAGGAAACGAGAAGAGGATACTTCTATGATCCAAGTAAGACCAAAGTGTTTGTTTCCACTAATGCTATTTTCATGGAAGAAGATCACATAAGGGATCATAAGCCACGAAGTAAGCTCGTTTTACGTGAGATCTCTAGTGAGACTGAGACTACTGAGGGTTCAACAAAAGTTGTTGAATAGGCCGACAGTTCAACAAGATTTATTGAAGTCGGGACATCTAGTCAACCAACTCAAGAGTTGAGACTACCTCGATGTAGTAGGAGGTTATGAACCCACCGGATCAGTACATGGGTTTGACTGAATCCTAAAACGTCATTATAAATGATGGGATCGATGATCCATTGTCTTTTAAGTAAGTAATGGACGATGTTGAAAAAGATGAATGGGTTAAGGCCATGAACTAGGAAATGGAGTCTATGTACTTCAATAATGTCTGGGAGCTTGTTGATCCACCTGATGAGGTAAGACCTATTGGGTGTAAGTGGATCTTTAAGCGAAAGAGAGGTGTAGATGGAAAGGTGCAAACCTTTAAGGCTAGACTCAAGGCAAAAGGTTATACCCATGTTGAGGGAGTTGACTATGAGGAAACTTTCTCACCTGTTGTCATGTTGAAGTCTATCAGGATTCTCCTATCCATAGCCACATTTTATGATTATGAAATATAGAAAATGGATGTCAAGACTACCTTTCTTAATGGTAATCTTGAGGAGACCATCTATATGACTCAACCAGAGGGGTTCATAGTTGCAGATCAAGAAAAACAAGTTTGCAAGCTTAATAGGTCCATTTATGGGCTGAAACAAGCATCTAGATCTTGGAACATCAGATTTGACACTGTTGTTAAGTCGTTTGGCTTTAACTAGAACGTTGATGAACCTTGTGTTTACAAAAAGATCATTAACAGCTCAGTAGCTTTCCTGGTACTGTATGTGGATGATATCCTACTCATTGAGAATGATGTAGGGTATCTGATTGACATTAAGAGTTGGCTAGCTGCCTAAATGAAAGATTTGGGTGAGGCACAGTATGTTCTCGAGATCCAGATTATTCAGGATCGCAAGAACAAATGGTTAGCCCTATCTTAGGCATTGTACATTAATCAAATGTTGATCAGGTACAGGATGTAGGATTCAAAGAGGGGTTTATTACCCTTCAGGCATGGAATCATTTTGTCTAAGGATCAATGTCCTAAGACACTTCAAGAGGTTGAGGAGATGAGACGGATTCCCTATGCTTCTGTTGTAGGAAGCTTAATGTATACAATGTTGTGTACTAGACCCGACATTTGCTATGCAGTAGGGATTATCAGTCGGTATCAATCCAATCCAGGATTTCATCACTAGACGGCAATCAAGACGATCCTCAAGTATCTTCAGAGAACGACGGACTACATGCTTGTGTATGGAGATAAGGATCTGATCCTTACATGATACACGGACTTTGACTTTCGGACCGATCGAGATTCTCGCAAATTGACATCGAGGTCAGTGTTTACTCTGAATGGAGAGGCTGTAGTTTGGCAAAGCATTAAGCAATGATGCATTGCAGACTCCACTATGGAAGCCGAATACGTAGCGGTTTGTGAAGAAGCTAAAGAGGTTGTTTGGCTAAGGAAGTTCCTTACCAATTTGGAAGTTGTTCCAAATATGGATTTGCCTATCACTCATTATTGTGATAACACCGAGGCTGTGGAAAATTCAAAGATACACATTGTTCAATGGATTATTTTGTAAAGATACACATTGTTCAATGGATTAAATAAGTGTTATTTAATTCTGGCTATAGGTCCATGAGGTCCCCTTGGTAGCTCAATGGATTCAGTTGAAGATCAGTTCTTGGTGTTGATTTGAAATATTCAAATTGACAATAAGTATTTTGATTATATATGATATAATCGGTATGATGCATAAGATACATCTAGTGGAGGATTGAAGTAAATGAGATTTACATTAAGTACCATGGAATAGAAAAAGAACTATGGTTTGTATGTTTCATGAGATGAAATATTAAAACTATAAATTATAAATATAGTATGATAAGTTGGTTATCATTTATATTTATAATAATATTAATTATTGGATAATTAATACTTTTTCTTTTAAATAATCAAAGTAGTGGGTGGTTATTGGATCATGGTAACCGTGAGTTTAAAAGAAAAGTGGTTTCCTATTTTCAAAAGAATTTTTTTACAAAAGATTGAAAAGGTTTTGAGTTTTCTCTCCGCGCAAAAGAAACTCACGAAGTCGTCAATTAAATTCGAATTTACTAAACAACGGTTGGATGAGCTAAATGATCGTGTAGTGTAGAGCTAAACGATCGTTCTATATTTACTAATCGATCACATAGTTTTGCTAGACGATCGCTGGCCCAAGGTAAATGATCGTGTAGTGTCTGTAGGCGACAGACCAAGCTAAAGGATAGACTAAACGATCGCAAAGCTTTTTCTAGACGGTCGTATAGCTTTATCTGAATTATTGGGTATCGATCTATACGATAGGTCTCCGCCATCTCCCATTTTCCCAGTCGTCTATGCGATCGTTGTTTCCTCCTTCGTCTACCTCATATCAAGTTCGAACAGAGCCCACCCTCTAGATTATCACACTAAGAATACCAAGGTCGCCTTGTTGGTGGTGTCAGACTCAACTTGACATCGTCGAGGTTTTTTGGAGGCCGTTCATGGTGCTATGGTGGACATTCTTGTTGCTGAGGAGTTCGTGGTCGAGGCGGTCGTTGAGGAGAGTGCGAAGAGTTCGTACTGAGGAGATCATTGAGGATAAGCACGAAGTGTTCGTGCTGTGTTCGTGTGGTGTTGCGGTCGTGTAGATCGAGTGCTTATGGTTGTTGTTGTTCGATCAAAGTCACGCAACAGAGCATGGAGACGCATCCTCTTATGTGCGTAGAGTTTAATCTCTGTTCATTTAATTTATTCATGCTGTAATTTCTCTGTATGAATTGTATAACCGTATGTATTGAAGTTGACTGTAAACATATGTTCATTCATGATTGTAATTTGGAATAGTCTCGTTCTGCTACTCATGGAAATCTTAGAATCTGATTTCCTTCATATACAATATGATTGTTTCAATAAATACTTTATAGAAATTAAGTCTTTTCAAACCAAGAACTACATATACATTTTCTAACAAAGCATATATATTCTGTAGAGTTAATTGGAGACCTTCCACTACCATAGCTGAGACGACGTACCTAGTTCCAACCCGCATCGTCATCTCCCCAGCTTCCAGTTTCCATCGGGAACTAATTCCATGAAATAAAGAACAAACATGGTGAGTGGCGCCCGAATGAATTATCTAGGTCGAATCATCATTCTCCACTATATAGGTTTCTAAAACAAGCAAATCATATTTGTCTTGCTTGGCCTTCTTCTTTTCTGCCAAGTATTTGGGACAGTTCCTCTTCCAATGTCCTTCCTGGTTGCAATGGAAACAGATTCCCATTGTAACTTGGTTTTCTTGCCCTTTTAGGCGACAGCTAGTGGGTTAGCTTTTCCTTTTCCACCTTTCTTCTTTTTCCACCTTTTGGTGTTAGAAGAAGAAGGCACAGACTTTGTTCCAGAGGTCGAACCTCTGTAAAACTTTATAGACGATGAAGCAATATTTGCTTCACCCTTCTGTTCCTTGGTATTCATCAAGGATTGGAAGGTCTGTAGCTCGTTGAGCAAGGTGGTCAGGTTGTAGTCAATTTTGTTCATAACAGCATTACTATAGAACTGTAGGAAACTTTCAGGTAAAGATTCCAGAATGAAGCTAACCTGACTGGCTTCATCAATGATGAACTCATTCATCTCCGTCGCGTTGAAATGGACCATCATGTTGAGAACATGTTCTCTAACAGATGCCCCTTCTTGCATACAGACATTGAGAACGTCATGCCTGAGCTGTGCGGATGGTTGTCCAAACATTCCCCTCAGGGACTCCATAACCTCACGGGCTATGAGTATGGGCTCATGCTTTTTGGCCAAGACTTCGGAAAGGCTTGCCAAAATGTACGCTTGGACCTTCTCATTTGCCCATGTCCATCGCTCATATGCTTCTTGAACATTTCGAGCAGCATTGAGAGCTGGAATGGGAGAATAGTCCTCCATAAGGACAAAACGAAGGTCATCTATAATAAGGATTATGTTGATCGTGTTTTTCCAAAAAGTGTAATTTTCACTCGTTAGTTTGTCAGCGGTGAGTAAATTAAGCATAGCGAAAGTCATATTGAAAAGATTGCTGAAACCATACAAATTATTTATAATTAGTCTAATTGCATTAAACCATCAAGACAACCAATCAATATTTTATCAAAATAGTCCAATGTACTCTAAGTGACATTTATTTTGCAATGATGTTTTAGTGAGGCAAGACAAAAGTCACCATAGGGTGATCAAGTGCCCCTTCACTGAAATGAGACAATCTCAACTAATATACAAAACAACTCCTTGTTACTGTCACTCTAAGTCACCATTGTTCAGTCCAAAATTTATTAATCTCGCTTAAAAATTCTTGTAAGTGTAACCCCTCATTTTAGGTCCTAGAGTTTCACTCCAATGAGCCAACCATAGGAAAAAATAGATTGGAATACTAAATTAAAGTAACCTTATCCATTGCTGAAGTTTGAGTAAAGCATCTTGCAAAAATTTCATCATATAGGGGGACACTCAAGGTGCCACGAGGCCATGCATGAAACTTTACTTTAAATTAATGAGAGAGACTGAGAGATATGTTGTCACACATCCCCCTCCCACTTACTATAAACACACTCTCCATTCACCTTGGTATTGATCTATACAAATGACATTCGTAAGGGGACACTCAAGATGCCTCGAGGCCGAGTATAGATCTCACGGTGTGAACATTAAGGGAGAAATATGAAGAGGATAAAATGAAGTATCATATACCTCATTTTCCTCCCACTGGGTGTTTTATCTAGGGTTAATTAACTTAGAAAAATCTGGCTAATGATTTTAACTAAGTGAATGTTTAATTTTCCCAAAAAACACTTGCCTTTGGATAGTTAAACAATTTTGATTAAGGTCTGTTAAACTCTTTAACAAACTTTAAGCAATCTTGCATGCATATAACAAATCTATCTAATTCATCTTTCCAAGTAAGTTCCCAAGTAGGGGTGTTACGTTTCTGTCAACTTAAATACCTCAGCCTAGACAAAACTCACCTTAGATAAAAAGGTTCCTTATAGATACATTTGTTGCAAAATTAATATTTTAATAAGAATTAATTTAATCCTATTAAACCGATTAAAATGTTAAACTTAAATTTCTAATCTTATTAGAAATGTGATCTTAGGTTTATCTGAATCATGTTGTAAAACAATTTTTTAAAAAATGATTATAACCTAAGGTTTGCATGCAACTCTGAATCATTGATTTTAATTTCTAACTTGATTTTGTTATAACAATTATAGACAATTGAAATAAATTAGAACCATACATTGCATGCTTTAACATACTTTAGAAAATTATAACATTTATAAATTATCTAAGGTAGTGTCATACTTCATGCAATTTCATTTCATTACTAACATATATGACATTTATATAATAAGATAATGAAACAAACTATATCATACAATTATACATTCATTGAACCATATATTATAACAATTATAATATAAATGATGCATGAATATACTATTAATTCCTGCACGCATATATTATAACATTTATATTATATGATGCGTGAGCATGTTATATAACTAAATCATGCATCTAAAATTATAACATTTATAATATGATGCATGAAATTAAATGCATAACCTATGGTGGGATTCTATACTATATGATATATAAATAAAAATAAAAATCATACATGAAATGCATAATTATGAAACAAAATTATTGGACCGGAATTGGACACTAAACAAATCAATTAAATTAATATCTATTATATTAATTTAATTAATCTAACTATTACAAGAATAATTATCAACTTGGGTAAGAAACAAAAAAATCGAGCCTTGAATCGCTTGAACTGAGCCATCCGGTCTTTGAACCGGACTTGAACCGATCGAACTGACCAAACCACAAGTGAACCAAGTGAGTCATGAACCGAACCGAACCAGAACCAGAACCAGTTGGTTCTTTCCACGTCGAAGCACTGCAATACTGCGGAAAAGAACACAATGTTGTTCTTCAACACAACGTTGCAACACTAAGGCACAATGTTGCGATGTTGCAGTATAATCCTTAGTATACAGGTGCATTCTCTATCGTTTCTCCACCGAATTTGGTCCTGTTTTCTTCACATCGGCACGAAAACCCATGAACGACTCAAGGACTTAATAATTACAGACTCTTTTGCAAAATTATGACCCAAAACATGGGCCTTTACATACCAAAAGTGAAAACAAAGTAATAAAAAATAGTGCCAATCTCGAAATTATCCAACAATTCAAAAGAACCATAAAAAATTATCATCACATGAAAATTTTGACTGATTGCAAAAATTCCACCATTAAATGTAAAAATAATTCCGAAATTTTGGAATTGGTCCATAAACGCCACTTTGATACCAATTAAAGGAACCCTGTGAAAAGACCATAAGTAGAAGCGAATCGTCCCAATTCCCAATATTTCACATAACATAATTTTTATAGAGAAATAACAAAATTATACATTTAATTAAATAACTACAACATGCTTTCGAAAATTAATAGAAGGATTGAAATAGGGTTTAGAACCCTTACCTTTGAAGAAACCAATCTACATGTAAAAACCCTCGAACACCAATTGGGCATAACCATAAAATCTACCATGGTATTCTCAGGGATGAGAACTCAGGAGGAGTGAGCTCTGGCTATTTTGGATTTTTTAGAGGAATAGGATTAATTGAAAGAAATCACAGAAGAGGAAGAGGAAGAGCTTTTTATCACATAACTCTCTCTATTTTTTTCTTTCAAACAGAAGAAAATTTGAAGTCCTGATGATAGGCAGAAATGCACGTCATTATAGGCCTTTTATTTAGAGTTATGAGGGCTGTTAAGTAGAATATGCGGCAATTATGTTAGGAATTCATGAGAAAACGAGTTTGTGTCGATCGAAATTAAGAATCTCGGCTAACCCATTATTATGTGTTATTATGTGTTCAATTTTCAATCTTTGTAGCTACGCAGGAAGCGGACGCATACGCGGAAGCCGGGCTATCGCAAAGACGACTGCATGCGGGGAATCTCTCCATTGCAAAGGCAGACACATACGTACGACGCATGGATATTGCGGCCATCGGCCGCATACTTCCATCGCATAGAAGTTGCGGCCATCAAGCGAATGCGGTCATCACAAAGAAGTTGCAGCCATCAAGCGAATGCGGTCATTGCAAAGAGATTGCGGCTACATAATGATGACCATAATAGAGGGGTGACCGTAAGGTTGGTGGAATGCAACATGAACGCATACCTCGGGAGTATTAAAAGATGATGTTGACATTTCCCTAGCACGCCGTTAACAGTAGAGATTTAGAAAAGGACCATCGCATTGCGAGTGTCAGATTCAGAGCAGGTCCATTAATGTTGTCGATGATCAAGCTCTATAAATTGAAGCTGCTGAGCAGAATTTCAAAGAATCCAAGTTTCTACCTTCGGGTGGATCCTTGTGATCCAGACGAAAGCGTGAGAAGAAATCTTGAAAGTTCTTCATCTTCTTCATCTATTCCGAGTGACGACCAGAGCCTTTGCCGAAGTTAGAGCTCGAGAGAGTCTGCTCTACCGCCCATCCATGGCATCATCAACAGCCTTGACACCCAATTGTTGGAAGTAATGTCTTTGCTTCCAGCTGGTCCTTCCATTTCTTTTCTTTCCTTGTATTGTATTACATTTTGCTTTAAGAAATTAATACATTTTGTGATCAATATATTTCTATATTTTCCTTTGACTCCATCTTCATCTTCATTTACTTAGCATCCTTAACTTTCATTGCATCACATAGTGAGACTATTAGAGTATCGCATACTTAATCATGCGGCATAAGAATATGAAGCATATAGCAAACCACCAGGAGGTATGCGTTGCGTGAGTGTTGTGAGAAAATCTTATTTGCTTAGTGTGAAGCTGTTGCAACGCTTGTCTATAAGTGGATGCAATTCTTGTATATGAGTAAAATCAGCAACAACTAACTACCTAGAAGGGTAAGTGGTTGGTCGTATTAAGCAATGTAAGTAAGTGTTCACTAGAGATAGGAATAATCTTATGTCAGTCAGGTTTATGCGATTACCTTGTCTTATGAACGCATAATTCATCATTTAGGCATACTTGGGAGAGTAGTCTAAAAACCAAATCTAAGTCTCAGGAGAGGGGATTGGATCACATAAGCAGGAATGGGGAACTTAGGAATAAGCTCTATTTGCTATTACACAGTGTATGCACCCTACGGATAGGATATTGCATACGTTCAGAAGTAGGATACGGTGGTATAAGGTCATCACGCTTATGTGTGAGAGCATGTGGGTAAGTTATGGAGGCTTAGAAATAGGCTTCTCGACACTACTGCATATACATTGCATGCATCCTAGAATTAGGCATAAGTGGGTGTAGCATGATCGTATAACTTGCGTTGGCTGGGGTTGCCCTCGTGGTCAAGCTCAGTGTTGCAATGAAGATAACCTCACCATTTTATCTATTTGTCCATGCATTTTACTACGCGTCAACAGTTGCCGTATCTCTACCTCTCATTCATACTTCCAATGCTTTGTCTGTTAGTTAGGAGTAGGAGTAGTGCTTAACTTATCACCCCCATCATTCTTTTATTTATCTGCCGAAAACTAATAACAAGCAGAAATGCACGTTATTACAGCGCAAAGTTATAAAATAACGTAGGATTGCGATGGTAAAAATATTCAATATTGCATCCAAAAGCATTAAGTTCACAACATTGCGATCGCATGCATCCATCACATTAAAATAGCTAACTTATGTATTTTTGTGGAGAAAATGCGTTGGCGCAAGGTGGAATTATGATCCAAAGAAATTAACATTTGAGCACATTAAGAGATTGCGACCGCAAGGCTATGCGATCATTTGCGCTCGTGAAAATCTACTCAAGAAGGTGGCCGCATAGAGTCGGCACATCAAGGTGGGCACACCTGGGTGAAAGCTTAATAAATCACGATGGGACAGAAAGCTGATGACGGTCGATTCCGAATTAAGTTGACAAGCCATTAACGAACTACTATAGCAAGTACACTCAACTTTTCGATGACAAATATTCGGTGCATCAGACAAAGAATTGATGTCATCACATCAGTACAATCATAAGAGAGAAGAAGATTTTCACCTTGAAGCTCTATAAATACCGAAGACCACATTCATTGAAGGAGTTCGCTCAGTTTACAAATTTCACCATATAGATAGAAGTTAGTCTTGTTCATAGTTTTTCTTTTACTTAGGAGGCGGAAGTGAGTGAAGGGAGATTACACTGAGAGATCGCCCCGGTGAGCTCGAAAGAGTGTCGGAAAGCATAGAAAGCAGAGAGAGAGCCAACTCTTACAGAAGCAAGAACATCTTTTGGGCAGAATAGAGATAACGCAGTGTAAAAGCCTTGGGAAGCAAGATATTGCAAACAGGCTCTCTACCTTTATTTTCCATTGTCATTTTGTACTCTGAATCTATTTATAAAATGAAAATTGCATCTTTATATCTGTCCACTCTTTGTACATTACGCATGAGTAGCTAAATCTGTCGAATGGGCAGAAATGCACATCATTATAGGCCTTTTATTTAGAATAATGAGGGTTGTTAAGTAGAATATGCGACGAATATGTTAGGAATTCATGAGAAAACGAGTTTGCGTCGATCGGCATTAAGAATCTCGGCTAACCCACTATTATGCATTATTATGCGTTCAATTGTCTATCTTTGTAGATAACGCAGGAAGCAGACGCATACGCGAAAGCCGAGCTATCGCAAAGACGATCGCATGGGGGGAATCTCTCCATCGCAAAGGCGGATGCATACATTCGACGCATGGATATTGCGGCCATCAACCGCATGTATCCATCACATAGAAGTTGCGACCGTCAAGCGAATGCGGTCATCGTAAAGAAGTTGTGGTCGTCAAGCGAATGTGGTCATCACAAAGAGATTGCGGCTATATAATGATGACCACAATAGAGGGGTGACCACAAGGTTGGTGGAATGCAACATGAACGCATACCTCGAGAGTATAAAAATATGATGTTGACATTTCACCTACCACTCCGTTAGTAGTAGAGATTCAGAAAAGGACCATCGTGCCACAAGTGTTAGATTTAGAGCAGGTCCATTAATGTTGTCGGCGATCAAGCTCTATAAATTGAAGTCGCTGAGCAGAATTTCAAAGAATCCAAGTTTCTACCTTCAAGTGGATCCTTGTGATCCAGACGAAAGCGTGAGAAGAAAACTTGAGAGTTCTTCATCTCCTTCATCCATTCCGAGTGACGACCGGAGCCTTCACCAGAGTTAGAGCTCGAGAGAGTCTGCTCCACCGCCCAT
Source organism: Benincasa hispida (assembly GCF_009727055.1). NCBI lineage: Eukaryota > Viridiplantae > Streptophyta > Magnoliopsida > Cucurbitales > Cucurbitaceae > Benincasa > Benincasa hispida. The sequence goes on from NC_052355.1 coordinate 8,114,552, forward strand.
CCATGGCACCACCGGCAGCCTTGACACACATCTGCTGGAAGCAATGTCTTTGCTTCTAGCTGGTCCTTCCATTTCTCTTCTTTCCTTATATTGTATTACATTTTTCTTTAAGAAATTAATACATTTTGTGATCAATAAACTTCTATATTTTCCTTCGACTCGATCTCCATCTTCATTTACTTAGCATCCTTAACTTTCATTGCATTACTTTGTGAGACTGTTAGAGTATCGCATACTTAATCATGCGGCATATGAATATGATGCATGTAGTAAATCACTGGGAGGTGTGCGTTGCGTGAGTGTTGTGAGAAAACCTTATTTGCTTAGTGTGAAGCTATAACAATGCTTGTCTATAAGCGGATGCAGTGCTTGTCTATGAGATAAATTAGCAACAACTAACTGCCTGGGAAGGTAAGTGGTTGGTCGCATTAAGCAATGTAAGCAAGTGTTCACTAGAGATAGGAGTAATCTTATGTCAGCCAGGTTTATGCGATTACCTTGTCTTATGAGTGCATCATTAATCATTTAAGAATACTTGGGAGAGTAGTCTAAAAATGAAATCTAAGTCTCGGGAGAGCGGATTGAATCGCATAAGCAAGATTGGGAACATAGGAATAAGCTTCGTTTGCTATTACACAACGTATGCACCCTACGGATAGGATATTGCATGCGTCCAGAAGTAGGATACGGTGGTATGTGGTCATCACGCTTATGTGTTAGAGCATATGAGCAAGTTATGGAGGCTTAGAAATAGGCTTCTCAACACTATCACATATACATCGCATGCGTCCTAGAATTAGGCACAAGTGTGTGTAGCATGATCGCATAGCTTGCGTTGGCTGGGGTTGCCCTTGCGGTCAAGCTCAGTGTTGCAATGAAGACATCCTTACCATTTTATCTATTTGTCCATGCATTTTACTACGCGTCAACAGTTGTCGTGTCTCTACCTCTCATTCATACTTCCAATGTTTTTTCGGTTAGTTAGGAGTAGGAGTAGTACTTAGCTTATCACACCCATCATTCTTTTATTTATCCGCCACAAACACATTACCTAGCATTTAGCTAGAAGTACCTGAGTTCGACCTCGGATCACCTGAAAAATTTGCATTCGCATTATACTTGGCGAGAGCGCAAGAAAACTTATGACACGAATGCATGGTCAGTGCATATGAGATCAACACATACATTCCATTCCAACGCATGACCACCGACGCATGAGAACCAACGCATAACCTAAGACATGCATCGCATAAATGCGTTCACTAATTTTTCATCAACAAGCCCCTTCACCACTCCCACTCCTGCACATTGTGGAGAAAAAAAGAGGGGGGACTTAAAACTCTCTCACTAAAACCGTTATTTAAAAATAAAATTAATTTTAATAATAAACCTTGGTGGTTTATCTCTTCACGAGTCGTCGGCTCTCTCAAATAAATACTTAATATTATAATGTATTAAATACATTATAGTAATTATATCATAATAATTAATTATCTCAATTAATTTAAACAATTCAAATTAATCCAAAAGTTGTTTCTTATTAAATCCTATTGAGCTACCGAGGGGACCTCATGGACCTGTAGTTTGAAGCATCAATTCAATTATTCATCATCCGTAAACTATCGGGCACTCCACTAAAGACCGAAAACTGCACTCTTTGCACTACAAATATATTTCTGTATCTATTGGATATAACCAATCAACAATACAATGACCCTTCACACAATGCTCATAAGTACAATGGACAAAAATTACCGTTTTGCCCCTGTAGTTACATCTAACTCCTTAATTACCACCGATCCCTCTAATGAACAATAAATCATAGTTCAACTATGATCAAACCCCTCTTGGGCTAAGAGAGAGTCTTTACCAGTTAATATCATTATCATGTTCATCTTCATCTCTCTGTTCATCATAATGCATTCATCTTCCATTTCTCTCACCATGAGTAACTAAACCTCCAGGGTGTGGGGGAAGGATTGAGAAAGTAAGTTAATCCATGTTGAAAAAGTCAGCTAAGTTTAATTAACGCATGCTCAATGGCATCTTCACTTGTGAGAGCAGAAGTGAAGATGCTAATCCACCTCTTGAAATAAGGTTGATAGAATGTGTTAACTAAAGCAAGAAGTATTTCCAGAGATGGAAGCAACCTTGCGGTCGCAAACGTTCATCCCTGATCATCATAGAGATATGGTGACGCAAGCAATCACCAAGAGGTGTAAGCCAAGAGAAGACGAAACCTTAGTTGCATCCTCAACATGATCGACAAACTTGCGATGTTCTTTACCCAAACCCATTCTCACTCTAATTCGATTCACAAGACTTGCCATCACATTCCACAACTTCAGATTTATTTACCTGCTTATTTATTTACCATCGCATTTTACTATTAACTTGTTTATTCATTTACCATCGCATTTTACTCTTTACATCGCATTTTACTTTTCAGCAACTCACAATATTAATTTGATTACGGTCGCATATATCACACCATTATCTCATTAACATCGCAATCCCCGTGTTCGACCTCGGATCACTCTGAGAAACTTGCGGTGGAATTATACTTGGTTTCAACGCAAGAAAACTTGTGACATGCATACACTACATGAACGCATTCTATAGAGTTTTGTAGCATCGCATATATTATCTAGAAGCGTGATTAAGACAATGCAATGCATATCATACACATCATCAATCTTTTCGGTGGCATTACATCCGCCGCAAAGCAACAAGTTTTTGACCCACAACAGTAGGTCTCATGAATATCTCATCAAAAGTATCGCAAAAAACTTTAAAAGATCTATGATGACTATAAAACTCTAGTTAGAATTATAGTGTAATTAATTACCCTAAAATGCCACCGTTTGGATTTTCAGTTACACTACAACTAATTCTGCCATTTTCACATTTTTTAGCATAAATGCTAATTTTCTCCTAAATCCCTACACTTTCGAATTTTAGAAATAGAAGGTAATCTTTTTTAAAAATCAAATATAATTTTTTTTTCAAATATCATGTTTGATCTTATCTTCAATTTCGAATTTTATTTTATCTAATTTTTCATTTTTCGTCTATTTCTTACCGATTTTATTTTTTGTTCTCAATAGACGATAAGTCTACTTTGGAGGGGTGACTTAACCAATCAAATCCATTGGTGCATAGATGGAAAGCTTAACTTAATCGACCATCGACCAAGAGTTAAGTCACAAAATCTCTTCTTTCCAAAGTGATTCATATTGATCCATTATGAAAAGGTATGCCAAGCATGTAGAAGGTGTTGACATTAACAAGTTTGCTTCGGGGATTCTATTCATGACCGCACCATTGTTGGCGGAGGAGTCGATTTTGGAGAGGGAAATGATGGCAACTTGGTTGGAAAAGAGGTTAGTGTAGAGTCTGACCAATCGATAATTTGTAGATATTTATTTTAATTACAATATAATTACGAATATTTTGTAATCTCATTTGTATGGTTGAGGATAATTTAGACTTTTATAAATTCGTTTACATTTTACTTTTAATTTTTTTTACTATTTTTATGAATGAAATTATGGTTTTCAATTTTAAAATGAAGAGTTAAAATTTACCATTCTTCTGGTCAGAGCTTTCTTAAAATCTTGAATCCGAAATCTTTTCCGACAAAATCCTAATACCGAACAAGGCAGAATGGATAATTATCAAATGGACTTGCCGTTGGGTCATATTTTCAAAGAGAGATTGTGTCAAATAGAACTCAATTTTAGGCTACATTTTTTAAAATGTCTTGAGAAACATTTTCTTTTTTTTACTGTTTTTTATTATTAAATTGGGAGTTCTAAATATTTCAATTATGTAGTTTATTTTTTTAATTTGGCAGGTTTCAGAAGCAGCATATAAGGAGTTGTATTTTTTCTTTTCGGGTTGGAAATTTTCAAACACATTATTCCTTTTAAGATTTTATTTTTTGTGAGAAAATTACAAAACATAAATTTTTGTTATTTTTGTTATTTTATATTTTTTAAATAAATAAAAACAATGAAATAAAATTTTCGTCATACATAGTTTTTTTTTCCGTTAAATTTTCTCCTTGGAAGCTAAAAAAGGGATTCTTGAATAAAAAGAGTAATTTATTCTAAAGAAAAGTTTGAAAATTGAATTGAAAATGTTTATTTGGCCTAAAATAAGAGCTTAGCTAAATAGACCTTCAAACTCTATTTAAATATTGCAATTTTTTTTTTTTTTGCCCAAATATTCGTATCCTCAAAGTGGCCAAAATTAAGCCTTTGGGAAATTGATGCAAACACATAAGATAGAAAATCAAATTATGGACCATATTAATTTTTATTGACGAAGATGAAATTATCGCCCAAATTGCAATATTTGTTGCAATTTTTGAAATACATCCACACATATGAATGTGGATAAAATTCGAAAAGGGGCATTTATTAGAGAAGAAATTTCAACCGATTAAATTTCACCATGTTATCACAATAAAAGTCAATTTTGTGAACTTTACAATTAGTTAAGAATCACTGTGTCCCTAAATTTAAACTTAGAGACAAATAAATGACAATCTAAAAAATGACACATTTCTCCTTTCTAGCTATCTGATCACAAAGATAGACTTGTCGAATTCAACAATGATTAAGCTTGGACCATAATCGATAAATTTGACTAGTGGTTTGATTGGATCTGAAATTATAAATTGGATCGGTCCAAGAAAATTAAGTAGCTTCGGTCTAAAATCCAATCAAATTCAAGTGCATGGTAAAATTTTGGAGCTAAAGAAAAGATTGGGTGCAAATCTAACCTTAGCCTAAGTCTAGGTCCAATTATTAAGCCCAAAAGACAATCAAGTCCAAACTCATTTAAAGGCACATGGAAACTATATAAATAGGAGCTTTACCCTTCATTTTGAGAGGGAGATTGGAAGAACTGAAGACTAAAACTCTAAACACTGAAGTTTTGGACACCAAAACTCTTAACCTCTAAAGCTCTAAAGATTGAAGCTCTTAATCTTTGAAGCTTTGAAGACCGAAGCTCTCAATCTCTAAACCCCTAAAGATTGAAGCTCTCAATTTTTTAATAATCGAAGATCGAAACTCTCAAGTTATGAAGAATTGAACACCAAAGATTTCAAGCTCAAAAGACCGTAGCTCCAAAACTTTGAAGCTCTAAAGGTCCAAAGGTTGAAGCTTTGAAAATCTAAAGAACACAACTCTCCTGGAGCTTTATTACTACCATGTCCTCCAAGACACTGTGAGCTTCTGTGGTAGCCTTTGCAAAAATAGATTCCCATATACCATCATCTAAGATGGATTTGTGTTGCTAGCCAATCTATTGTAGAATAGTTGAATCTGCAACCAATTAGAATAGTCATATTGTGGTCACCTTCTGAGGAGATCCTCATATCCCTCCTAAACCTTAAACAACCGCTCAATGGGTTGTTGACTGAAAGTGGAAATCTTGTATCTTAATTTAGTGGTCTTAGCAGGTGGGAAACATTTGTTCCGTAATGCTTCTGCTAACTCATCTCACGTGGTAATTGAAGGAACTCTTTAACAAGAGAGCCAGTGAGCGGAAGCAAGATTGTTCCAAAAACCATTGTGAAAGAACAACACATTTAAAAAAAAAAACAAGAACAATTATGCATCATCGAGTAAATTATAACATGCTTTCTTCTTAAAACAAACTAGAATTGAGTGACATACCTTTGAAGAACTCTTCTTTGTGTATTCCCTCGATCAACACTAGTCCAACGTCCTAGCAAACTCAATCATGAGCACGAACGCAATGAGCAACCAGTGCAACTCACGAACTATCAGATCCTCGAACCCAGTCAAGTAAGACTCGATCCTCGACCCTCGAACAGAAACACTCGACACTACCACTCGCTTGCCTTGGTATTCTCAGTGTGAGAATCTAGGAGGTGTGGACTTTATGTGGATTTGGTAGAGGGAAGGAGGAACACAACGATCGAGTAAACGATCAAGTAAGTGGGAGAATGTCTAAGTCTATCATATAGATAGGGTACTTGATCGTTTAGTAAACGAGAAGCAGTCGTCTAGTAAACTCGATGCCTTGTCGTTCACTCTCCCAAAGGCTATCGTATAGACAAGGTACTCGATCGTCTAGTAAACGAGAAGCAATCGTCTAGTAAACTCAATGCCTTGTCGTTCACTCTCTCAAAGGCTATCGTATAGCTTTTTCTTTCACTCAATCGTTATGTTATGCAAAAATGAAAAAAATAAAACCTTTTCACTTTTATTCATCAGTTATTAAAACTGATAGTAACTTCCCACTCAAACACGGTTAAAGGAGAAAATAATAACCAACCAAACAATTATCTCATAATTTTTTTTATTATAAATAAATATAATAAAAAATTTATCATATTATATTTATAACTTATAGTTTTAATATCACATCATATGTAATATTTAAACCGTAGTTCTTTTCTCCTTTATGACATTTAATATAAATCATATTTATATTAATTCCTCCACTTAATGTATCTAATACATTAAATCAATTATATCACATATAATTGAATCAATTTAATTATATCATATATAATCAAATTCCCTCTTGTTAATTTGAACACTTCAAACTAACCCAAAAACTGATTCTCAACTTGAATCCATTGAGCTACCAAGGGGACCTTATGGACCTATAGCTTGAAACTCCAAAGTATGTGAATAACTAACTAAACTCTTTAATCACAATATCCACCATCCGTTAACGGCCGAGCATTCCACTAACGACCAACAGCTGCACTCTTCGCACTACAGATATATTTCTGTGTCCATTGGATATAACCAATCAATAGTACGATGACCATTCAAAAATCACTTGTAAGTACAGTTGGGCCAATTTACCGTTTTGCCCCTATAGTTACATCTAACTCCTTAAGTACCACTGATTCCTCTAATGAATAATATATCATAGTCATACTATGAGTGAACACTTCTCGGGCTATGAAAAAGTGTGGCACCACATTGTTCAAGCACGAAATCAGCCCTTAAGGGAGTAATCTATCTACTTACCCCTGCTTCGAGAAAGAAGTGAATTTCATCTTGTGTAGCTGAGTTTCCAGTTCCCCAATTAGACAAATCCCCAAAGTGGTAGGTTTGAGTCGACGATCTGACCACTCGCATCCATGCAAATCAAAAGACCGCCCCCATAGGTAGGAATTCATAACTCACTCAGGATTAAGGTCATGTTACCTATGGTCATCCTAGTGAAATGAAAGTCTCTGTCATGAACGTGTTATATAACAAGAGTAAAAATTTCATGGTTTGGTCTGAAGGAAATTGAACACGAGGATTTCCATGAGTAGCAGAAAGAACATTCCAAATTACAATCATATATGAACTTTACAATTATAGTCATAAACAGAAACATACAGTTATGCATTCACTAAAGAAATTATAACATGATACTACAAATGATCAAGGAGAAACTCTGCACACATTTGCAGACTCATCAGCAAGCCCCTTGATCACGAACGCTCGAACACAGCACCACAACAACCACGCAAACAGTCTTCATCCAACACGACCGCAACATAGCACGATCATCGCACACTCGAACTCAACGATCGCTCTTCGGTCATGAACACACCAACACCACGAAAAACTCCATCCATAAACCTCTGATAGTGTCGAGTTGAGTATGACACCACCAAGAAGGCTACCTTGGTATCTCGTGTTGAGAATCCAGAGGGTAGGCTCTGTGTGGACTTGGTTTTGAGGCAGACGAAGAAAGAAACAATAATCGTGTAAACGATTGAGCAAGTGGGAGATGGTTGACCTATTATATAGGTCAATGCCCAATCGTTTAGCAAAAACTAAGCGATCATCTAGCAAAAGCTATGCGATCATTTAGCTAGCTCCATGTTGTCGCTTAATTAATCCTATTTACTTGACAACTTCCGTGAGATTATTTTCCGAGAGAGAAAATCTCAAATTTGTTTTTTGCAACATTACTAAAACTAGGAAAAACAATTTTCCTTTTATCTCATGGTACCATGAAACCACCATAACCTCTCACTCATTTGGTTATTAGAGAAAAAAAGTTGATTATTAACAATATTAATATTATTATAAATATAAATGATAACTAACTTATCATTACTTATATTTATAAATCTATAGATTCTTAATATTTCATACTCATGAAACATATAAACCATAGCTCTTTTTCTATCCCATGGCACTTAATGCAAATCTTATTTACATTAATCCTCCACTTGATGTATCTCATACACCATACCGATCATATCATATACAATTGAAATATCTCTTGTAAATTTGAACATTTCAAATCAACACCAAGAACTGATCCTCAACTGAATCCATTGAGCTACCAAAGGGACCTTATGGACCTGTAACTCGAAGCTCCAACGGTACGTGAATAACTGACTAAACTCTTTAGTCACGGGATTCACCATCCGTTAACTGCCAGGCACTCAACTAAAGACCGATAGCTGAACCCTCCTTAACACAGATATATTATGTGTCCATCTTAACCAATCAATAGTGCGACAACCCTTTACAGATCATTCGTAAGTACGGCTCAACCAATAACCGTTATGCTCTTGTTGTTACATCTAATTCTTTAAGTACCATTGAATCCTCTAATGAACATAAGTCATAGTCCTACTATGACTGAGTCCTCTCTTCCAAAGAGAAGTTGTGGTCACTATGTTCAAGTCCCGGAATCAACCCTTAGGGGAGTAATCTCTCTACTTATCCTTGCTTCAAGAAAGGAGTGAATTCCATCTTGTGGATTGAGTTCCCAGCTCCCAGATTAGACAAGTCCCCAAAATGGTAGGAATGTTGAGTTGGCAATCTGGCCACTCTCACCATACTAATCAAGGGACCGCCCTCAAAGGCAGGAGTTCTCAAAACACTCAGGATTGAGATCGTGTCACCTATGATCGTTTAGGTGAGATGTAAGTCTCTAGTATCAATGACGTTTTATTCAGAGTCTAGTCTTCTCGTGGTCCAGTCTTATACAAACTCTTTGTATAGAATACCCCCGCTCGCATGTCTCCACATGAATGGTCAAGATCTACGATCTGTAGTAGTTTCCAACACTTGCAAACCTCTACAAAGCGGGCCACATCCATAGTGTCACCAGGATCAAGTATCCCACCTTAATCCTTATACTACAGACCTATTTATGTTATCACTTAAGGCATGATCCACTTGTATATCATATATACATACTTAAGTTTACATAAAATAACCATGGAGCTTTTTTTTTTGGATATGAGTATATGCCTAAATGAAATAACATTTATTTTATTCATAAAACAATATGCATCCTTACAAACAACGAGACGTCGGGAGAATTAGGACACCAATCCCAACAATCTCCCACTTGTCCTAATGACTCGAGAGACTAATGTACAATACAATATAAAACATGTACAATATACAATAAATTAGGGCATACCCCAGTATTATCTCCCACTTGCCCTAGAAAAGGTGTTGCATGTCCCACATACCCAAACTCTCCAGGTGACCCTCGAACACTTTAGTAGTGAGGGCATTTGTAAAGGGATCAGCAATGTTGTGCTCCGACATGATCTTCGTGACTATCACATCACCGCGATACACAATCTACCTGATCAGGTGATATTTCCATTCTATGTGCTTACCCCGATGATGACTCTGAGGTTCCTTCGAATTTTCCATAGCCCCACTGTTATCACAATAAAGTGTGATAGGAAAATTCATATTTGAAACAACTTCCAAATCAGGAAGGAATTTCCTCAGCCAAACAGCCTCCTTAGCTGCTTCACAAGCGATTACGTATTCGACTTCCATAGTGGAGTCCGTGATGCATCCTTGCTTGATGCTTCGCCATACTAGCCCTTTCATTCAGAGTGAAAACTAACCCCGATATCGATTTGTGAGAATCTCTATCGGTCTAAAAGTCAGAATCCGTGTATCCTGTAAGGATTAGTTCCTTATCTCCATAAACGAGCATGTAGTCCCTCGTTCTTTGAAGATACTTGAGGATCGTCTTGACCGCCGTCCAGTGATCAAATCCTGGATTGGATTGATACCGATTGACAATCCCTATTGCATAGCAAATGTTGGGTCTAGTACACAACATTGCATACATTAAGCTTCCTACAACTGAAGAATAGGGAATCCGTCTCATCTCCTCAACCTCTTGAGATGTCTTAGGACATTGATCTTTAGATAAAACGATTCCATGCCCTGAAGGGTAATAAACCCCGTTTGGAATCCTGCATCATGTACCTGATCAATATTTGATCGATATATGATTCCCGAGATAGGGCTGACCGTTTGTTCTTACAATCTCGAAAGATCTAGATCCCTAGAATATACTGTGCCTCACCCAAATCTTTCATTTGAAATTGGGCAGCTAGCCATTTCTTAATGTCAGTCAAATACCTTACATCATTCTCAATGAATAGGATATTATCCACATACAGTACTAGGAAAGCTACTGAGTTGTTGATGATTTTCTTATAAACACAAGGCTCATCAACGTTTTGATTAAAGCTAAACGACTTGACTGAAGTTTCAAATCTGATGTTTCATGATCGAGATGATTGTTTGAGCCCATAAATGGACCTATTAAGCTTGCAAACCTTTTGCTCTTGATTTGGAACAATGAACCCCTCTGGTTGAGTCATATACATGGTCTCCTTAAGATTACCATTAAGAAAGTGAGTCTATATTTCATAATCATAAAATATGGCTATGGACAGGAGAATCCTGATAGACTTGAGCATGACAACCGATGAGAAAGTTTCCTCATAGTCAACTCCCTCGACATAGGTATAACCCTTTGCCACGAGTCGAGCCTTAAAAGTTTGCACATTTCCATCTACACCTCTCTTTTGCTTATAGATCCACTTACACCTAATAGGTCTTACCTCATCAGGTGGATCAACAAGCTCCCAGAAGTTATTGAAGTACATAGATTCCATCTTCTAAATCCATTCATCTTTGTCAACATCCTCCATTGCTTTCTTAAAAGACAACAGATCCTCGACCCCATCATTCGAAATGATGTTTTTGACTTCAGTTAAACCCATGTAGTGATCTGGTAGGTTCATAACCCTCCCACTACGTCGAGGCAGTCTCAACTTTTGAGCTAGTTGACTAGATGTTCCGACCTCAACAACTCTTGTTGATCTGTCGACTTGTTCAATAAATCTTGTTGAACCCTTAGCAGTCCCAGTCTCACTAGAAATCTCTTGCAAAACGATTTTACTTCGTGGCTTATGATTCTAAATACGGTCTTCTTTCAAGAAGATAGCATTTATAAAAATAAACACTTTGTTCTCACTCAGATCATAGAAGTATCCACCTCTCTTTTCCTTGGGGTAGCCTACAAAGAGGCAGACCTTTGAACGTGGTTCCAACATCTTTGGGTTAGTCACTAGCACATGTGCTGGACAGCCCCAAATCTTGAAGTGGTGTAAAATACCTTTACGACCTCTCCACAACTGAAAAGGTATTTCAGAAACACTTTTCGTGGGAACACTGTTTAAGATATTGCAGTCTCCACTGCAAAACCCCAAAACGAGTCTAGAAGATGAGCATAACTCATCATAGATAGAACCATGTCCAACAAGGTTCTGTTTCTCCTTTTTGATACACCATTTTACTGAGGTGTACTAGGGGCCAAGAGTTGGGACGCAATACTATGTTCTATCATATAGTTCTGGAATTGGAGGTCCATATACTCTTCACCACGATCAGATCATAGTGTTTTTATCTTCTTACCTAACAAGTTTTCAACTTCAGCCTTATACTCCTTGAACGTGTCAAGAGCTTCAGACTTACGTTGCATTAGGTAGAGATACCCGAACCTTGAATAATCATCTATGAAAGAGATGAAATATTCATACCCACCTCGAGCTCTAACATTCATCGTACCATAGAGGTATGAATGTATAAGTACTAAGGCTTCCTCGGCTCTATAACCTTTTCCAGTAAAAGGTCGTTTGGTCATCTTGCCTTCGAGGCATGATTCACATATCGACAAGGAGTTTTCTTCTAAACTCTTTAGAAGTCCATTTTTTATCAACTTCTCAATCCTATTAATGTTGATGTGACCTAATCTTAGATGCCAAATATGGGCGTTTAGGAGAAACCATTGGGCTTTTAGCTGTTATGGCCATACTGAACATTTCAGTATTAAACAAGGCTTTTATGACTAATTGTGGCCATACTGAACATTTCAGTATTAAACAAGGCTTTTATGACTAATGACCTTAGTACATATAAGTTACTTTCCATTGAATCATAACCTATCTCCATTCCATTCTTGAAAATAAATACTTTATTCTTAGAAAAGGAGATGGTATACCCTTGTTCAATGAGACAAGAGACTGAGATTAAGTTCCTCTTAATATGAGGAACTACGAAAACATTATCCAGTAATAGATAATGTTTCTTGTCAGCAAATAACTTCAGCCTGCCTACGGCAATAGCTGAAACAACCTCACCAGTACCGACTCGTAGAATCATCTCTCCCTTTGGTAACGTTTGTCAGGAACTAAATCCTTGGTAAGAGGAACTGACATGATTGGTAGCACCCGAATCAAGGATCCAACCAGAATCACTATTCTTTACCAAACACGTCTCCAAGACCAATAAATCAGATTTACTGTCTTTCTTCCCCTTTGGGAGAGTAGTGGGATTAATGTTAGAACAACTGACAATACTAGTTTTGTCATCCATCCCTGTATGCTTGAAAAGTAAGAACTGACGTTCAAACAAACCTTGTAATGAGTCCATGATCTCGCGTTCAATGACCATGTTCTCAACCCTTTTGGCCAAAATATCAGGTATGTTAGCCAAAATGTGAAGTTGGGCCAATGAATTAGCCTTCATCCACACCTCATATACATTGCGAACACTTCGCAGTGCATCAAGGGTCGAGACTTGAGGACATTCCTCAACCATGACAAATTTGAGGTCGTTTTCCACGAAATACGTTTCACATAATTCTTTCCACTGTATGTAGTCGGTCATATTAAAAGTACTAAACGGAAATACTAATGAATTGCTGAAAAGAAAAACACATTGACCTACGTTAGGTTTTTAAGCAAATACCCGATGTAAAACAAAACAACATTCAATAAGGTTTTAGCAAAACTAATATGAACCCCGTGTGACATCTAGTTTCGCAATGACACTTCAAAGGTTTAGGACAAAAACCGTTGAAGGGAGGTCAATTATCCCTCCTCTGAATTGAGAAGTTCTCAACCAGTCATTAATATCAGAAAAACTCTTGCTCCTATAACGACTAGCCATCATTGATTTGGTCAAGAGATTATTAACTTACTTAACAATCTTATGTAAGTGTAACCCGCCATTTTAGGCCCTAAAGATCTACCCCAATCAGCCAATCTCAACGATCGTTTACCTTAGGTTTAACATTAGAGTAAATGATTTACCCAATCGTTTAGCATTAGCTAAACCATAGAGTAAACGATTTACCCTATCGTTTAGTAAATACTACATGATCGTATAGAAAAATCTATACGATTGTTTAGATAAATCCCAACGATCATTTACCTTAGGCTACACGATACGACCAATGTTTGGTATTCTTCTTTGTTGAGAACCGCATCTCCATGCATCGAAACTTCATCACAAACGACCCGACGAACTCAAACTCTTTGAACTACAGACTCGATTGCAAGTTAATTATGCCTAAAAAATATAGGGGCCCTTACAAATTAATACTTTGTAATTAAAGAAAGCTTTTACTAAAGGTAATTAAACCCGAAACATTCATCAACTCCAACCACAAATGCACTTAACAATTAAATACAAATGCAGAAACCCACCGAGACTGTAAGAGAAGTTCAAAACAGACTTGTAATTTAGAATATCAGAACAACCTGGCTCTGATACCAATTGAAGAAAATCGAACATGCGGATTTCCATGAGCAGTGGAAAGATCCTTCCAAATTATAATCATATATGAACTTTACAATTACAGTCATAAACAGAAACATATAGTTATGCATTCACTATAGAAATTATAACATGATACTACAAATGATCAAGGAGAAACTCTACACATATTTGCAGACTCATCGGCAAGCTCCTTGATCACGAACGCTTGAACATAGCACCACAACAACCACGAACGTTCGTCCAACACGACCGCAATACAGCACGATCACCGCTCACTCGAACTCAATGATCGCCTCGATCACGAACACCCTAACACCACGAACAGCCTCCATAGAACCTCGATAGTGTCGAGTTGCGTATGAGACCACCAAGAAGGCTACCTTTGTATTCTTGATGTAAGAATCCAAAGGGTGAGCTCTGTGTGGACTTGGTTTTAGGTAGAAGAAGGAGGAAACTGCAATCGTGTAAACGATTGAACAAGTGGGAGATGGCTGAACCTATTGTATAGGTCAATACCCAATCGTTTAGCAAAAATTAAGTGATCGTCTAGCAAGAGCTATGAGATCGTTTAGCTTGCTCCATGTTGTTGCTTAGTAAATCCTATTTACTTGACAACTTCCGTGAGATTATTTTTTGAGAGAGAAAATCTCAAAAAAAAAATTGCATCATTACTAAAATTAGGAAAATAATTTTTCTTTTATCTCACGGTTACCATGAAACCACCAATAACCTCTCACTCAATTGATTATTAAAGAAAAAGAGTTTATTATCCAATAATTAATATTATTATAAATATAAATGATAACTAACTTATCATACTATATTTATAATCTATAGTTTTAATATTTCGTCTCATGAAACATATAAACCATAGCTCTTTTTCTATTCCATGGAACTTAATGCAAATCTCATTTACATTAATCCTCCATTTGATGTATCTCATGCACCATACTGATCATATCATATACAATCGAAATACATCTTGTCAATTTGAACATTTCAAATCAACACCAAGAACTGATCCTCAACTGAATCCATTGAGTTACCGAGGGGACCTTATGGACCTATAGCTCGAAGCTCCAACGGTACGTGAATAACTGACTAAACACTTTAGTCACGGAATCCACCATCCATTAACTGCCAGGCACTCCACTAAAGACCGACAGTTGAACTCTCCTTACCATAGATGTATTATATGTCCATCATAACCAATCAATAGTGCGACAACCCTTCACAGATCGCTCGTAGGTATAGCTCGACTAATAACCGTTATGCCCCTGTAGTTACATCTAACTCTTTAAGTACCACTGAATCCTCTAATGAACATAAGTCATAGTCCTACTATTATCGAGTCCTCTCTTCCTAAGAGAAGTTGTGGCCGCTATATTCAAACCCCAGAATCAGCCTTTAAGGGAGCAATCTCTCTACTTATCCCTACTTCGGGAAAGGAGTGAATTTCATCTTGTGAATTGTGTTCCTAGCTCCCAGATCAGACAACCCCTAAAAATGGTAAGCATGTTGAGTTGGCAATCTAGCCACGCTCATCCATACTAATTAAAAGACCGCCTTCAAAGGCAGAAGTTCCCAAAACACTCAAGATTGAGATCGTGTCACCTATGGTCGTTTAGAAGAGCTGTAAGTTTCTAGTATCAATGGCATTATATATAGAGTCTAGTCATCTCGTGGTCCGGTCTTATACAAACTCTTTGTATAGGACAGCCCCGCTCACATGTCTCCACTGAATGGTCAGGATCTACCATCTGTTGTAGTTTACAACACTTGTAAACTTGTACAAAACGGGCCGCATCCGTAGTGTCACCAAGATCAGGTATCCCACATTAATCCTTATACTACAGACCTATTTATGTTATCACTTAAGGTATGATCCACTTGTATATCATATATACATACTTAAGTTTACATAAAATAACCATGAAGCTTTTTTTTTGGATATGAGTAGATGCCTGAATGAAATAACATTTATTTTATTCATAAAACAATATGCATCCTTACAAACAACGAGACGTCGGGAGAATTAGGAAACCAATCCCAACACAGTTTTATACAAACTCATTTGTATAGGATACCCTCACTCGCATGTCTTCACATAAATGATTAGGATCAGACCATTTATAGCACTTTACAATACTTGTAACATTTACAAAGTGGGCCATATCTGTAGTGTCACCAGGATAAGGTTTCCCTCCTTTATCCATATATATAGACCATTTAGGTTATCGCTTAAGGCATGATCCATTGTATGTCTCCACATCATGCTTAATTTACAACGATAACCAAGGATCTTAGTTTACGGTTTATGATTAATACAAATAAAATATCTCATATTTCTTAGACCGTATTGAATAAAATATCTCATATTATTACATCACAAATGTTTGTCATACGCGTGTTTACAAACTAAAGGACCCTACAAGATTTAAGGCATTAACCTCAACAATAATGTTGTTAGAGGGAATTATTTCTAGCCAATCCCTGGCATGATCCTAGAAGAAAAAATGAAACAATCTTAATTTTGTAGCATCATTAGTGACTCCATTAACTTTTACTATCTTACAGATTTCAATGAAGGATCAAATATGTTTGGGTGGATCTTCAATAAGACGTCCTTTGAAAGCATTCTCCCTCGTTATTTGGATCAACCCTGACTTCATTCAAAATTGTTTACATTTATAGGAGCATGTACTACCTCGAGTTGAGCTATTAGGGAATGACAATTGGAAATACTCCCTAATTGCTTTTTTCACTTCTTCAGCAATCTCTTCACTTGCTTCTTCTCTACTCTTTAGATTTTTCTGAAAGTTCATTCAATCTCAAGATGAAAAGGCAAGAGATTAGAATCTACCATACGGAGCATGCCCAAGAGTAAATCCAATAGGTTTTTCCAACAAAAATAAAAATAAATAAAATACACCTTATCTATAATATCTCCAACTCTAGAAGTATTGACCAAAATCAGTTATTGACCAAGATATAGTATAGTAAAACGGTCTTAAGGGGTTGAGTATCGTCCTCAAGAATCAAACTCTACATATTTGTTTAACTATTTAGAATTTTGTTGTCTAAGGAATGGAAACTAAGTGACTGATTCAAACTTTAAAAGTAAAAATAAAGTTAGAAAACAAGATGAAAATATCAGAGGTTAAAAGCATTTAGGGTGTTAATTTCATTAATTTGTTCATTATGTCATGCTTATGTTTTCATGAAATCTTGTGCAAACAATATGTTTAAGCCCAAAAACTATTATCTAAA
This sequence comes from Benincasa hispida, assembly GCF_009727055.1. Classification (NCBI taxonomy): domain Eukaryota; kingdom Viridiplantae; phylum Streptophyta; class Magnoliopsida; order Cucurbitales; family Cucurbitaceae; genus Benincasa; species Benincasa hispida. The sequence goes on from NC_052355.1 coordinate 8,131,726, forward strand.
TTATTTTCTCTAAAAAACAGTTCTTTCTCATGCAACTTAATTGATTACTAATATTTTGAAACCAAATAAGAAACATAGCATTAAGCGACATCATTAGCAACTTTCTTTAATAACTTAACTGTTAGGATTCAATGTCATAGATCCAATTAAATATACAATCTCTCAATTATACATCTGACCTAATTGTTAGGATTTATGACCTAAAGTCTTGTAATTAATCAATTGATTCATTTAGTTATTAAATATATAATATTAGATTATCCATTAACAGTTAAAAATCCAAGGTATTATATGTAGTCTAGAACGAGTATGTAGTTGACATCTAGGTAGATCATGTTCTAGGAACAACCTAAAGATCTATAGTCTATGGATAAGATTGGGTGTCTTATCCTAGTGACACAATGGATACGGCTCACTTTGTAATAGTTACAAATGATTTGATCCAAATCGTTCATATGAAGACATGTAAGTGGGGTATCCTATACAAAGAGTTTGTATAAGATCGGACTATGAAATAATTAATCTCTCTTTGTAAATCCATTAATTGATGAGATTAATATTTCAAAGGATGATCATGTGTGAGTCGATCTTAATCATGAGTCAGTTATGAATTCCTGTTTGTGAGGGCTCGTCCTTTGATTTGCACGAGTGAGAGTGGTCGAATCGCCAATACAATATGCTTACTATTTTGGGGAATTGCTTGAATAAGAAGTTGAGAACATAAATTCACAAGATGGAATTCACTCCTCATACAAGGTAAGTAGATAAGTAGTTCCCTTAAGTGCTGACTCTGGGATTTGAACAAGGGGCCCCATCCTTTCACTGGCTCGAAAGAAACTTAGTTTATGGTTGAGCCATAAACAATTTATTCATTAGGGGATAAGTGGTACTTAAGAAAAATAGATAATTATAGGTGGTAAAACAGATATTTGATCAAGCTGTAATTATGAATAATCGTGAAGGATCGACTTGCTTATATTGATTATATCCATGGACACAACTTGTCCTACAGTGCATAAGAGTTCAACTATAGAACTATAGTGTTTTGCCCTGCAGTTAATGAATGAAGATTAATTAATTAAAGAGTTTAGTTAACTAATCTTGGATAATTTGTACTTATAATCTGTAGGTCCAAATATGTTGAAATTAAATTTAAAACGTTCAAATTTATGAGGAAAAATATTAATTGTATTGGATACAATTAAAATATAATTTACCATAAAGATTTATTTGAATAAGATTCAAATTATATCTATATAATATTGAGAATTAATTTATTTGAATGAGATTCGAATAAATAAATCATTTAATTTGATGAGAGTCGAATTAAATTGATAATGGGAGAATTAATAAATATTGAGTGTGATATAAATATCTAAATCATTTTATTATAAGATATTAAATTGGATAATTATAATCATCTTTTGATATGAGACATTAGTAGATAATTATAATTAAATAAAGAGTTATCCTAATTGAATTAGAAGTAACCCCATTGAGTTCTATATAAAGGGCCCTAAGGAGTCGGGACACACAATAACATAATCTCTACAACCATTCTACAGAGACTATCTCTAGAAAAACTTCTCCCAATTTTAGAGAAAGATTCTTTAAAATTATCCTTCCCTACTCCCTTCACATCATTCAAGAGAGATTTCCACAAATTAAATCCTTGCAAAAGTCATAGAAAGAAAGATCTCAAAAAGAAAAATATCGGTTCAAGGAGAAAATTTTGCTGTAGTTGCATATTGAAAAAATCATGGTGCTTAACCCCCTTTATGTTTGTGTATTTTTAATTCCTTCAAGACATCAAAGAACACAATTCCATCGTTTCCATTGTGGGATCTAAGCTTTTAATCTCTTCACTGACATGCATTGTTGGCTAATCAACAAGAACATAAGCAAAATAACATTGAAAAACATATCATTCAACAATATCCATGAAAGTAATAAACAATTGACTCAAATTCATAAATAAATTCATCAACATCATAAAACTAAATAGTCTAGTGACTCATAGCTATCAAACACATATTTGCACACATTTTGAAAAACATTTACAACAAAGAGAATGAACAAAACAAGAAAACACTATTGTCGAAGTGATTCCCTGTCGTTGAAGTCTGTCAACCTCGCCTTGATTTGCACCTCAGGATCTCAAACAGCCTCCACACTCTTTTCCTCACACTTACTACTCTCTTTTGCAGCAAAACTCACTTTAAGGCTTCCGAATTTTATGTCCGAGGCCGCCAAAAAATATTAAGATTTATTGAGAAATTTTTCCTAAACTGCACCAATTTTCAAAAAAGGAAAGCTAGTGTCGTGACGCTCTAAGGAAGCGTCGCAATGCTGCTGCATTCCAATGCTTTTGCCTCTTCGTCTACCACGTCGCTATATCGTGCTATGATAGAGTGTCATGACGCTCTTGCATAGCATTGCAACACTATGCATTACGTTGCACACTTCTTCAAAATCTTAACTACTAGAAATCGCGTCGAGTTCAGCACGTGGCACTGCCCTGTTTTCTTGGCAATTTGATTTTTTCTCTCTTTTTCTTAGAAATTTGGTCTGGTTTGGTTCTCTTGACTTTTGAAACATTTTCCTTTGCTAAATTTTTGAAAAACACTAGCAAATCCATTAAATCCAAAAAAAAAAAAAAAAAACTCTAAATAAGAAGCAAAAAAAGCACTTTTGAGTGCTTTTCAATAGTGAGTGGGGTATCCTTACAAAGAATTTGTATAAGACTGAATCACGAAATATTTATTCTCTCTTTATAAATTTGTTAATGATACGTGAAAATGCATGAGTCAATTAATAATACAGTTCAAACGGTCAAGAGACAGAGTTAACAATAAACATTTATTGACAATTAATACCTATCATAGTATTGTTTTATATAACAATTTTTTTATTGTCAATAATTGTTTAAAAAGTTGACTTTTTCTATCCATTAAACATTTGTCTTGACAAGATTAAAAATTTGTCACAAAAAAATTAATAACGACACATTTACAATGTTGATAATGTCTTGATTGTGACATTATATAAACATCATAGAAATGTTGACATTTATTTATAGTCATTGCAATCTGATTGATGGCAATATTCCAATGTCATATAATTACATCTCATGACATTCATCAATTATAAAAAATACTTTTAATGATGGATAACTATTTGTTTCATACCTATTGTTATACCTATGTTTCCTCTAATTTCGACATCAAATATATATACAAACATAAATATGAACTTTCATATATAACAATAGAGTTTGTAACGCTCATACAAGGCAAACTATAAACAATGAAACTTGTAACGACCCGAGTTTAGAAGGGGGACATGAATGAACCAAGACCACATCCAAATGAGAGGGATCTTGAGGACATGAAAGTATTAAGAAAGACTTAAAAGAATTGAAGTTACTACCTATATCAACAAAGTGCACCTTCCTTTTCAGTGACTTAATTATAGGAATTTCAAAGTTAAGTATGCTTAGCTTGGAGCAATCCTATGTTGAGTGACCTCCTAGAAATTTTCTTAGGATACATGTGAGTGAGGATAAAGTATGCTGAAAGGACGAGTGTTGGTTTGTAGGGATAGTCTTCAATCTTGAAAATCCTATGTTGAGTGACCTCTTGGGAATTTTCCTACGATGCATGTGAGTGAGGACAAGACATCCTGAAAGGACGAATGTTGGTTTGTGAGGATAGTCTTCAATCTTGGAAGTACAAGAGGATAATGTGTCAGGTTATAGATAATGGTGGGAATGTCAGGGTAAATAAGGTGTCGAATTATGATCTGAATTCTGGGCCTAGGGGCACTACAAAACTGGTAACCTAACTTTGGTTAAGTTATTTACAAATCTAGTAATTACTACTAAACTGTTTGAATTATCAAAAAAAAAAAAAAAAAAAAAAAAAAAAAAAAACATGTGTGAATAATTTGCTTGGTGGGGTTTCTTACTTCAACGGGCATGTGTAAATACTTATGTAATAAAACATTCATTTTAGAATTAAACTCAGTACATAAATGTTAATAATAATAATAACAATATTAAGCTTGATCTTAATATTCACATTCTCTTTGTCATTTCGTTGACTACATTTACACTTAAAACCTCACTTTAATCATATAACTAAGCTTCAAATCAAACTTTAAAATAGAAACGATACATAGAGTCACAATATGACCACATGAATAGGCTCCAAATCAAACTTTATTAATATAAATAACCACCAATTTTTAAATCATTCTTTTTAACATTGCATCTTGACATAAAAACCATATAAGAATAAGATTAAATGAAACCTATTCGTTTGAAGGGGGAGGGGTTAACAAGTGAAACATATACTTGTTGAATATAAAAAGAGGTTTATCTCATAAAAAATCTTCTAAAACTCAAGCATATTAATCCAATATAGACTTCCAAGTACAAAATTTAAATACTCACTGTAGTCTTACTATTTAGATATTAGGTCTATCAAAGTAAATCAATGCAAATAAGTATTTGAAAGATATTCTCATCATTATAAAAAAATTAATTCTACCGATATAAACTAATTCAAATAAACATGTAGTTCTAAGTTATATGATATATCTCGTATAAAAAAAAAAAAAAAAAAAAAAAAAAAAAGAGATTAGCTTCAAAAACTTGTACAAAAACTTTATAACTTGAGAGTGAGATCGAACTAACATCCAAAAACTTATATAACCCCAAGCTATTTGATTTATCTATCAGTTTGTATAAGTACCTATAATATTAATTAAACATTATATATTAATAAGTGTACATTTTTAATGCTACAAAAGTGTTATATCAACATCACTTGCAACATATATGCATCAAGACAAGGACTGCATATTGGGCACATATGACAAAAATCTCGTAATACGTCAATCAAAATACTTCCACTGGTACAAATTATTCGAATTGGTGACTCGACATGTTCCAGCTCACGAAGTAAACAACGTAAAGCAATTAGTGAACTTTGAATGTGTCAATGACGAAAATCCAAAACCTTTGTTTGACATTTTATCATCCTTCTATCAACAAGTATCATGACATTAGAAATAATGTATCAATACAAAAGAAGTTGAAAAAATACTACCTTTTCGTTGTCAACTATTACAAGGTATCGTGGCCATAACAAGTGTGAACCTACTTCCTATGATAGAGTGTTGTCTTCTTCCTTTATTGGTACATGAATAGAACAATCACCATCCACAACTACGTCAATTGACACTCTCACATTGTCACCATTCATATCATAATCCAATACGGTCTCAATTGTGACGACATTAATTTCAAACCCAACTGTTGTAAACGATAGACGTTGCCAAGAGACTAAACGATAGAGGCAGGAGTCTACACGAAAGAGATGAGAGTGTAGACGATAGAGGCAGAAGACTACACGATAGAGTTGAGAGATAAAGGCAAGAAACTACATGACAGAGTCGAGAGAGTAAACGACAGAAGAAAGGAAAGAAATTTACTAAACGGTAGGCCTTCCGTGATGAATAGCGCCCATCGTGTAGTAGCTATTTATTAACGTATATATTGCCACATGACATAATAACACTGGTTTAATATAACAATCATGAGAGAGAAAAGAGAAAATAACAACCAAAATAGTGGAAAATGAATTATTGAAGGAAGGCAGAGGAAAATGAAGAGAAAAAGTTTGTTGTAATTAGCAGATGTGAGCGACTCTTTTATCATCCCCCCGCAAGCGAACGAGGAGCTACCGCGACTGTTAGCTTGGTCTTCATACTAAGAAAACGAGGACTTGGTAAAGCTTTTGTCATGATGTCAGCCAGTTGATCTTCGGAGGGAAGGAATCTGACTGAAAGTTGTTTGGAAGCAATCTTTTCTCTGAGAAAATGAAAATCAATCTCAAGATGTTTCGTCCGGTTGTGAAGCACATGATTGGCGGCCATGTATGTGGCGCTGAGGTTATCACAGAACAGTAGAGGGGTGGAGATGCGATTCATACCAATTTTAGTTAGGACTGATTGGATCCAGAGGACCTCAATGGCAGCATTAGACAGACCACGATATTCTGATTCAGCACTGGATCGAGAGACTACCTTTTGCTTGGAGGAGCTCCATGAGACAAGGTTGGAACCAAGAAAGACACAGAATCCACTTGTGTTTCGTCTGTCATCCGGGCAGCTGGCTCAATCGGCATCTGTATAGCAAGTTAAAGACAAAACAGAGGATTTGGTTAGAAGAATACTATGATTGACCATGCCTTTAAGGTACCGAAGGAGGCGTTTTGCTGCTTGAAGGTGTGAAGTTGTTGGGACGTGCATGAACTGACAGAGCTTATTGACACTGAAATTGATGTCTGATCTGGTCAGCGTACAATATTGGAGGGCTCCGACTAAACTTCTGTATTCAGAGGGGTTGTCCAATATTTGTCCATCATTGAGGGACAAGGAGGTGCCAACGGCCATTGAAGAGTAAATGGGCTTGCAATCAGTGAGTTGTGCACAATTAAGTAGGCTGTAGATGTACTTAGACTGAGATAAATGTAAATGATCTGATGAGTGAGCTACCTGAATACCAAGGAAAAAGGATAGATCACCGAGATCTTTAAGTGCAAATTGAGTGTTTAAATAGGTAATGAAGTTTTGGATGGTTGCATAACTATTTCCAGTTACAATAATGTCATCAACATAAATGAGCAAGATGATTAAAGTGTGTGAGTTGTAGAAAATGAACATGGACGTATCAGATTTCGCATTTCAGAAGCCCCATTGCATCAGACAAGTACTGCGCTTTGAAAACCATGCGCGAGGACTCTGTTTGAGACCATACAAAGCCTTGTGTAGAAGTAAGACATGATCGGGATGTTGGTCACTTATGAAACCAAGTGGTTGCTTGATATATACTTCCTTAGATAAGTCACCTTTGAGGAAGACATTGTGTACATCAACTTGCCGAATGATCCAATTATGAGATAAAGCAATGGATAGCACAAGTTGAATGGTAGTAGGCTTGACCACTGGATTGAAAGTCTCAAAGTAATCGATGCCATAATCTTGGTTGAATCCTTGAGCAACCAAACGAGCCTTGAAGCGAGCAATCTCACTTGATGGAGTCTATTTGAGTCTGAACACCCACTTACTGGCAATTACCTTGCGATCCTAAGGCAGAGGTGTGAGACACCATGTATTATTTCGTATGAGGGCTTCATATTCCTCAAGCATTGCTTGCTTCCATCTTGGATGAAGAAGAGCTTTCTTGTATGATCTTGGTTCTGTTTTGTCCAAGACAGTGACCACGGATAACCAAGCCTTTGGTTTAAAAATGTCCATTTTTTATCGTGTAATCATGGGATGGTTATTGGTTGTGAGAATGAGGGATTTTGGTAGGTCTGAAGTGGTGGGAAGGGTCAGGTGTGGGGAAGCAGAGGGAGTTGGGAAGGCAGAGTTGAGTGATGGTGAAGAAGAGGGAATGATGGAAGTTGGTGGACTTGTTGAGGATACAGGTAATTGAGGGAGATGGGTAGTAGGTTGGCTGGATGGTGTAGGTTGGGAGGATGGAGATGGGATGGAAGAAGGTAGAGGGGGGAATCATGGTGATGAACAATGTTGCTTTGAGAATTGGCAGCGGCCTTATGTATGGAGGAAGGGCTGAGGGGACTAATGGGACTAGGAATGGAAATGACAGGATAAGAAGAAGGTGGAGAAGAAGTGATTGGTTGATAGTTATCTAGGAAAGGAAAGGCAGTTTCATTAAATACTACATGCCTAGAAACATAAATGCGACCTGTTGTGCGAAGAAGACAGAGATATCCTTTGTGCAAAGAGGTATAGCCTAAAAAGATGCATTCATGAGTCCCGTATTAAAGTTTATGGTCATTAAACGGCCGAAGAAAGGGAAAACAGGTGCAGCCAAACACTTTAAGAAGCTGATAATCAGGAGATTTATAGTATAAGGTTTCATAGGGGGATTTGTTTGCAAGGAGAGGTGTGGGTAGCTGATTGATAAAGTAAGTGGCTGTGTGGAAGGCGAAAGGCCAGAAGGTTTGTGGAACAGAGGAATGGGCAAGCATGGCTAAACCGACTTCAACGACATGTCTGTTCTTTCGTTCGACAGTGTCGTTTTGTTGAGGTGTATAGGAACAAGATAGACGATGGATTATGTCAAGTTTGTCTAGAATAGGTGAGAGAGCTTTGAACTCTCTTCCTCTATCAGTTTGGATTGATTTAATAGTGGTGGAAAACTAATTTGATACCATTGTTTGAAACTTGAGGAAATGGGGAGAACTTCGAATTTCACTTTTATGGTATACATCTAAGTAAAATGCGAGAAAGCATCGATAAACCTAAAAAGTATTTGTCTCCATTTACTAAATTGATAGGGGAAGGACCCCATACATCGACATAAACAATATCAAAGGGAAAGGTTGGACGAGAATTTGAAGACTGAAAAGGAAAACGATGGATCTTTGCCATTTGACAGTGCATGCAGACTGATACATTTGTATTATTTTTGTACTTCAGTTTTCATTTTGAGAAAATAGATTGAACTACTGGAAGGGAGGGATGTCCTAAGTAACGATGCCATAAGGAAAAATCTTTGAGAGCTGAGATGAAGGCAGTTGGATGAGAGGAGGAAGTGGATAAGCGTGGAGTAAGTGGAGTGACAGAAAGCTTGTATAGGCCACGATCAAGTTTGCCCCGAAGGAGTGGACTCTTGGTTTGAAGATCCTTCACAACAAAGGAGTCATGGAAAAACTCAACATAAGCGTGATTATCATAACATAAACGAACGATGCTAATTAGATTCCGAGAGATTGAAGGTGTGTGAAGGACAGAGTGAAGATGAATTGAAGTATTAGATATAAAGGATTGAAAAGACGAAGAACTAGTGTGAAAGATGGGAAGAGACATACCATTTCCTATGACAACTTGTTCACCACCATAATATGGAGTAGGTTGTTGGATGTTGGGTAGGTCAGGTGTCATGTGATGCGTAGCTCCGGAGTTCATATACCAGCCTTCATCTGGATGATTTGATTTTGGAGTAGGCGAAGCAATGACATAGGATAAAGGTTGATTTGGGGTTGGTGTGGTTTGAGCAAAATGAGCTTAGGGAGGGTGAATGGTTTTGTATTTGGGGTTATCAATATTGTAGCAGGATAGGGCTATATGGCCAACTTTATTGCAAATTTGACATTATGGCCGATTGGAGGAGTGTGATGGTTGATGGGGGAGGGGGAGGGGTGGTCGTTGAGCTCGGGTAGGGGATCTTTGAAATGTATGATCAGTAGCATTCATACCAGAGAAAGGAAGGTTGGGAAGAATACCTGGAAGAGATGGAGGAGGTCTGATGGGTGATCTGGTAGTGTGTGGCCAGTGAGGACGTCAATGTTTTAGAGAGAGATAGGCAACATTGGCTTGGATTTGTTGAAGTTGATCCATGGCAGATTGTGTTTCCAGTCGAGAGTCATATGCAATGAGCAAAATGCGGACATCAGCGATGGAGGGGCGATCAGTTCTGTTCTGAATGGAAGTCACAAAGGGGTTGTACTCATTACTGAGACCTTCGAGAATGTATGCAAGATGATCACGGTAAGACAGAGCTTCCTCAATAGCAGCAAACTTATCCACAATGTCTTTAATCTTAGTGAGGTACTGAGACTGATGCCATCCTTTCTTATCTTTCGAAGTTGAGAGTGCAGTCCCAAAATCCGAGCTGTTGAAGATGATTCATAAACCGTTCGAAGCACTTCTCAAATCTCTAATGCTGATTCGTACCCGACTATTTCACCCATTTTATCTTCGTTGAGAGAAGAGTAAAAACAGCTCATAATAGTATGATTACACTTCTGCCAATAAGAGAAATGAGGATTGAATTGAGTCTGCTAAGGATCGAGGTATTTTGGTGGGTGGGGATAGGTTCCATCAATGAAACTTTCAAGGCCATAGCCCATGATTAGGTTGAGAAGCTGATATTTCCATAAAAGATAGTTTGAATCATTTAGCTTGATAGTAAGAGATTGAGACATATGAGGGAAGTTTGCTACGGGAGATTGCGGGGATGGGAGTTTGGAAAAAGGGTTGATCGGTACCTGATTTTGAAAGGAATGATGGGTGGAAAAACCAGCATACTGAGGGTGAAGGGGCGGTGGTGGAGGGCCATATTGAGGAGGGTAAAATGGGTTTCAAGTAGGGGGAGGGACACGTTGATTAGCAGGTGGGGTAAACGACGGAGATGATATAGAAATGTTGGTTGGAGGTGGAACAGTTGAATTAATACCTGGGTTTGATGTCACTGGTAGAGTGGAATTTTCTTCAGATGTTCCCGAGCTCGACCCCATGGAAAAGAACGTGATTCTTTAAATCTCTGATACCATGTAAACAATAGAGAGACGAAGGCTAAACAATCATTGCCGAGAGAGTAAACGACAGAGGCAGGAGTCTACACGACATAGATGAGAGTGTAGATGATAGAGGCAGAAGACTACACGATAGAGTCGAGAGTGTAAACGATAGAGGCAGGAGATTACACGATAAAGTTGAGAGAGTAAACGATAGAAGAAAAGAAAGAAATTTACTAAACAATCGGCCTTCTGCGATGAATAGTGCCCATCGTGTAGTAGCTATTTATTAACGTATATATTGCCATATGGCATAATAACACTGGTTTAATATAACAACCATGATAGAGAAAAGAGAAAATAACAACCAAAATAGTGGAAAATGAATTACTGAAGGAAGGCAGAGGAAAACGAAGGAAAAAGTTTGTTGTAATCAACAGACATGAGCGACTCTTTTATCAACTACCAACAAACAAGAAATTCTATCCTATTTTGAAGTTGTTGCAACACAAGGAAATCATTACTAAAATATATTGAGAAATATAAAATCAAAGACATGCAAACATCCTCTTTTTCTTCTTTTAATTTAACTTCTTCAAAATTCTTTTTTTGTTTCAATATTTTTTTTGCCTTCACTTAGAATAAAAAAATTGTTTCACAACACATTGTGGAAAACTAAGTAAAGATGAGTTGAACCACATTATTACCTTCTCATTTTTCCTTGCCATCCTCTCCTTATTTCATTTATTTTAGAGCAACATCACTTTTTTAAAGGAGTCCAAAACTTTGGAAAGAGGGGTATCGATGTGAGTGATAATTGGGACATGTTATCTATCTTGATTCATTTTAATGATATATTAATTAACAAAAAATAAAATAAAATATATGTAAACCTTAATCTCAATCAAGATCCATCCATCAACAATAAGATCCTCAAGCTTTATATATCGCATAGACATCTAAAGAAAGCTCTAACTTGTTGTAAACCAAATAAGACAATACATAGAACTAAGAATTTAAAACATGTTAATATCATAATCTTTTAAAATAATATTTAAATTTGAACTACACAATAATAAAAAAAATATATTTGTAAACAAATAAGATCACAAAGCAAAATCAATATGTAAAATTAGGGTATAATAACATTTGAAGTAAAAAACTCATATATGCAAAAACATGTCAATCTCTATCTATATATTTGATGCTATAACTTTGAAATTCGATACTTAGGACAGATTGAAAAGAGATTAGCACATTGATAGAGAAGAGAGATCAGAGACCGCAAAATGTTGTAAATAGAACAAAATTCTAATGACAAAATAAAATTTTTTAATCTAAAGATAAAATGTATAGCAATTTAGAAGTAAAAAAGGAAAAGAAAAGAAAAACAATTTTACCCATCTCTACCTCAAAGTACTTCATTATACAGGTAGATGGAAATCTTGCTGATCTTCTTCTTCATTGTAAAGGTCTTCTCTATCTCTAACTCAAAAATGAATTTAATTTTTCTTTGATATTTAAGAAATACACAATCTACACAAAAAAAGAAGAGTAAATAAACCATTACCAAAGAAAAGTAAATGTATTTAATTTGGATTTAATTTCTTAAATTAACTTAAAATTTGAAATAAATCCAAATCCTCCTTAATTTAAATTAAAATCTCCCAATATTCATCGAAACCAAATAGAATTTCAAATGCTAATTTTCTACTGAACTTAATTGGTGGTGTGTTCGACATTTACTTAGTTTGGTCGTCTTTGCCTATAAATAGGAGATGTGACCCCATATGTGAAGTAAGCAAAGAGAGGAAGAAAGAAAAGCTAGAGAGCTAGTAAAAAAGAAATTGAGCGAGTATCTTGAGAGTGAGAGTAATCTTTAAGGGTCATCCTTGTACATTTTAAATAAAAGTTTCTTTCTTCAAAAGAGATTGTTTCTCTTCCTTTTGTGCCAATTTCTTCAACAGGTGATATCAGTGTCAAGCTAGCATAGCTTGCTACGGTGGAGCTTTTGAAGGTAAAGTACAATTTGGCAATGTGAAGCTTATTGTCTGGGACATAACTACTCATAGAGTGCATTCATCACTACAAGATGATTGATGACCTTCAAGTTGTTGGAGGAATCAAGAAGCTCAACACTCAGAACTACATGCATGAACATGAAGTGGTATCTTCAAGGCCAAAACTTTTGGGATGTTGTTGGAGGCACAAAAGTCAGTCCTCTTGAGGATGCTGCCACTTTGATGAAATGGAATATCAAGGAAAGTAAGGCCACATTTGCAATTAAAACTACAGTTGATAAATAAATGTTGGAGCACATTAGTACAACAGAGATACCAAAGAGAGCATGGAATACGTTTGCCTCATTTTTCTCAAAGAAAAATGATGCAAGATTGTAGTTTCTAGAGAATAAGCACTTGTTAGTTACTCAAAGGGAGATGACTATCAACTAGTACTTCACCAAAGTAAGAACTTTATGTTGTGAAATCTCTAAATTAGATCCTACTTCTACTATTTCAGAATCAAGGACAAGGAGAATTATTATTCATGGACTTAAACCTGAATATAGAAGCTTTATTGTTGCTATTCAAGATTGGGCAGTCCAATCTTTTCTGATTGACCTAGAAAATATGCTTGCTAGTATAGAAGCATTGGCTAAGAAAACGTCGGAGGTCACAATAAAAAGCAATAATGAAGAAACACTCTTTATTGGCCAAAGAAAAGGTCAATCAAAATATCAAAAGAAAGTAAAATGAAAATGAGGTGAAGAAACTCCAAAACGCTCTTAAGTAGCGAGAGCTAGTAAAACTAATCAAAATCACAATTATAGAGAAAATGGTGAATGTTATATCTGTGGAAACAAAGATCATTATGTCAGAGAATATCGTCGAGAGGAAAAAACAGCAAAAAGCAACGCAGTCACCTTCCATGCTGAAAGCATTAGTGAAGAAGGATAGGATGGAGAGACATGCTTTGCAACAACAGATCCCAACCCTTAGTCTACACTAAATGTGGTGGAGAATGAAGTGTTGGCTCTCTATGCAGAAGAGGTAAATTATTAAAATGAGTGGATTATTCATTCAGGTTGATCTAACATCATGACAGAAGATAAGAAGAAGCTGCAAAACACATCAGAGTACAAAGGAAGCCGAGTTGTTGTAATTGCAAACAACTCAAAGTTGCCAATAGTCCACGTTGGCAAAATAATGATCATGTCTTGTTCCAATTCCAATCAAGCAGAGCTGGAGAGCGTATTTATGTGCCTAGAATGAAGAAGAATTTGATGTCATTATCTCAATTGATATCAACAGATAACTTCATCGTGTTTAGACCTGACGGTGTCAAGGTATATCGAGTTTTGGAAATCAATAGTATGCTATTGATGGAAGAACAAGTAATGAACTCTGTCTATGTCATGTTAGTAGAAAGCATCTACGTGAATGGTCAAGGCACCTAAGAACAAAGTGCATTGATTTTGTTAGTGAACAATTCTATAAATCAAGAAATATTACATTTTATGAAGCATCATCATGGTAGGCACCCGAATCATAAAAGACACCTAAGGATGAGAGGTCTTTCAAAGAAGGATCAAAAGAAGCGATAAGCCAAGTGCAACAAGCTCTAATAGAAAGATAAGAAGAAACAATGAAGGCGAAGAAGACCAATTAAGGACACAAAGTCATTGGAAAAGTGGAGTACACAATCAAGAGCCACAATTACGGAGATCAACCAGACAAAGAAAACAAAATTCCAGGTATGTGAATGCGTCATTAACAACATTTGAAAAGTTAGCAACATGCGAAGAAGTGTAAGAACATGACCAATGGAGAAAGGCCATGGAAGAAAAGGTGGATACACTGAGTAGACATCAAAGTTGGGACATAGTGCTGGAAGGCTAAGAGCATCCAAGCATGCAAGAGTTCCAACAAAAACTTGAGAGGATGGAGAGCTAGAATAATTACCGTTAAGGTGGAGTGTTGAAGTAAAAGCAACACTAACTATTCTAAAAGGTTCTTAAAGTATCAATCATATGACATAAATATGTAAATTAGACTTTTCTAGAATTATGCTAAAGTATGTAAATTAAATTATCAAATAAAAGATCTAGAAATATCCTAGGCTTTTCTTTCGGCTCAAAGGAATTCGAGAATTCCTTTAGATAAGGATAACCCAAGCAATTTAAACTTATAGAATTCAAAAAGAACTTAGAGGCTGTTTAGGGTGCTAAGTTGAGATAAGATGTCTGGAGTTCATACATCTGTGGAATTCATATATCTATGAAGTTCATATATATGTAAAGTTCATATGTTTGTGTTTCGGGTACAGAGTTATTTGGTCTAAGTTTATATGTTTGTGTTTGGGTGCAGAGTTGAGTTCATATGTCGGGGGTATCTGATGCAGTTTTATGCACTCTAAATAATCTGCTTTTATGATTATGTTGGGATTGGTATCTTAATTCTCCCGGAGTCTCGTAGTTTGTAAATAGTCTGTGCACATTGTTATTAATAAAATAAGAGTTATTTTATTTGCATTTACTCATATTCAATAAACTAAGATCCATGGTTATTTCAAGTAAACTTAAGCATGTATATGATGAAGGAACTCTTATCAAACAGAATCTATGAGCAGAAGCAAGATCGTTCAAAATTCATTGTGGTGGATTTCAAGCATTCACAAACATATAAACAGGTTATGCATTTTCTAACAAATTACAACATGCTTTCAAAATAAATAAAAAGGAACGAGAGACATACCTTTTGAAGAACTTTTCTTCTAACCTTCTCTCGCTCTCGTGGAAATTGGACCAGCACCTATCGTTGTTGCTTATAACACCAATCCAATCGTCTACAAAAATCTCTCGTTGTCGCTTAGCACACGAACAGTATTTTCCACAAACAAATAGCCTCTCGAACACCACCACTCAATGACCTTGATATTTGCGGAGTGAGAATCCAGAAGGTGTAGGCTCTATTGGATTTGGTAGAGGGAAGGAGGAAACCACGATCGTATTGAACGTCCAAGCAAGTGGGAGAAGGAAAGTGTCTATCATATAAACTTGTGCTTGATCATTTAGTAAAGGTACATGGTCATTTAGAAATTAGGTTTGATCGTTTAGAGAAGCTCGCTTAGGGACGCGATTGCTTAGTAAAAGCTATACAATCGTTTAGACAAATGCGTGTGTACACGATCATTTAGACAAACACTTTGAGCTATCGTGTAGTCTCTCGTGAGCTAAACGATAGGTAGTGTACTCTTATGAAGCGATGCAATGATTCTTTTCCAAAATGAAAACATTTTTCATTTTATCCTTTAGTTATGACAACTGAATACAACCTCCCACTATCACACACGGTTAAGGAGAAACAACAACCAATTATCTTATAATTGTTTTAATTATAAATAAATATAATAACTAACTTATCGTATTATATTTATAACCTATAGTTTGAAACCATAGTCTTCTTCTCCTTTTCTTGATATAAATCATATTATATCATTTTCCTCTAATTAATATATCTCATACATCATGTTAATTTTATCATATATAACTGAACAAGTTTAATGATATCATATAAAATCAAACTCCCTCTTGTCAATTTTAACACTTTAAACTGACCCAAAAACTGATTCTCAACTTGAATCCATCGAGCTACCAAGGGGACCTTATGGACCTGTAGCTTGAAGCTCCAACGGTACATGAATAGTTGACTAAACTTTTTAGTCATGAGATCCACCATCCGTTAACTGCTGGGCACTCCACTAAAGACCGACAGCTGCACTCTTCTCATCACAGATATATTTCTGTGTCCATCAGATATAACCAGTTAACAGTGCGATAACCCTTCGCAGATGCTCGTAAGTACAGCTAGGTCAATTTACCATTTTGCCCCTGTAGTTACATCAAACTTCTTAAGTACCACTGATCCCTCTAATGAACAATACATCATAGTCCTACTATTAGTGGACACATATCAAACCATGAGAAGGTGTGTGGCGCCAAATCGTTCAAGCCCCAGAATCAGCACTTAAGAAATAATCTATCTACTTACCCCTACATCGGGGAAGAAGTTAATTCCATCTTGTGTAGCTGAGTTTTCAACACTCCAATTAGACGAATCCCGAAAGTGGTAGGTTTGAGTCGGTGATCTGGCCACTCGCATCCATGTAAAGCAAAGAACCGCCTTCAAAGGCAAGAGTTCCAAACTCACTTAGGATTAAGGTCATGTTACCCACGGTCATTCTAGTAAAGTGAAGTCTCTGTCATAAACGATGTTATATAACAAAACTATACAATTCGTGGTCCGGTCTTATACAAAATCCTTTGTATAGAACACCCTCGCTCGTATGTCTCTATATGAATGATCAGGACAAGACCATCTGTACCACATCTCAACACTTGTAACTATCTACAAAATGAGCTGCATTCGTAGTGTCACAAGGATAATGTTTCCCTCCTATATCCATATACTACAGACCATTTTGGTTATCACTTAAGACATGATCCACCTGTATGTCTCCACATACATATTTAAGTTACAACAACAACCAAGAATCTTAGTTTATTGGTTTGTGGTAAAGCAAATAAAACATCTTATATTTCAACAGTGAAGAAAATATATTATATTATTACATCACAAGCGTTTGTTCAATACATGTGTTTACAAACTACAGGACCCAACGAGAGTTTAGGGTATCAATCCCAACAATCTCCCACTTGTCCTAAAGCGAGTGGGGTGTACATAATAACAAGTACAAAATAATGAACTAGGGCACTAAGGCCTAGTACAAAAAATCTTCCACTTGCCTTAGTCCAGCCACGGGCGGTCCCGTAGACCCATGCTTTGAAGGTGACGCTAAAAAACTATAGCCGTGAAAGCCTTCATAAATGTCAACAACGTTATGCTCCAAAGCGATCTTCTTGACTATCACGTTCCCTCGATGAACTATCTCGTGGATGAGATGATACTTTCGTTCTATATGTTTGCCACACTTGTGACTTCTAGGCTCCCTAGAGTTCACCACAGCACCACTATTATCACAATAAAGGGTGAAGGGCCTAGATATGTCTGGAACAACTTCCAGATCAATCAGGAACTTCCTGAGCCAAACGGCCTTCTTAGCAGCTTCACAAGCTGCTAATACTCGGCCTCCATCGTGGAGTCAATGATGCACCCCTTCTTAGTGCTTCGCCACACTACAGTTCCTCTGTTAAGAGTGAACACTGAGCCTAAAATGGATTTCCAAGAATCCTTATCAGTCTAAAAGTCAGGGTCTATGTGTCCAGTAATGATCAAATCCTTAGATCTATACACGAGCATGTAGTCCCTCATTCTCCGAAGATACTTGAGGATGTTCTTGACTGAGGTCTAGTGATTCTATCCTGGATTAGACTGATACCTACTGACAATCCCCACAGCGTAGCAGATATCTGATCTAGTACACAACATCACATACATCAAACTGCCAATGGCAGATGCATAGCGGACTCGTTTCATCTCCTCAACCTCTTGAGGTGTCTTAGGACACATTTCCTTAGACAATGTAACTCCATGCCTGAAAGGAAGTAGGCCCCTTTTGGAGTTTTGCATCGAGTACTTGAGCAACATCTTGTCAATGTACGATGCCTGAGACAACGCTAGCACTTTGTTCTTTCGATCTCAAAAGATCTGAAAACCAAGAACAAACTGAGCCTCTCCCAAATCTTTCATTTGGAAATAGGCCGCTAGCCAGTTCTTAACTAATGTCAGTAGACCTACATCATTCCCAATGAGTAGGATATCGTCTACATACAACACTAGGAAAACTAATGAACTTTTTATGATTTTCTTGTAGACACGAGGCTCATCAATGTTTTGGTCAAAGTAGTACGATTTGATCGCAATATCAAATTGAATGTTCCACGATCGAGACTCCTGTTTCAGCCCATAAATGGACAGACTAAGTTTGCAAACCTTTTACTCTTGACATTTGGCTATGAATCCCCCGGGCTGCACCATATAAATTGTCTTGATGTCCATTTGCAATATCTCATAGTCAAAATATGAGGCAATGGATAGGAGGACACAGATAGACTTCAACATGGCAATAGACAAGAAAGTCTCCCCATAGTCAACTCCCTCCACTTGGGTATAACCCTTTGTCACAAGTCTAGCTTTGAAGGTTTGCACCTTTCTATCGGCACCCTGTTTCCTCTTATAGATCCATTTGCAACCTATAGGTTTGCCCTGGTTGATCTACAAGATCCATATTGAGTTGAAGTACATCGACTCCATCTCGAGATCCATGACTTTGGCCCATTCATCCCGGTCAACATCCTCCACTGCCTTCTAATAAGACAACGGATCCTCAACCTCGCCATCGGCTACCATAGCCAGGATTTCAGTGAAACCCATATAGCGAACAGGTGGGTTGCAACCCTCCCACTATGTCGAGGTTCCTTCAACTCTTGAGGTAGAATAGACCTACTAGATGAACTTCCATCAACAACTCTTACTGATGGAGCAGAACCTTCAACAACTCTTGTTGAAGTTTCAATAGTTTCGATGGAAAGTTCACACAACACGATCTTACTACGTGGACTATGCTCCCTTATATGATCCTCTTCCAGGAGGTAGCGTTCGTAGACACAAACACTCTGTTATCCTTAGGATCATAAAACTAACCCCCTCATGTACCTTTGAGGTAGCCTACAAAAAGGCACAACCTCGAACGTGGTTCCAATTTCTTTGGATTAGCCTCAAGCATATGGGCTAGGCAACCCCATATGCAGAAGTGACGCAAAGTAGCTTTACGCCCATTCCACAACTCCAAAGGCGTTCTCACAACACTCTTGGAAGGAACACAGTTGAGGATATAAACTGTAATCTCCACTGTAAAACCCTAAAATGAGTTCGGTAAGGAAGCGTAACTCATCATCGACCGAACCATGTCCAAAAAGGTTCTGTTTCTCCTCTCCGCTACACCATTCTGCTGAGGTGTACCCAGCACTGAGAGTTGGGAAACAATTCCATATTTTATCATATAGTTATGGAACTCCGAATCCAAAAACTCTCCACCCTGATCCGATCAAAGTGTTTTAATCCATCTATCCAATGGGTTTTCAACTTCAGCCTCGAATTCTTTGAATTTTTCAAAGGATTCAACTTCTGTTGCATCAAATAAACATACCCATACCGAGAGTAACCACTAGTAAAAGTGATGAAATACTCATAGCCTCCCCTGGATCGCATATTCATCAGACCACAAAGGTCAGAATGCATTAACTCTAGAGGCTTTTTGGCTCGATAACCGTTTCCAGTAAAAGGCCTTTTAGCCACTTGCCTTCAAGGTAAGATTCGCACACTAGTAAAGAATTTTCCTCTAACTCATTTAGAAGTCCATTCTTCACTAACCTCTCAATCCTATTGAGATTGATGTGCCCTAATCGAAGGTGCCCAAGTTTGTAATTTTCTTTTGGAGAAACCTTTTGTCGTTTATTTTGAGTTACGACAGCTTTAAACATCTCTATGTTATGGAGAGAACTTGTTGCTAATGGTCTTAGCACATCCAAGTTGTTTTCCAGTTTTGCTGAACAAATCTCAACACTATCTTTATGAATAAACACTTTATTCAAATCAAAATGTAGAGTATATTTACATTGAATTAGAGACTTTATAGAAATTAAGTTCCACTTTAACTCGGGAACTACATAAACATCATTCAAAATGATAAACTTCTTCTGTAAAGTCAACTGAAGTCCTCCCACTACCATAGCTGAAACGATGTGGCCGGTGCCTACTCGCATCGTCATCTCTCCAGCCTCAAGCTGCCGCCAGGATCTAATTCCCAGAAAAGAAGAACAAACATGATTAGTGGCCCTAGAGTCAATAATCTAGGTAGAATCATAATTTTCCACTAAATAAGTTTCCAAAACTAGTAAATCATATTTACCTTGTTTTTCCTTGGCCTTAGCCTTCTTCTTCTCCTTAATCCAGCAAGGACAATTCCACTTCCAGTGCCCATCCTGGTTACAATGGAAACACTTTCCTTTGTCAACCGGCGCTAGTCGCTTACCCCACTGTATGACAGGCAGTGGGTTAGCAGGTGCCTTCCCTTTCCCCTTACCACCCTTCTTCTTCTTCCTCTTGGAAGTGTTAGAAGTAGAAGGTGCAGATTTAGTTCTTGAGGTCGAACCTTTATGGAACTTCTTTGATGATGAAGCAACATTTGCCTCACCAACCTTCTTCTCCTTACTTTTCAGTAAGGATTGAAATGTCTGCAATTCGTTAAGGAGAGTTGTAAGGGTCTAGTCCACTTTGTTCAGTATCACATTACTAACAAAGTGTAGAAAGCTATTTGGCAACAAGTGCAGAATGATGCTAACCTGGTTTCCCTCATCGATGCGTGACCCATTCATCTCCGCCACATTGAAGTGAACTATCATGTTCAGCACATGTTCACGAACAAAGGTGCCTTCCTCCATTTTGGAGTTGAAGATGCATTTGAGAGCTTCATGCTTGAGCTGTCCAGACGGTTGTCCAAACATTCCCCACAACTACATAAACCCATATATTTATGGGTTCCATTTCCATATAATCCTGTACCGTTGTAAAATAAAGGACTCCATGATCTCACGCACTGAGACCGTAGGCTCATGCTTCTTGGCCAAAACATCATTAAGACTAGCCAAGATGTAAGCTTGGGCCTTCTCATTTGCCTGTGTTCAACGATCATAAGCCTCTCGAACATTTTGAGTGGCGTTCTGAGGTGGAATAGGAGGACACTCCTTCGTAAGGACAAACCTCAGATCATCGATGATTAAAATAGTAGTGATTGTATGTTTCCAACTAGCATAATTCTTGCTAGTCAGTTTATCAGCACTTATAGACCTAATGTGGCTATAGCCATTCTAACGTTGCTGAAAAACAAACAAACTTAATGAGTCTATGCAATACCACATTTTAACACCAATTTTTAGTTTTAGCAAAATAGTTTCCATGCACCTTTAGTGAAAAGACATCTATTTTGCAATGATGCTCCACAGGACAAACGTCACCAGTGGGGCAATCAGATGCCCCTTCACTGGGATGCGACACTCTCAACCATTAGGCAAAAATAACTCTTGTAACTGACCTTAATAGTCACCATTTTTCGATCCAGAACTATTAACCTTTAACAATTCCTCGTAAGTGTAACCCCTCATCTTCAGCCCTAGAGTCCCACCTTAATGCGCCCACCCTAAGGAGAAAGCAAATTAGGACAAGAGACTAAAGCAACCTTATCTACATAGGAGATCAGATAAAGAGTCGTGCAAAACTGGCATACTATAGAGGGACACTCCCAGAGTGCCTCGAAGCGATGCACAGAAACATTATCCAACCTAATGAGAGAGACTATGGGATATGTTGTCGCACGTCCCGCTCCTACTTACTATGAACATTCTTTCCATTCACATTAGCATTGATCTACCCAAACACCATCCTTTAGAGGGACACTCCCAAGGTACCACGAGGCCGAGAATAGGTCTTATGGTGTGAACATAAAGGGAGAAACGTGAAGAGGTTTAAATGAAGTATCATACACCCCAAGTACCTCCCACTGAATGTTCTACCTAGGGATTCATTAACATAGATCATTCGGCTACTAATTTTATCTAAGTCAGTTTAATTTGCTAAAAAACAACTCTTTTCTTTGAAATTAAACAAGTTCAAGTCAAGTCCTCAAATTTGCATGCATACATCAAATCTATCTAATTCACCTTTTCAGGTAGGTTCCCAGGTAGGGATGTTCCATTTCCGTTAACTTAGGTACCCTAGCCTAGACCCAATTCACCTTAGACAAAAGGTCCTTATAGATAGATTTGCTACATATTTAATCTTTTATTAGTCCATAATCCTATTAAATTGATTAAAAGATTAAACCTTAGGTTGCTAATCTCATTAGAACCGTGATCTTAGGTTTATCGCCACCAAGTTTTAAAACTCTTTTAAAACCATGATTCAAGCCTCAGTTCGCATGCATGTATGTCTTATTGATTTTAGTTCTAATTTCCCTTATAACACTTATAAAAGAAACAACCAAAACCCATTCACATTGCCATGCACAACTAGGTATTTATAACTCTTATAAATTTAACCTATGTGTCATGCTTCATGCAATGTTCATTAATTACTATATATAACTCTTATATACTTGGTAATGAACTAAGCAAACATGCTTCCATACACTGTACTATAACACTTATAATATAAAGATGATGCATGTCTATACTTAATTCATGCATAAATATAACTTTTATATTATATGATGCATGAGCATGCTCTTCTGTAATTTAAATCATACAAACTACTATATCATAACACTTACAATATAGAGATGATGCATGACCAATGCATAACCTAAGGTGGGATTTCAACTATATGGCATAACATATGACATATAATAAAACATACATCTTATGTACATTCACCAAAGACTAATGGACCGGGATGATTAGACTAAAAAACCAGAAAATAAATTCTATCTATTACATAAATCCATCGAGCAAACCGGTTCACAAGCGAACCGGGCCTTGAAACGCCTGGGCAAAGCCTCCCTGATCATTTAGTAAACTGTCCGAGTAACCATTTACAATTCAATGAAGCATGAGGCTACTCGATCGTTTAGCGCACTAATATTAAATGCGCAAGTCTAAACGATCGCTTATACGATGATGTTACTGTGAAGCACGATCATCTAGACAATCATAGAGCAAGTGCTTAAGTAACTTTTACTACGCGATCGTGTAGTCAGTGACTAAGCGATGAAGCTTGCTGGGCTACATAATTGTTTAGTGTGCGTGCATCTACCTTGCTGCCGAGTATCACATACTCAACGATCGCTTATCCCATGGTTTACATAATCTGACCAACATTTGGTCTTCTTCTTTCTTCAAGTACAGTGCAACTCCTTGCCTTGAAGTTTCATCACGAGCGACTCACAATGACTCAAACACTTTGAATTATAGACTCGATAGCAAGTTAATATACCTAAAAACATCGGGGTCCTTACAATTAAATTTTAAATGTAAAAGAATTAAATAACCAGAGGCAACCATCCTAGAAAACTCCATTAATCCACATCAACAAACATATTACACACTTAAACAGAATGTAGATATGCTTTCACCCACCAAGAATATAAATATCGTTCTATACATTAATGGATTTGGAATATCAGAACCTGGCTCTAATGCCGATTGAAGGAACTCTTACCAAAGAGAACCTATGAGTGGAAGCATTACAAGCAATCATAAACACACAAACAAGTTATGCATTTTCTAACAAATTACGGCATCCTTTCAAAATATATATAAAGGAACGAGAGTTATACTTATGAAGAACTCTTCTTCTAACCTTCTCTCGCTTTCGTCGAAATTGGACCAGCACCTCTCATTGTCGCTAAGAACACCAATCTAATCGTCTACCCAAATCTTTCATAGTCGCTTAGCATACAAACAGTCTTCTCCACGAACAAGCAGCCTCTCGGACACCACCACTCAGTGACCTTGGTATTCTTGGAGTGAGAATCCAAGAGATGTGGGCTCTGTTGGATTTGGTAGATGGAAGGAGGAAACAACAATCACATTGAATAACCAAGCAAGTGGGAGAAGGAAAGTGTCTATCATGTAGACTTATGCTTGATTGTTTAGTAAAGGTACATGGTCATTTAGGAAATCAGGTTTGATCGTTTAGACGATTGTTTAGAGAAGCTCGCTTAGGCCCGCGATTGCTTAATAAAAGCTATACGATCGTTTAGAGAAATGTGTGTATACACGATCGTTTAGACAAACACTTTGAGCTATCGTGTAGTCTCTCCTAAGCTAAACGATAGGTAGTGTACTCTTATGAAGCAATGCAATGATTCCTTTCCAAAATGAAATATTTTTCATTTTATCCTTCAGTTATGAAAACTGAATACAACCTCCCACTATCACGCACGGTTGAGAAGAAACCACCAATAATTATCTCAATTGTTTTAATTATAAATAAATATAATAAACTTATCATATTATATTTATAACCTATAGTTTGAAAGCATAGTCCTTTTCTCCTTTACTTGATATAAATCATACTTATATCATTTTTCTCCAATTAATGTATCTCATACATCATATCAATTATATCATATATAACTGAACCAGTTTAATCATATCATATATAATCAAACTGCCTCTTGTCAATTTTAACACTTTAAACTTACCCAAAAATTGATTCTCATCTTGAATCCATTGAGCTATCAAGGGGACCTTATAGACCTATAGCTTGAAGCCCCAACAGTACGTGAATAGCTAACTAAATTCTTTAATCACGAGATTCACATCCATTAATTGTTGGGCACTTCACTATAGACAGACAGTTGCACTCTTCTCACCATAGATATATTTCTGTGGCCATCAGATATATCCAGTCAACAGTACAATAACCCTTCACAGATGCTCGTATACAGCTGGGCAAATTGACCTTTTTTTCCTGTAGTTATATCTAATTCCTTAAGTACCACTGATCCCTCTAATTAACATTACATCATAGTCCTAATATGAGTAGACACCTCTCGGAACTATGATGAATTAAGACATCTCCTATCCTTAAGTACCACTGATTCCTTAAGTACCACTGGTGCCACATTGTTTAAGTCCCGGAATCAGCCCTAAGGGAGCAACCTATCTACTTACCCCTGCATCAAGGAATGAGTGAATTTCATCTTGTGTAGATGAGTTCCCAACTCCCCAATAAGAGAATCCCCAAAGTAGTAGGTTTGAGTCGGCGACTTGGCCACTTTCACTTATGCAAATCAAAGGACCACCCTCAAAGGCAAGAGTTCTCAACTCACTCTGGCTTAAGGTCATGTTACCTATGGTCATCCTAGTGAAGTGAAGTCTCTGTCATGAACGACGTTATATAATGAGACTATACACTTCGTGGTCTGGTCTTATACAAACTCCTTTGTATAGGACATCTCCACCCGCATATCTCTACGTGAATGGTCAGGATCAGACCATCTGTAGCATGTCATAACACTTGTAACTATCTACAAAGTGGGCCGCATCCGTAGTGTCATAAGGATAATGTTTCCCTCCTATATCTATATACTATGGACCATTTTGGTTATCACTTAAGGCATGATCCACCTATATATCTCCACATACATGTTTAAAATACAACGAAAATTAGGGATCGTAGTTTACTAGTTTGTGGTAAAGCAAATAAAACAACTCATTTTTCATAGACAACCGTGAAGAAAATATGTCATATTATTACATCACAAGCGTTTGTTCAATACAAGTGTTTACAAACTATAGAACCCAACGAGAGTTTAGGGTATCAACCCCAATATTTGAGACATATAAGTGGATCATGCCTTAAGTAATAATCTAAATGATTTGTAGTATAAGGATAAATGAGGGATACCTTATCCTGGTAACACTACGGATACGACCCACTTTGTAGATATTTACAAGTGTTGTAAAGTGCTACAGATGGTCTGATCCTGACCATTCATGTGGAGACATGTGAGCGAGGATGTCCTATACAAAGAGTTTATATAAGATCGGACCACGAGATGATTAGTCTCTTTATATAATGCCGTTGATAATTGAGACTTACATTTCACTAAAATGACCATAGGTGACATGACCTTAATCCTTAGTGTTTTGGGAATTTCTGCCTATGAGGGTGGTCTTTTGATTAGTATGGGTGAGAGTGGCAAGATTTCCAACTCAACAAGTCTACCTTTTGGGGGTCTTTTGATTATTCCATTAAAAGTTGTAGTTCTTGAAACCCTTTCTCTGAAAATTTTGTTTCAATGCTTGTTTTAAACTCAAATTAAGTGTAATTAGAGTACTTATTGATTCTGATTTCTTCTGTTGTATGTTAGTTTACTCTATCAAAATTTTGCCAGAATTTGTAGTCAGAGGTGGTTATCGGAGCCCAAAGTTAACAAAGTTGGTATTAGAATTGGTTGTTGGAGTTTGTAGTTGGAGGTGGTTGTCGAAGCCACGAGTTGGTCGTTTGAGTTGCTCTCTCAAAGGTGGTCATCAAAGGTGATTTTCATCGTAGTTTGTAGTCGGAGGCGGTTGTCAAAGCATACAAAAATGGTTTTCGGAGTTAGTTATTGAAGTTAGTTATCGAAGTTTGTTGTCGAAGCCTAACATTGGTCGTCGAAGTTGGGTCATCGAAGGTGGTTGCTGGTGCTCGAAATTGGTTGTTAGAGTTGGTTGCGCAAAAGTTGTCCCAGCTCAGAGTTGGTCGCCAGAGATGTCATCGGAAGTGGTTATCGGAGCCGAATTTCGTGGTCAGAGTTGTCATTCGAGATGGTTGTTGGAGTTGGGAGTTGGTTGTCGGAGTTTTCATCAGAAGTGGTTGTCAAAGCTCGGAGTTAGTTCCACAGTGTCACAGTAGTCGATGGGTGGACCATTGAAAACATTGGAAGAAGGGACAGTTAGGGTGAATTGGTAAAATATATCAACTCAACTTGAATATTTAAAATTGGTGGGCCAAACAATGAGTTGGTATATTATATACCAACTCAACTCAACTCATGTTGGTGAGACAAATACCTCTTATAGAGATTTTTTACTTGGGCTCCAAAGATCTCATGCCTATAAATAGGAGATGTAACCCCATATGTAAAGCAGAGAAAGAGAGGAAGAAAGAAAAACTAGAGAGCAAGTAAAGAAAAGTGAGTGAGTGTCCTGAGAGTAATAGTAATCTAAGTTTCATCCTTGTACATTCTAAATAAAAGTTTTTTTCTTCAAAAGAGATTATCTCTCATCCTTTTGTGTCAATTTTTTCAATACATTCGGATGCCAATTGAATTATGCTCGGTTTGACTTCTTAGAAGTTATTACCTTATTAATTTATTGAAATTATTAACTGAGAACTTAAGGGCAAGCCGAGAACGAGAAAATTAAATTAGTAATGTAGAGAGGCATTAATTTATGACGTATTAATTTATAAGTTCAACTTATACATATATATCTCGTAAAAAATGACATTTTGATGGAAGCAATTTAGTATTGTTGGAATCATCAATTAATTTTGTTTGTTATTATATAAATTGAAACCAAAACCACCACCATTATTTGTTTTTGTTTCTTATCATTTAAATTTAAACAAATTTTGTCTACATGCCAATAATTTTCAACTTCTATCAAACATTACGATCTACAAAAAGCCATATTTGAAAACTTCAAACCTAAATTTAATTTATCCTAAGCTTGACTACTTCAAATTTATTCCATTTTTTAAACTTCTCTCTTTCTTGAAAAAATCATTAACTAAATTTGATATTTATTTTTAATTCTTGGCCTACCTAAAATGTTAAACTTTTCTTCAACTTTATTTATAAAAAAAAATTATTGAATTTCAAAGTAATTTATGTTTTTGGTTAAAATACCATGGTCTCCTATTTACTAATGGTTCACTTTTAGTCTTCATACTATTTTTATAGAAATTGGTTAAATAATATCAATAATTTTTAGTAAAAAAATACAATATATGAATATGTTTCCAAAATTTAAAGAAAAATATTTATAAATATATATTTTTTTGTAAAAAGCAACAATAAAGTAGTAGGACTAAGTTTAAGATTTATTTAATCTACATGGATCAATATTGAACATTTAAAAAATAAAGACTAAAATTAAATAAATTCAAAGT
The DNA here is from genome assembly GCF_009727055.1 of Benincasa hispida. Lineage (NCBI taxonomy): Eukaryota > Viridiplantae > Streptophyta > Magnoliopsida > Cucurbitales > Cucurbitaceae > Benincasa > Benincasa hispida. The sequence continues at coordinate 8,159,738 of NC_052355.1, forward strand.
ACAATACTAAAATAGTATTTTAACTTTTATATTGTTGAGTAGAATAATGTAATATTGTTGTAACTTTAATTTGTAGGTATTTTAACATTTTATCTTGTTTTTCTTATATATCATACCCTTGATGTAATGTTGAGTAGAATAATAAAATATTTTTCTTACTTTGTTGATCACATATGTATCTCTGACTTTAAGGGGACGTTCAAGATATTACTTATCAGTTGGATCATGTGCATTCATATTTAAAAATGGTTTTGTCGAACCGAATATAACTCAATTGGTATTCGAGTATGTTGCTAAGCATGAAATTTTTTGCTCGAATCTCCCCACTCTAGTTACATATATATATATATATATATATTCAAATATGACTTTAATATTTATTTAAATAGAGCAAAATTTTGTTTTACTTTAATTTGTATTTTCACTTTCCTATTTATTTATATAATGGAATAAATCATTGCTAATGTTTTAAAATTAAATCTTTTGTTTTCATTTGTTTTTACCGATCTTTTGTTTTAATGTTTGTACCTCTCATCATAGAGCAAAAAAGTAAAATATTTCTATATATTGTTCATATGAATTAGTCAACTCTCTCCATTATATCTACAGCGCTTTTAACTAAAAAAAAAATAAATGGAAAAATCAATTCATATACCGATAAACTTTCAAATTGTATCACTAGAGAAGTTTTAAACCACTTTTATATATGAATCAGTTTAGATATTTAGATTCCAAATTTTAATAATCAAATAAATAATTTTCACGTGTATGTTTATTATATATTAGAATTAACATGCGTTTTAACCNGTAATATTTTGATAAGAGTTTGGGGCACAATAATTTGGTTGAGGTGATTTTAGGTTGATTCTAAATTAAATAATGGAAGAATAGTTATAAATAACTTAGGAATAGTCGTTTAAATTGATTCATTTAAAAAAATTTAAAAATTAATAATTAAATTTATAATTTAAAATTTAATTAAGGAAAATTATTTTAAATGGTAAAACTGTTGAAAACTTACAAGATATAACAAAATGTTAGAAATTGACGTTGATAGACACTAATAGACTTCTATCAATGTCTATCAATGTCATAGCATCTATCATTGATAGTTATAAATTTTTGCTATATTTAGTAAATATTTTGATCCATTTTTCTATATTTAAAAGCAATCCTTTAATTAATTCAATTTTAAAATTTAGAGATATATAGGCCCGACGGATAACATTTTCCCGTTTTCGTTTCCTTTTTCTAAACTTTAGAAAACGTTTCTAAAAAGGAGTTAAATTTAAGAAACTACCAAAAAAAAAAAGTAGTAACATCCTAAGTTATCAAATTAACTATTGTTCTTTCAGTAAGGGTATGTTTGATGCATGATAAAAGTAGAGAGTTGAGTTGAGTTGAGTTGATAATTATTGTCTGGAGAGTTAAATTATCTGAGGAGTTAAATTATCTGTGTTTGTTTGCAGAGTTGAGTTGATAATTATTGTCTGTGTTTGTTGTGCAAAGTTGAGTTGGGGGATCTGATGCAATTTTTTGTGAATGAAATTAGTTCTATTTTTTTCTGTTTGTTTTTTATTTCATTCTTTTATTTTTTTAGTTTTATGTTTTTCTATTGTTGATTAATTTTCAAATATACACGTATTTTCTCAAATCATTTATGACATAAACGGGATAATCTCAATTTTTTTCTCAATTTGTAGAACATAATAGATTATTTTTCATATATTTTTTTCAAAAATTGTAATAATTCTAATTCTCTTCAATCTGTAAAACATACCAACAAAATATATTTCATATTGTTGCTCATTTAATTGGTATATTGTATATTGTAGGTATATATATTGAAGGTAATTATTCCAATTACTAATTGATATATTGTATGTATATATATTGAATCTTGCTAACTTAACATTATTATTTCACATATCATACCGTTTATTTTTATATAATATGGATGATATATTTGGAATTGAAATTGTACATAGGATAATTAACTTTCATTTGATTATGATGGTGAGAATGTGATATGATGTAGTATAGTAACATTTTTCATAAGATCACAAAAATAATATGAATCGACCAAACATGTGGCCGTTTCCAAAAAATTTCACAAAATATATGTTTTTTTCGATACTTATAATATCCATATCATAATATAAACATAAAAATTACATGTCATGACGTATGCAAAAATTATCATTTTTTTGACGATTAAAAAAAGAAAAAAATCAAATCTGTGGAGAATCCAAACGACGAACATGAGGGAATTCCCTGGTTTTTAGGGTTAGTTTTGAGTGAATAAAAAATGTGGTTTTAATAACCCACCGTTTCTCTTAATGGATTTAATAAACATGGTAATAAATACTCACTCAACCCAACAACTCATACCCATTTATCAAATAATTAGTGAAGTCAACCAAACCAAAGTGATTGTTAACTGATTAATCGAATATTGTAGGTTTCCCTACAGTCCAATAAATACCGGTCATAGACATACTTTTATTAATAGTTTTGTTTATTCATCATCAATAAATCAATATCAACTACTTCATTTCATGAGAATATCAATACAATAATTTATTCTAATACTTCCTTAGAGACTGAGTATATAAAGTCAGCTAAATATTCCAATGGAAATTACAGATTATAAGCTTTGTATTAAGCTAAGGGAGGGTGTGAAGAGGAGGCTTTACCAACATAGTATAGTAAAAATGGGAGTGGTTCCAATGGCGACTTTGAGCAATGGCCAGTCGATACCCGTTATCGGGATGGGGACGATGTCGATGGTCGGACCAGAGGCGACGAAAGTTGCCGTGGTGGAGGCGATCAGAGTCGGATACCGACATTTTGATACGTCGTATTCGTACGGATCGGAGAAGGCTCTTGGGGAAGGGATTAGTGAGGCTTTGGGAGTAGGGCTTATAAAATCAAGAGATGAACTCTTTGTGACCTCTAAGTTGGCTTCTGGTTTTGCTGATCCTTCACTTGTTCTTCATGGGATTAAGGCCACTCTCAGGTACCATTTTATATATTATTTATTATTTATTTTCTCTTTCTCAACAATTTTTTGGAAGGTTAATTTAAAGAACAAATTTTTGCAGTCCAAAATAAGTTTGTTAAACCAAAACAAATCATATTTTAGAATTAATTTTAGTGAACTAAATATGAACAAACAGATACCAACAAACTCAACATAATTTAAAGGGAAAAAATAATTCGTTTTTACCTTTAAACTTGTCAATTTGTACCAATTTTCGTTAGAAACCACAAGTGTTACAATTTTTACCTAGAAAATCACTCATTTCAATAAATTACCCTTTCTTTTACTTTTTCGAATTTACCTACGAATTTTAACAAAATATAATATTAAAATCTCCAAAAACTAACTAATTTAAATAAAATCGAGTTTTGAAATAAATTAAATTTAACCAATATGCAAATATTAGTTACCAACTTTGTCAAAATTCAAAACTTTCAACAAAAAATTGGCTTTGAAGTCATTTTTCTCTGAAATCTAAATAACTTAATAAAAGAAAAGTATTTTAAATGATAAAATTATTAAAAATATTTAGAAATAATAGTAAATATTACAGTCTGCGATAGACTGCGGTAAACTACTCTCCGTTTCTATTTTGATATAGATAGACAGTAGTATATCGTAGTCTATTGCAGATAGACAACGAAATTTTGCTATATTTATAAATATTTTTGTTCATTTTCTTATATTTGAAAACAACTCTTAATAAAATTCTATCCCCCAAATTTCATTGTCTTTATTATTTTAACGCTTTTTTAAAAAACAAAACTCAACTAAAAGGTTAAAATAATTGTCAAAACATTTGAAAGTTAGCAATTAAGTTTGAAGTACGATTTGATAAATTAAAAGTTTTAGACAAACCTACAACAACTGATAGGATCTAATGGCAACACTAGAGAGTTGAATAAGGTTATCTACAAATTTTAACATTATGAAACTTTAATCAGTCCAAAGTTGAAAACTAAATATTGGGTGTATTTGGTTTAACGTTTAATTTTGAAAATAAGACATTTTAAAAATTATTGAAGTATTTGATAACCATTCAAAATAGTTTTTAAAATAATTTGAAACTATTTTTATCAAAAGAGTTTAAATAACAATGATTTTTTTTTATAAAAACATTTTTTTCTCTAGTTATACAAAACAGACCTTAAACTTTAATTTAAAAAAAAACACAAATTAATAATTCAAGTTAATAGCTAAATGCAAATTATATGTAAAGTAATAAATCGAACCTAACATGCAGTCTAAAAGTTAGAAATGAAATTAAGTACAGAAATAAAAGAAGTTAAAAGAAAAAAGAAAACACTGAAATTTATAGTGGTTCGACAATTTGTCTACTTCATTCAACATGATCCCTTCTTAAGTATTTTACTGAAAAATTGTCTTACATGTGAGAAATGACCTTTTTTTTTCACCTAGACTAAAAAGAAATCCATATCATGTGCACAGCACGCTTTAATACAAAACCCAATAAAAAGCTAAAATTAAAACAATCAATTTCTCGATCTATAGTAAACTGAATTAATGATTGAGATTAAATGGAGAGAGAAAATGGTGTAGATTACATTTAGGAAGAAAAAAAATTGAGAATGAGATTTTGGTATGAAGACTACATTACTCCCTTTTTTAATTCAAAGATTCTGGATACCACATGTTACAATCTCATTCGATTATACATGATCTTATCTTTCTCATCTTCTTTTTCTTTTTCTTTTTCCTTTTCTTTTCATCTCTCTTCAACAACTGGCCACGGTTGGTCCATGCTTGCCACATCATCGACTACATCGAATTTTGTTTTCAATCTTCTTTTATTCATATCTTTTTCGTTTGAACTTCAATTCGAACGATTGACGATGCAATGAAATCATCTATTTAAACTCTACAAGAAAAAAAAACTTTCAAACACTAAAAAGTAATCAGTACAATAACTTGAGTTTGCCATCATCATCATACTTGATTTGATGAAAGCCCTAAAACTAAGACCTTTTACATCTCAAATTATTTGAGTGATGTTTATCGAGGCCATTTCTTTTTACAAAATATACATTAATTAATTGTCAAATAAAAAAAAAATGAACAGGAACTTGGGAATGGAATATGTTGATATGTACTTGATCCACATTCCATTGAAGTTGAATCCTGAAGTATGTAAAGTCCCAGTTGCAAAGGATGACATTTCTGCAATTGATCTCAAAGGAGTTTGGGACAAAATGGAAGAATGCCAAAACCTTTCTCTCACCAAAGCCATTGGTGTCAGTAATTTCTCTCCCAAAAGGCTTCAACAACTTCTTTCCTTTGCAAAAATACCCCCAATACTCAATCAGGTAATAATGCCTCTTTTTAGTTTTTAATTGTTCTATTTAATTTCTTTTTACAAACTTATTTCATAAAATCATTTAATAATACTTTTAATTTAATATAGGTTGAGATGAGCCCACTTTGGCATCAAAATAAACTAAGAGAGTTTTGTAAAGCAAAAGGGATTCATGTAACGGCCTATTCTCCTCTAGGTGCAGTTGGGACTCATTGGGCCACGATAAAGTTGTGAGCTCTGATGTTATTGCTCAAATTGCCAAGGCCAAAGGCAAAACAACTGCTCAGGTATAAATCATTTCAATTTTACTTTTAGTTTCGAAACTTTCATGTTTGTATCAAATAAATTACACTTTTAGATTCTTGAATTTTATTTTAAAGAACCTAATTGATAAATATCTCTAAACGTGTGAGAGCGCTTCAATCTTTCAATTATAGATTGCATTGAGATGGGTGTATGAGCAAGGGGTGAGCATAGTGGCAAAGAGCTTTGACAAAGAGAGAATGAGAGAAAACATTGACATTTTTGATTGGTCATTGAGTGAAGAGGAATCAGCTAAGATTGGCCAACTTCCTCAGCACAAAGCTGTTGTTTTGCCAATATTTATGGCCAACATGATGTGGTTCTTCACCTTGATGCTGAGCTTTGACTCTCTTTTCCTCTTATTGTTCTTTGCTTTCATAAACATACTATGCTCTTTTCTATCGCTAAATTTGTACAATAGAAAAGTTATGGATTATTATGTATGTGTCTTAATCTATCTTATCTTTTGTATTGTTTTGTAGACAAAAATATGGTTGAATTACAAATTCAATCTCCAAATTTGATGATTGTTTCTATCTTAAGCCATGAGTTTACTTCTTTGCATTTCTTGTGATTAAATTTGCATGCTAGTCACATTCATGTAGTTTTTAATATTCGCCGATTTGGGCACAACCAAGAAGATGATGAACTGCTATTTCTTGGTGAAGGAGCAAATCTCGTACAAAATAAATGTCTAACTCCACATGTTTGGTGTGAGAATGAAGAATAAAATTGGCACTGAGGTGAACAGCTCCTATGTTTTCACACGAGTTGAAGGAGAGGAAAAAGGTATTCCAAGTTTAGTAAGAAGAGATTTAACCTAGAGAAGCTCCATCGTAGCATTTGCAAGACAATGAAACTCTACTTCACAACTTGATCAAGATATAATGGAAAGCACCTTGCGAGTATGTAAAACCCAATTTCAAACATCAAAACAATATGGGTAGGCCAAAACTTAAACGAAATTTCATGGATATTGCCAATATGAAACTTGAGGAACTCATGGGATCTCTACTTACTTTTGAGATGTATTTTGATAGGACACGTGTCAAGAAAAACCAAGGTATTGCCCTACAATCCTCGGTAAATTATCAGTTTGAAGGTAAATTTGTAGAATAAGAAGAATCTCTTGTTGACTCAATATCTTTTCTACATGAACAATTTTGCAAGGTTCTAAAGCATTTTGAAAATAAATCTGGGAATTATGTGCCTATGCATGATAAAGAAAGTGGAAGCACATATTCAAATCCATATAGATCTCAGAATCAGAAGTAGAATGTTGATAATTCACAAAATAAAAGAAAATCCTTCTGGTGCAGGGAATGTGAAGGATATGGTCATTATCAATCTTAATGTCCAAATTTTCTCAAAAGAAAGAGTAAGAGTTATGTGTTAACTTTGTTTGATAAATATTCTGAAGATATTGGTGATTCTGAAGAAGATATCAAAGCCCTTTGTTAGTAACATTTCTGAGGATATTTATAGGGACAAAAATCAAGAAAAGTTGTGTAAGGACATTACTAACGAAGAAGATGAAGATTCTCGTGAATCGATTGAAACTTCTTATCGTACTTTACACCAATAATGCTTAAAGGATGTAAAATTCATGGATATTCATAAAGAAAGAATTGAGTCGCTTATTTCTAATAATCATAAACTGATGACCACTGTCTCTGTTCTTAAACGTGAGCTAAATCAAGTCAAGACTGAGCTGGAATCTATATATAAATGTATAAAGATGTTGAACTCAGAAACAAATGATCTTGATAAGATATCGCATCAAGAGAAGAAAGTTGGTGATTTAAAAGGTCTTGAAACTTTAAAACAAAGAGAAGAGTTCATGATCAATCATTTCTAGAGGAAACAAAACATTACTGGTGGATGTAATTAGAAGCAGATGTCGACACATGTGTCCTCAACATCTGCTTCGACATCTTCTCCGTAGTTTGTAAAACATTCCAAGAGGGTGTTGATATACCATCATTGGGGTAAAAAAAGGTCATATTAGACCTTATTATTTTAAATTAAATGGTTTTAGTGTCAATTTATCTTGGTTATCCTCTATACAGGTTAGCAAAAGTAATGACCGAAAGCTCTTTGCTCCTATGCTAAAATAGAAGTAGCGTGGAAAAGCAAAAGTTTGATACAATATGGTACTTATATCTTTTAGATTGTCCACAAAAGATGATTGGTACTTTGACAGTGGATGTTCTAGGCATATGACTTGTGAGAAGTATTTTGTGACAAATCTCAAATTTATGAAATTTGGCCAAGTGAATTTTGGTGTTGGTGCAACTAGAAAAATCTTGGAAAAGGGAATATGCAATATCCTAGTTCTCCCACCACTAGAAGATGCAATGTTTGTTGAAGGGCTCACTACTAACCTTATCAACATAAGTCAGTTATATGATCAGAGACTGCATGCTAACTTCACTGAAGATAAATGTCTTGCTACAGATGATATCAAAGCTCTTTTCTTGACAGGTATGCACTCTTCTAACAACTGTTATCTTTGGTCTCCTATTGTTACTAATGTTGTTTGCGATATGTCTAAACAAACTAAAATTGTATTTGGCATAAATGTCTTGGTCAATATTAGATCTGTTAAAAAAGTGTTAGGAAAGAATGTTATTGTTGGTTTACCCTATTTTCATGGTGTTCGCGAAGTCTTTTATGGGAACCGTCAAGCTAAAAAGCATATTAAAGCCTCTCACAAACAGGTTCCTCAAACTAACACTAACAGAGTTTTGTAGCTTCTGCACATGGATCTTAGGGGTCAAAAGCAATTTATTAGTTTTGGTGGAAAGTGCTATACCCTTATGTGTGTGGATGAATTTTCGAGGTACACTTGGGTTTGATTTGTTAGAGAAAAGTCTAACACTTTTTCTGCTTGTCAAACTTTGTATACTCAACTTCAGAGAGAAAAATACTTGAAGATTCTTCGCATCTATAGTGTCCATGACAAAGAATTTGAAAATATGTAGTTCGTTAAATTTTGTTCTTTTGAAGGAATACATCATAAGTTTTGAGGTCTTATTATTTTCCAATCAAATGGTGTGATTAAACATGAAAATAGGATCTTCTAAGAGATGGTTTGTGTTATGTTACATACCAAAAATCTTCCTCTTCAGTTCTAGGCTAAAGTTCCCAACATTGCACGTCATATTCTCAACTGAATTGCTCTTTTCCCATGTACGGTCTGCATAAATTATGAAGTTTGTAGGGGGAGAAAGACAAATATCCAATGTTTTTATATTTTTGACAATTCATGTTATATTCTAATAGATCGAAAACCTAGGCGAATATGGGATTTAAATCGTGACGAAGGTATTTTCTTAGGGTACTCTATAAATAGCAAGGCTTATAGAGTATTTAATAAACAAACTCGAAATGTAACAAGTCAATCAATGTTGTGATTAATGATGCTGCAGGTCCATTAGTTTCTACTATTGAGGAAGAAAAGATTCCAATATGCTTCCACTTGTCAATACAGATGTCCCTAACATCTCCCACTAACATGTTATCTAGCATGAATTTTAAAACATCAATGGAGAATAACCAGCCAACTTCTGAACAGGCTGAAACAAGTAACAAGCACCCATCCAGCAGAGTTCGTAAAAATCATCTCCCTAGTAACATCATTGGTAATCTTGATATAGGAGTGACTACTACAAATAAGGATAGGGTTGACTATCTCCAAATGATTAACAATAGTTGTTTTACATCTCCAATTGAAATTAAGAGTGTTAATGAAGCTCTATGGATTACTCTGGGCTTGTGCAAGATTGAATTATAGCAATTAACGAAAATTTTGATTTGGGTCATTTGATGCTTAGAGCCATAACCATAGTTGTTGGTGTGTATGCCTTAATTGAGAAAATCAATCTTCCTTGTGCAGGATATGCTAATTTGTCTGTTGTGATCCTTAAAAATGTCATTGTATCTGTCTTTGGCTCTGCTGGTGATGTTTCTGAAGTTAGCTCTATTAAGTTTGATGTTATATGGCAGAATCTTAAAGGTTGTGTTGTGCTTGAAATGTCTGTTATTTTTCCAGATAGTCATATGATGGCCAAATGTCTGGTGCTGGAAATATTATTTGTCTGATTTCAACCATTCCTAAAATCATGATTTCTGATTTTGTTGAAGTTGGCTTTGGTTATTTTGTAAGTCAAACAAAAGGGGGAGAATGAGTTTGGTTTAGCATGCTAGTCTTACAACTTCTTATCTGATCTGGTTTGTTTGGTGTTCTTATGCTGACGTGCTTTGTTGTTTGGTTTGTTTTGCCTTAAAAAATATCAACCAAGATGGGAGCTTGTTGGAGATTTGATTGGTTGGCTTGATATTTCTTTAAGGCATTAGTTTCTGCAGTTGTCTCAAATAAAGTCTTAACATTTGTTTTAAGCAATAGTTTATTTTCTTGCATAATATTTTTTCCATATTGAAAAATTCAGGCTAATTCATTCCGCACAATATTTTCCTTTATTGAAACACCGTTTATCTTTTTCAAATGTGAACATGTTTCCTTTCTTGGATTCGATTATTAAGAAAGAATTATGTCAACCATTTTGGGTTGCTACTTTTGTTAATTGAGTAAGAAGTTTTCAATTCTGTGGTCGATATGTGATCATTGTGTTCATGCTCTTTGCTCACTATATTCCGCTGTGCAAGTTCTTCATCTGTTGAGTGCAACATGTTGATGTTAATCATGGTCTTAGGGGGAGCCTAAGACTCAACTTCAGACAAGGAGTTCTCTATCTGAGGAGGATTCTAAGATTCATCAGTGAAGGGAGTTCGCTGACTTGAGGGGAAAATAACATCGTTGAAAGGAGTCTCACACACTGTCGGAAGTCGAAATGTTCAATATTAATATTATCAAACTTAGAGGAAGTCTAAGTACATTTGAGAGGGAGTCTGACATCTTGCAAGAGCCTAGGTGATCAATGAGTTGAGCTCTACGTATGTCGTTGTAGTAGTCGTGTATTGCAGATAAGTATTGCGTTGTAAATTACTTAACTCTTTAATATTAATGGATTATCTTTCCCGGGCACACTGCCCCCAGATGTAGGTGGATTTCACCGAAATGGGTTACCAACTTCTATGTCTCTTTAACTGCTTACTTGTTGTTGGTATTTTGTTGTTACATTGGTAGCCAGTTCTTTCCTTTTAACATTTGTGTTTGTGTGACGAGTCATCTCAACACTTTTTCACTAGAAATTGTGAATTTTGAGGTGGAGCATCTTTCTAACTCAAATAGAACTACTAAAAATAAGTACCGAAGTTCCTGAAACTAGTGAACAACAACCTATAGAAATAGAAGATAATAAACCTCAAGAGGAAAAAGATCTTATAGGTTATTTTCACACCTAGAGATTAACGAAGAATAACAATTACTCCTCTAGCTAGATACAATGAAGTAGATTATGTGAGTGTAGCTCTAAGTGTTATGGCTAAAATACATAAAGCACAATCACTTTCGTTCAATGATTCATTGAGTTGCAACAATGCAAGTTGGATAAATGCCATGAATGAAGAAACACTACAAGAAAAATTACCTTTCTAGATATTTGCAATTTTAAATACTTGACGTTTTTATGAAAAATAATGTCAAGAAATAGGTGATTTTGAAGAAAAAAACGTCAAGAATTGTTTTTAAAAAGTGGAGGTTTCCTGAAAATATTGTACTTAACGTTTTTAAAAATGTCAAGTTGAATTAATGGTTTCTTGACATTTTTAAAACTTCAAAATATTAGAATATACAGGGTTGCATTTCAATGCTTAAAAGTAGTGTTGCAATGCTACGAATTTTGACGAAAAAATGAAAAACGCACGCCTCACGCAAACAGCGTTGCAACGCTATGGATTTTGACGAAAAAATAGCATGCTTGCAAACAACATTGCAATGCTCTCAATAGCATTGCAACGCTATAAGACAGATTTAAAAGAAATTTCATAGTCGAACTGCTCATTTTTCTTTCTTCTCCTTGTAAAATTTCTACAATTCTTCTTAGTTTTTCACTTCTCTTTGATACATCTTTTTATTCCATCAATCTTGAAGAGATTCTTTATTGAGGTAAGTAGATTTAGTTTAGATTAGGTTTAATTCTTGATTTTCTTTGTTTAGGCATGAACTTCCAAAGTTAGGGTTTGATTTTTTTTTTTTTTTTTTTTTTGAGGCTTGAACTTTCAAAGTTAGGGTTTAATCTCTCATATATATTCTTGAATCTCATAATAAGTTCTTCTTTCATATTGTTCTTGGTTTAAGGCATGAACTTTCAAAGTTAGGGTTTGATTTTATTCCATCAATCTTAACGAGAGTCTTCATTGAAGTATGTAGATTTAGTTTAGATTAGGTTTAATTCTTGATGTTCTTGGTTTGAGGCATGAACTTTCAAAGTTAAGGCTTGATTTTTTTGGTTTGAGGCTTAACTTTCAAAATTAGGGCTTAATCTCTCATGTATATTCTTGAATCTCATAATAAATTCTTCTTTAATATTGTTCTTGGTTCGAGGCATGAATTTTCAAAGTTAGGACTTGATTTTATTCCATCAATCTTGAAGAGATTCTTCATTGAGGTAAATCTATATTTAGTTTAGATTAGGTTTGATTCTTGATTTTCTTGGTTTGAGGCATGAACTTTCAAAGTTAAGGATTGGTTTTCTTGATTTGAGGCTTGAACTTTCAAACTTAGGGCTTAATCTCTCGTGAATATTCTTGATCTATATGTGATATTATAACTTTCAAAGTTATTGACATTGCTATTGGTATCTTGCATACATTTTGTCTAGAAAGTCACACATTTAAATATGGCTTGATTAATATTTCAAAAGTTGATTTACCTCCTTGGTTTAAATGCAACTTTGGTTTAAATGCATCTTTCTTGCTTTATTTGAAGCCATCTGTACTTTCCCTTTTGTAGGATATTTTACATTGATCTTGATGTGTTGAGTAAAGTGGGGATATTTGTTTGAAACTTTAAGTTTGTATCATTTGTAGGATATTTTATACGAAGTGGTTCTTTATTGACGTCAAGGTGTTGCTATGAGAAAAGTTCTAGCTTCATAAAAAGTAATTTGTGGACGTTTGAGCCATTAGCCTTTATTTTATTATGTCTAGTTGCTTTTCCTTCAAGAGGTATGATCTAAAATTAGGTACCATAATACAATGTCAAAGATAGTTTTGGATTAGTACATGTGATAGTTGTTATGTGGGTAGATGGATAGTTTTGATAGAATGTTTGGAAATGTATGTTTTGAAACTGTTTATATTTGGTTGACTGTAAGAGTTATGTTCCTTATATTGTTTTAGAAGTGCCCATATGGGTCTGTCCATATTCTTTTAATTAACTTACAAAATCCTTCATGGAGTTGTAAAGTTTCAGTCTATACGTTGTAGTTTTTGTATATTATTTCATTGATCTAGGTGCTTAAAGTGACGAGTTAAAGGTAGGCTACGTTATTTTTGTGGAGGTAGGAGCATAGTGAGCGAGATTTGGCTAGGATTACTTCAAACGGATTGATAGGTGTAATTTTTTTAATTGTTCTTAGAGGGGATGAGATTGTTGATTGTATAATAGGAAATGTGTTCATATGAGGGTTGATAGTTGTTATACTTTTGAAATTGTTCATATGGGGTTGATTGTAATATTGGAATTGTTCATATGGAGTTTTCCATATTCTTTTAACTTAGAAATACTTTATGAGGTTGTAATATTGATAATGTTAAAGAAATGAAGTTTTTATAACGAGATATTGGTGGAATTTTGGTCTATATATAAGATTGAAAATGTGTGTATCGTTTATTTGATTGGTGAATGTATGTCATATATATACCAAATGTAGTTGTTGGATCAAAATACATGAGTAATTATAGGTAAAAACGTCTACATTACAGATTTTTTTAAAAAAATCACAAGTAAATTTCTTGATGTTTTTTCCTTGTCAAGATTAGAGATATTCTTGACATTTTTTTCCTTGTCAAGAACGCTCATATTCTTGACATTTCAAACATGTCAAGTGTCAGTATTTCTTGACATTTTTAAAACGTCAAGAAAATCGGCATTCTTGACACTAGCTTCATTGACATTTTTTAAAACGTCAAGAAAACTAATTCTTGACATTTAAAAAACGCCAAGAAACACTGATTTCGTAGTAGTAAAATAACCTCCCAAACAGTAAATAGAACATGGGAAACTCTAAACCTTACATGCAAAGAAACGCCTAAGGTTCGTTTTTAAAAAGTCAAATTATTACATAAACAGTTATGTTTGTTTTACATAAGTTGGAGAATATATTAGCTTATAAATAGAAGTATACATCTCATAAAAATATATAAAAAGTATGAGAAAGCAATGAGGAAACTTATCTTTGAGAGATCTTGTACTTTTTCGTTATATTGTTCTTGATATGTAAACTGTTTCCAGCATACAGTGGATGTAGGTCTCCTATGACCAAACCACTTTAAAAACTCTATCTTCTTCTTCCCTTTTCATCCTTTATTTTGTCAATTTTTCTTTTATGTATTTCTGAAGATTTCAATTGCGGGCATCTCCATCATTTCACTTCCTTCTTTGCATGTCTAGAAGTAAAACTAAGAAAGAAAAATAAAGTTGAGCTTAGTAACTAACAACCTGTAAATCCAGGTGTTTACTCTAGCTTGAGAATTTTAGACTTTTCACTTAGATTTTGCTATATTTACAAATAATTTTAAGTTTTGCTATTTTTATCATTAATTTAGCTCATTTTATGATATAAGCAACCATCCCTTTAATTTATAGATACCCTACCTACTTAAAATTTATTTCATATCTAAAATTTAGAGCTGTTTCTTGAAGAAATTAATCATTGACCAACTGATATTTAATGTAAATTCTAAACCAAACTAAAATGTTAACTTTTCTTCAACTTTGTTTAATAAGAAAAAAAAAAATCATTTACTGTCAAAGTTGTTTATGTTTTGGTTAAAAATACCATTTTGATTTTTAGTTTGCTCATTTTTATACTTTTAAATGTCCGATTTTAGTCATTTTACTTTCAGTAAATCTCTAATTTATTCTTTCAATATTATTTTTATGATTGAAATTAGTTAAATAATACTAATAAGTTTTTAAGTTTCTCTTTTCAGTTGCGATATAAATTTAAACTAAATCGATTAATAGTTGCATCTGAATACACAAGGGAATTCTCCCCCACAGCAGCCTCGGTCTGTTTTCTCCCCTTGCTCTGTTGGTTCAGCTTCCTCTTCAAGGCATAGCAGTCCTTCTTCATATGTTCCATTTTGTGGCAAAAATGGTACTTAATCTTGGACTTGTCACCACCATTCTGTTTCCCCTTCCCGTTGTTCTTTGTTTTCCCCTTTGAAAACAAGCATTCACCTCCTTGTTGTTCTTTCTTGCTCATTTGTAACTCTAATTCTCTAACTCTTACTGCTGATATGATTGCTTCTGTGGTGATTCTTTCTCTACCATACTTCATGGTTGTCTTGACATCTTTGAATGATTCTGGTAGAGAGTTTAGTAATATGAAAGTCTCATTCTCCTCCCCAATATTGTCTCCTATTGATCTTAGACAGCCTCTTGAACTCGTTCAAATTATCCGTGAGGGACTTTACAGCATCCATCCTTTAAGTGAAAAATCTTTCCCTCAAGAAAGTTTTGTTAGGCAGGTCTTTGTTGAGATAAATCTTGTTCAATTTTTTCCAGAGGGCATAGGTAGTAGGCTGGTCAACAATCTGCCTCAAAACACTATATGTGACATTCAAGACAATGGTTCCATAAGCATTTACCTCTAGCGTCTCTTTCTCTGCATCAGTGAGTGTTTCAGAGTATTTTGCAGGGTCTGTAATGGTCAGTAGTGTCTTCTGATGTCCCAAGACTGCTTTAATCTTCGCTTTCCATAGTTCAAAGTCTGTCTTACCATCGAACTTCTCAATTTCATATCTAGTTGTTGCCATTCATGATCTTCAAGATTGACTTATCTTATTCGAAGTATGCAAGAATTCAAATCTTGGATCTGTCTTGAACTTTCACTGAGCTCTGATACCACTTGTTGACTCAAATAACTAAGATCTTCTCATTTGCAATCACAAATTATTCAGAACTAACAGTCAAGTACAATTTAAGAGTCAGGGGAGGTGTATGCTTGGGGCGTCAAAACTCTTCTATTGTTTACCTGATGGCAGCTCAATCGTGTAGACAAAATTCCAAGAACTAAACGATAGTTCAATAATGTAAATGATAGAATGAAATGTTAGACGATTGTGTAGACAACAGTTGATTAGAGCTAAACGATCGTATAGACGACAACTGGAAGAGCTAAATGATCGTACAGACGATTGGATGTGGAGCTAAACGATCGTGTACACGATGCAGACAGGAATTACACAATCGTGTAAATGATACTTAAGTAAATGTTAAACCATCGTTGAGTAAGGAAGAAAGAACACAAGAGTTTAAGTGGTTCAGCCAAAGGCCTACGTCCACTATGCAAATCGAGAGGGTCTCTTTTATTACTTATTCTTCAAAATTATTACGGAATGAATGTCTTGCTCTCTTTTTCTCTCTTCCGTTATTCTCACATTCATTTTTCTTTATATATACAAGCACAATGGTCAACAATGAAGCTCTTGTGGTTACAACACATAACAGAAAGAAGACGACAACGTTTCAACTACCTGCAATCTTGTTTTCTTGTCTTCAGTTCTTTCTGTAATTCTAATAACGTGTAAATCTAGGTGTTTACTCTAGCTTGCTACACGTGTTAAAACTCAATAGGGGAATTTTAGACTTTTCACTTAGATTTTGCTATATTTACAAATAAGTTTTGCTAATTTTACCATTAATTCAGCTCATTTTATGATATAAACAACCTTCCATTTAATTTATAGATATCCTACCTACTTAAAATTTATTACATTTCTAAAATTTAGAGATCTTTCGTGAAGAAATTAATCATTGACTAAAACTGATATTTAATGTAAATTCTAAATCAAACTAAAATGTTAACTTTTCTTCAACTTTGTTTAATGATAAAAAGATCATTTATTGTCAAAATGATTTATGTTTTGGTTAAAAATACCATTTTGATTTTTTGGTTTGCTCACTTTTAGATTTTATAGTTTCAAATCTCTGATTTTAGTCATTAGTAAATCTCTAATTTATTCCTTCAATATTATTTTTATTATTAAAATTAATTAAATAATACTAATAAGTTTCTCTTTTCAGTTGCGATAGAAATTTAAACTAAACCGATTAATAGATAAATAAATAACAATGATATAAGTTGGGATATTAAAAAATTGTGTTTGAATTTCAACTAAAAAAAATGTTTTAAATTAAACAAAATAATAGCAACTTCTCAAACTATCGTTTCACCTATATTTTCTCACATTGTTGAAGAAAAATTAAGTGATGGTTTTTTTTTATTTATTTTCTCAACTTCTCAAACACTCCAATAAATACCGATAATAGCCATAGGCTTCATTAATACATTTCTTATTCATCAACCTCTTCAATTTATGGAGATATCAATACAATAATCAAAATATTTGAATGCAAACTAGAGATTGTGAACTTTATATAAGAGAGGATGTGAAGAGGAGGCTTTAACAACATAACCTAACTAAAAATGGGAGTGATTCCGATAACGACTTTGAGCAACGGCCAGTCGATACCAGTGGTCGGGATGGGGACAATGTCGATGGCCGGAGCTGAGGCAACAAAAGTTGCGGTGGTGGAAGCAATCAGAGCTGGATACCGCCATTTCGATACGTCATATTCATACCGATCTGAGCAGCCTCTTGGGGAAGGGATTAGGGAGGCTTTGGAACTTGGCCTTATAGAATCAAGAGATGAGTTGTTCATAACTTCTAAGTTGGATTGTCGTTTTGTTGATCCTCCTCTTGTTCTTGATGGGATTAAGGCCACTCTCAAGTATCATATTTTTCTTCTTCCCTTTATTTTATTTATTTTTTTTGTTCCTCTCTCAACAATTTTTTGGAAGATCAATTTAAACACAACAATTCTTTGCATCCAAAATAAGTTTGTTAAAAACAAAATAAATCATATTTTAGAATTGATTTTAGTCAACTAAATAAATATAAATTTCATCAAATAAGGTTGACAAGTGTTTTTATTATTTCTACCTAGAAAATCACTAATTTCAATAAATTATTACACTCTTTCATTTTTGTAAATTTTACCCTCCCAATCCCATGCTTACTTCAATTATGTGTAGAGTATATCTCCTCCAAATTAGATTTGGTTGGAATTTGATTACTAATTATTTATTTTTAAATATTATAGACAATCTAAAAATTAATTTTTTTTTTTTTTTTAAAAAAAGAAAACTTCTTGGATAAATTCCTAGTTTGCCTTACACCAGTAACCTCAATCGTTTGTCGTCGTTAATTTAGAAACTTAGAAATTTTAAGAGATTTTTTATCCGATAGTGAAGATTATAAGATATTCTGTTTTTTAATTTATTAGATTTGTTTAAATCGCGTCATAATTGTAGGGATTGGACAACAAGGATATATTTGTTCGTTTTTGGATTCTAAAAAATAGAAGATTTAGTTGGTTGGTCATTTTTCTAAACTGAAATGGTTTTGATCATTTTTTTTTAAATATCATTCTATTTTGACCATTTATCCAATTAATCCTAGAAAATAAAACACTAAGATTTCCAAAATGTCATTGATTTAAATATAATCAAGTTTCAAACTAAATTAAATTTGACCAATATAGACATTAATTGTACCAACGAATAACATCATAAAATTTAAGAAAATTTTTGCTTTAAAGTCATTTTTTTCTAAAATCTAAAGAGTGGATTTGAGAGTTAACAAAAATCAATCGTGAACTATTTTTTTAACGAAATTACTCAAAAGGTTAAAAATTGGCGAAACTTTCGAAAGTTAGCACTTAAGTTTTTGAGGTAAGATTTGACGAAATTGAAAGTTTTGAACAAACCTACGATCTCTTACATCTCAAATTATTTGAGTGATGTTTATCGAGGCCGTTTCTTTTTACAAAATATACATTAGTTAATTGTCAAATAAAAAAAATGAACAGGAACTTGGGAATGGAATATGTTGATATGTACTTGATCCACATTCCATTGAAGGTGAATCCTAAAGTGTGTAAAGTCCCAGTTGATAAAGAGGACATTTCTGCAATTGATCTCAAAGGAGTTTGGGAGAAAATGGAAGAATGCCAAAACCTTTGTCTAACCAAAGCCATTGGTGTCAGTAATTTCTCTCCCAAAAGACTTCAAGAACTTCTCTCCTTTGCAAAAATACCCCCAATACTCAATCAAGTAATTGCTTATCTATATGCCTCTTTTTAGTTTTTAATTGTTCTATATTTGTTTACAAACTTATTTCATAAAATCATTTAATAATACTCCTCACTATCTCTATCATCGCACGCTCCGCACGATGAGTCCACTTTGGCATCAGAATAAACTAAGAGAGTTTTGTAAAGCAATGGGCCGATTCACGCGTCTTACGCAATCATTCCTCCTCTAGGTGCACGCTGGATCTATTCGGCGGACCGACGAAAGTTGTGAGCTTGATGTTATTACTCAAATTGCCAAGGCCAACAGCAAAATTGCTCAGGTATAAATCATTTCAATTTTACTTTTAGTTTCGAAACTTTCATGTTTGTATCAAATAAATTACACTTTTAGATTCTTGAATTTTATTTTAAAGAACCTAGTTGATAAAATATTTCTAAACGTGTGAGAGTGCTTCAATCTTTCAATTTACGTACATAATGAATGTTTAGAAACAAAATAGACACAAATTTAAAAGTTATAATATCGAATTTGTACTATGAATGAAGTTACGAATATTAAACTTATTTTATAACATTTTGAAATTTTATTAAATTATAGATTGCATTGAGATGGGTGTATGAGCAAGGGGTGAGCATAGTGGCAAAGAGCTTTGACAAAAGAGAGAATGAGAAAACATTGACATTTTTGATTGGTCATTGAGTGAAGAGGAATCAGCTAAGATTGGCCAACTTCCTCAGCACAAAGCTGTTGTTTTTGCCAATATTTATGGCCAACATGATGTGGTTCTTCACCTTGATGCTGAGCTTTGACTCTCTTTTCCTCTTATTGTTCTTTGCTTTCATAAACATACTATGCACTTTTCTATCCCTAAATTTGTACAATAGAAAAGTTATGGATTATTATGTATGTGTTTCTTAATCTATCTTACCTTTTGTATTTGTACTGTTTTTATAAACAAAAATATGGTTCAATTACAAATTGAGTTTCCAACCTTGATGATTATTGTTTCTATCTTAAGCCATGAGTTTACTTCTTTGCATTTCTTGTAATTAAATTTGCATGCTAGTCGCATTCATGTAGTTTTTAATATTCGGCGATCTGGGCACAACTAGGAAGATGATGAACTACTATTTCTTGGTGAAGGACCAAATCTCATACAAAATAATTCACTACAAGAAATTTTAGCTTTGATGTTGGTTGGAAAAACTAAAAACGGATGTACAATGTCGGTTTCTTAAAAAAAAATTACGGATCTTTAATGTCGGTTTAGAACTGACATTGTAGGTGACCTTAATTTTTTAATCCCAAGACAATTTTTGAATCTTGATTTTTTGTTTCCTCCCACCCTTATTTTCATTTCCCCCTAATTTTATTTCTTTTTTAATTTAGGTCTTATTTTTTTTAGGAAAGAAAGTCTCCCACTCCCTCTCCTTTTCCCCTCTCTCTATCCCTCTCCTCCTCCCTCACGTTACCCCCACTAAACCCTTCCCCATTGCACGTTGCTACAGTCTGACTGGTACACCCACGACCTATAATGATCGACGGTGGTACATAAACCACCAGTGAGCACCGAGGACCGTGGTTCTCCGACGAATGCGAGTAGTACAAAAGTAGCCAAAAAGGTGGTTGGACAGCCAGAACTTTACCTTGAGGACAAGGTAAAGGTGGAGGGGAGAGGTAATGATAGGCCTCCAGTTATGTTACAATATCAAAATAGAAAGAATAGACGAGATAAAGGGAAGTCGGCGGCGGTTGAATCGGTTAAAGACTATTTTCAATTCTGTTAGGAGAAGTTGAGATTAAAAAAAAAAAAAAGGAAAGAAACTGAAAGAGGGAGTAGGGAAGTTTGAATATCTGGTGTGAGGAAGGAGAGCTCTCGAGAGTGGGAGTTCGGAAGTCTCTATCGTGTAGAATTTTTCGTAGTGTATCGCNTAAGGATTACTTTCAATTCTATTGGGAGAAGTTGAGGTTTAAAAAAAGGAAAGAAATCGGAAGAGAAGGCAGGGAAGTTTGAATATCTGGTGTGAGGAAGGAGAGCTCTCGAGAGTGGGAGTTCGGAAGTCTCTATCGTGTAGAATTTTTCGTAGTGTATCGCTCATCGTCTACCTCTTTTACTAAGAACTCGAGCAGCAGAGCCCAGCAGTCTTGTAGCATTTGATAAGCGATCGTATAACATTTGATGGGCGATCGTAGTATTTTGTAACCGATCGTGTAATATCTTGTAAGCGATTGAGTGTTTTGTAAGTTATCGTCTAGTATTACTCAACGATCGTGTAGAGACTATAAGTGATCGTATAGAGTTTTGTAAACGATCGTCTAGAGTTTGATAAGCGATCGTCTAGTCTTTGTTTGACTCATATCGTTTAATAAAGAGTTCGCTCATCGTTTAGTTGTTATTTCGGGAGATTGTACCAACTCGCTACGATAATAAAGTCTTTCAAGAATCAGTATCCTAATATACCCACTTCCTAAGGACTCTAAATATGTAGGATTAAGTGAGTTCTGACACCAACCAACGAGGTTTTGGATCGCTTTGGGTGAGATTCGGGAAGTCCTGCTTTAGATTTGGATCAAATCTGTGGTGGTGGATGATGGAGAAGAAATTCAGCATGCTATAATTTTAAAAGTTCATCCATGTTTTCATAACGAGTTTAGGAATTAACTTCTATAGCTGTATTTTATGATTGTTGAGTTTGTTCCATGGATTAGCTTTAATATCTTGTAATTTCCTCGATATTGCAGCTATACTTGCAAATGAGATGGGTCTAGGGAAAACAATACAAGTCAGTACTGAATATTTCAGTTAACAATTGTCATTTGAAAGACACAGCATGGTATTTGCTTTCTGTTTCTTTAAGTTAATTTTTGTTATGTGGCTTTGTACTAATTCTTATTCATTTTATCATTAAATGACCATTTTCTTTTTATCATGCAACAAAAGATCAACTAATAATTCTGTTCATTCTATGATTTTCTTTTTCCATGTTTTCTAGTGTGCTTTGAAGTGTGATAAGCATTTATCAATTGACTTTTTAGGTCTTAAATGACTTTGATAATGTTGAAACTCTGTGGTTTGCTAAATGTTTTTACAGATATTTACAAACATTTCTATGCCATGCGAAATAAAAAATGTACTAAAGGTATTAGCTCCAAAAATTTTGGTAGAATGCCTCCATTAGTAAGCTTGGATCGATTGTCTTTTGGTAGAAATACCTCCACTAGTAAGCTTGGTAGAAATCAAAAATAGCTTGAATCATTTTTTGTAGAAATACTTTCATTAGTAAAAAGAATTAGTGCATTTCCTCTAATGCTAGTATTCAATATCTCTTGCAATACGATGAAGGAAGTGTTTGTGGATCCATCTTAGATGAAAGCTTGATCTAGGGGTATTCAAAAAATTCGATGACCAAAAAAACTGATCAACCCAACCCAATCCGTGCAATTTGGGTTGGGTTATCAACTCATTTGGGTTGGGTTGAATTCAAATAAATAAAAATTTTATGGGTTGGGCTGGTTAATGGGTTCAACTAATATAACCCAAACCAACCGAACTAACCCGAATTTATCATTAAATTTAAAATATATATATTTTTTATAACTTATAACACAATTATTTATACATATATTGATTTTAATTTTATTTAATTTCAATGTTTTTTAAATAATTACTCTTCAACAACTCTTAAAAGTAGTTTCTTTGCACTTTAGAAAGAAAATTTTCACTATATAAATTGAAATTGAATCGGTAATCATAATTCAATATATGAAAATAATTAAGTAGATTTTTACATATTTACGTTTTGCTTCTTTTTAGAACAAAATTTTAAATAAATAACCCGATTAACCCAAACCAACCAAACCCAAATATTTCAAAGTTGGGTTGGGTTGAGTTCATTTTTTAATAAGGATTATTTGGGTTGAAGAAATTTACCACCCGAACAATTGGGTTGAGTCTAAAAAGTCTTTCAACCCAACCCATGAACACCCCTAACTGGATCTTTGAGCTTTTCAATTTTATGTACAATGTTGGAGACAATGGAAGTGTTGTCTGGGAGATTTACAAGTTTTTTTTCTACGGTTTCAAAGTAAGGTTCTTTTGAAAATTAGTCGAATTAGAATTTGAGAGCTAACTCATTTGTGCAATAATGGATGACTTTGAGTGAAATTTTTCATTGATGTGTAAGGCTAAATTTTGATTCTTAAGGATTTGGAAGTAAGATAGGAAGATTGCATTGGACATGTTTTAAAAAGATTGACAAGTGGAAAAGTTTCATCTAATACAAAAGGGACTTCATAACAACATTAATAACAAGTATAAGGTAATATTTATAAGACGATTATCTTAAAAGTCTATTTGTTCTAAAATTTTGGATTAAATTCAGTGTTAGATTGCTATGACTATCCTACAGTTATGGTAATCATAGCTTAGTTGTTTACGACTTCCATTGAGTGGATTATGGTAGTGGAACTTCTTAGGCATCCTTTAGCAGTTTATGTTTATGCATTATTTGTCTAAATGAATCCGGTTGCATTATGGTAGTTTGTGGGTTATTAATGCATTGTGGGTTAGGTTAAATCTACATTATCATTATCGAATCTTTTGTCATCTCTTGTTTAACCATTTATTGTACTTCTTCGTCAATTTGAATCGAATTCGTCATTTGAATCTTATTTGGATAATCTAGGATTGACTATCTTCATGTCAAAGATTGACCCTTGATAGCATCTTTTAGTTGGAGATGTTTTTTGTGGTTTCATTTGATTGAAGTCTTGTATCCGTTTGGTGTGCTTTTTAGTTGCTTGAAGTTCTTATGTTACTTCAAGGGGCTTTTTACTTTTCAGTTATATGGATAATGTACAAATTAAAACTCTTTGATTTCATCTTTTGGAGTGCTTGCTCGAGGTGCAAAAAGGCTAAGATATTTTGAATGTTTTAGTTTGTATGATCTTATTGGTATCTGGAGATTTTTTATTTCCCTCACCCTTATCGTAGTTCTGTTGAGAAGAACTAGTTGTGGAATATTATTGGGAGTGTGTTGCTTTGAACAGGTTCGAGGTAAATTTTTGGTCTTCTTATGGTAGCGTTGTTATGCTGCGTAAAATTTTCTATCGTCTTCATCGCTCACCTCCAGGTAATCGAGCTTCTCTTCTTTAAGATCTTGAAAAATGAAGATTCTCTCAACTACTCATATAATACTTATGCAAAAGAAAGCTAGTTGCTTCTTTCTTTTCTTTACATTTCTCTTTTTCTTTCTATCTTTTGCTCTCTCTTGTGGGTGTGTTGAGCTTGTTGTTAATACAATATTCTGCAACAAGGTCTATCTTTG
The DNA here is from genome assembly GCF_009727055.1 of Benincasa hispida. Lineage (NCBI taxonomy): Eukaryota > Viridiplantae > Streptophyta > Magnoliopsida > Cucurbitales > Cucurbitaceae > Benincasa > Benincasa hispida. The sequence continues at coordinate 8,184,017 of NC_052355.1, forward strand.
ATTTTTTTAGGGCTTAGAAATTGGGTCTATATTTTTCTTATGGGTTGTCTTCCATTTATTCAACTATTGAGCTTTCTTGTTTTGCAGGTGCAACAAAGGAGTAAAGATTTGGTATCACAACCTCTTTACGCTTTTTCTTGAGGAACTTTAGATCCAACACGTTATGTATTTGAGCTTTGTGGTTTTTTTTTTTTTTTTAGATCTCAAATGGAGATACTTTTTCTTTTTTCCTTCTTTAGATGTCAAACTATAGTTTTGATCCTTAAAAAATCTCTGACTTATGAAAGGTTTTTAGTTGTAAATTTGGACCCTCCAAAGAAGACAATCAGCTTTCTCGAACTTTAGATTTTCGAGCTCTATGTATCGACACCAATGTAACTTGTTGATGAAATACTTAGTTAAACAATTTATCATTTTCTTTGTTGTGAATTAGTTAATTTTGTTTATTGAAAGCTAAGTTGTATACATACAAGCAATTAAGATTATATTTTTGTGTATGTAAAGAAAAAAGAGAAATACTATTGATTTGCACGTGTGCAAGAAATTTTTTTTTTTTTATGGAACACGAGACATACGCAGCGAAATTAGGACTTAATTACACTCTAATTGTTTCTAAACAAAAGGAAATAAGCATGCAAATTGAAGTTGATAGGATATTTGAAACCTTACCTTTGAAGCTCTCGAAACTCGCTTTTCCTCACTGAATCTCGACCCGAACTCTTCCGAACCACCACTAGAATTGACCTACTATCCTCCGGACTCAGAACCGGATTGTGGGACCCGGTGGATGAAGAAACCCGAGAGAGAGAAAAGAGATGGAAAATAAGATGGATCTTTGGGATGGGTTTTGGGTTATGAATTTTTCTCAAAGAAAATAGTATTTTTTTAGCCCAAATTTGAAAAAAAAAAAATTGGCAAAATGGGCAAAAGTTTTTCAACCAAATTGAAAAGCCCCCATGCAACAATTGCATGAACCAAATCCATAAAAACTCAACACCTATAATCCACTATCTTAGTGGGCTTAATGTCTCCACTATAAGCCAACACCTAGCCCACTATTTTGTTAGTGGAATTATCCAACAAAAGTTTGGATTTTTTCCCTAACTTTAGTCAAAAGGCAAAATAGTCATTTTGTCAAAGTCAAACTTTGACCAAAAAGTCAACATTTTGACTTTTTATGATTTTTTTCTGTGTTGGCTAATTTTGACCTCCCAAGCATAAATCCACATTCATTTTCTCAAAATTCAAATATATTTGAATATAAGGTCGGTCAAAGTTTGACTTTTCGAAATCAAAAGTCAACTCTTTGACTTTTTATATCTTTGACCATTTCCATTATTTTCGAGCTTCCGAATATGACCGTATTCATATTCTTGATATTTAAATCACATTTAAATATTAAAGTTGTATCTCTAATCTGAAAGCCCCACCACTATATCACATAAACTTGTCGGTTTCTCTTTCTTCACCTAATTCGAACAATTCGAATTATTCTATCATACTGTTCTAAGTTTATTCCATATGAGCTAATAGGGGAACCTAATGGACCTATAGATCATGGGCTCCAACGATCCGAGATTAGCTGGCTAAACTCTTTAGACAGAGCTAATCAACATTCGTTAACTAACGGGTCATTCCACTATAGTCCCGTAGTTGCACTCCCCTCACTATAGATATATTTGTATTCATTTGATATAACCATGATTAGTAAGCTAGTCCTTCACAGGTTGTTCATAATCTCGGTTGGGTCATAAAAACCGTTTTACCCCCAAGACTACATTTTATTCCTTAAGTTCCACTGATCCTCTAATGAACAATTGGTTTAAAGTCCAACCTATAAACCGAACCTCTCTCAGGCCAAGGAGAGGGTGGGGCCCCTTGTTCAAGACTTAGATTCAATACTAAAGGGAACAACCTATAAGAGTAGGAGTAGTGTGTAAATCCATTAAACTTCTTTTTAAATTTTTTTATTCATCACCTCAAACGCATTGCTTCACAAGCATTATTGAGTGACAAGTCCCTGTGTTCGACCTCGGATTACCTGAGAAACTTGCGTTCACATTATACTTGGTGCAAGCGTAAGAAAACTTGTGATAGGAACGCGTGGTCATTGCATACTAGATTAACGAATCTTCATTCTTACGCATGACCTCAGAAGCATGGGTGCAAACCCATAAGCCATGTCCAATGCATGATTGCATGTACAATCCCATCCGTCCTTAATAATAATAAACAATTTTCCTATTAATTATAGGGAAGTGGAGTGCAAGACGGAATTCCTCCTATCCATTATAGGGATAGTAGATAGGTTGTTCCCTTTAGTACTGAATCCAGGTCTTGAACAAGGGGCCCCACCCTCTCCTTGGCCCAAGAGTGGTTCGGTTTATAGGTTGGACCTTAAACCATGTGCTCATTAGAAGATCATGGAACTTAAGGAACAAGATGTAGTCTTGGGGGTAAAACGGTTTTTATGACCCAACCGAGATTATGAAAAAACTATGAAGGATTAGCTTACTAATCATAGTTATATTAAATGGACACAAATATATCTATAGTGAGGGGAGTGCAACTACGGGACTATAGTGGAATGACCCGTTAGTTAACGAATGTTGATTAGCTCCATCTAAAAGAGTTTTGCCAACTAATCTTGGATCGTTGGAGCCCATGATCTATAAGTCCGTTAGGTTCCCCTACTAGCTCATATGGAATAAACTTAGAACAGTATGATAGAATAATTCAAATTGTTTGAATTAGGTGAAGAGAGAGAAACCGACAAGTATATGTGATATAGTGGTCGGTTTTTCAGTTTAGAGATATAGCTTTAATATTTAAATGTGATTTAAACATCAAGAATATGAATGCGTTCATATTCGGAAGCTCGGAAATAATGGAAATAGTCAAAAATGTAAAAAGTCAAAGAGTTGACTTTTGATTTTGAAAAATCAAATTTTGACCGACCTTATATTCAAATGTGATTTGAATTTCGAGAAAATGAATTCATGCTCAGGAGGTCAAAATTAGTCAACACGGAAAAAATCATAAAAAGTCAAAATATTGACTTTTTTTGTCAAAGTTTGACTTTGACAAAATGACTATTTTGCCCTTTGACTAAAGTTAGTGGGGGAAATCCAAACTTTTGTTGGATAATTCTACTAACAAAATAGTGGGCTAGGTGTTGGCTTATAGTGGAGATATTAAGCTCACTTAGATAGTGGATTCTAGGTATTGGGTTTTTATGGATTTATTTCATACAATTGTTGCATGGTTTTTTTTCTATAAATTAAGCTTTCAATTTGAATGAAAAAAAATTTTCCATTTTGCCAAAATTGTTTTCAAATTTGGGTTTGAAAAAAACACTATTTTGAGGAAAATTCATAACCCAAAACTCAACCCAGAAATCTATCTTTTATTTTCTATCTTTTTCTCTCTCTCGGTTTTCTTCATCCATTGGGTCCCACAACCCGGTTCTGAGTCCAGAGGATAGTAGATCAACTCTAGTGGTGGTCTGAAAGAGTTCAGGTCAAGATTCAACGAGGAAAAACGTTTTTCGGGAGCTTCAAAAGTTGTATACTATCCATATTAATTTACTGTTTTTCCTTCATTTGCATGCTTATTTCCTTTTAGTTAAAAGCAATTAGAGTGTAATTAGATCCTTAATCCGTTGCGTATGTCTCATGTTCCATCAGTTTGATGTCGATTGTCAACTGGAATTGTATCCCTATAATATCAATTTTAAACCGACATTAAAGCCTAGTTTTGTAGTAGTGAAATGTCTAACTCTACATGTTTGGTTCAAGAATGAAGAACATAATTGCAATGAGGTGAACAACTCCTATGTTATCACGCCAAAAAGTTGAAGGAGAGGAAAAAGTTATTCCAAATTTAATAAGAAGAGATTTAACCCAGAGAAACTCTATCGCAGCATTTGAAAGACAATGAAACTCTACTTCACAGATTGAACGAGGTTATAACTTCTTGTTTCTTAGCTCCCTGAGTGATTAAATCATTGCCAAGGAAGACACAATGCCTCATAGTTGATTTCCTATCATTGGGATCGGAAGCCTAATAAGCATTTGTGAATCCCTATGAACAAAGATTATCGTGACAAAATAAGTAAAAATAAAAAGCCTAATTGTACCTTTAAGATATCGCAGAATGCGTTTGACGACTTGCTAGTGACTAAGATTTGGATAATGCATAAATTGACAAATCTTATTGACAGAGTAAGCAAGATCAGGTCTAGTAATTGTAAGATATTTATGACCTTCTACAATTGTTCTATATAACTTAGGATCAAAGAACGATTCTCCTCCTTATGCTGATAAAATCAGAGAGCTTACCATTAAAGTTGATATAGAATTTGCTTCAACAAGATTAGAATGATCAAGGAGCTCCCTTATATAATTACTCGACACAGAAAAAGTCATCTTTCGACAGTGTGTTGAACTTCAACACCAAAGAAGCAGTTTAAAAAACCAAGATCTTTTAGAGAAAATGTATTGTATAGAAGAGAAATTAAAGCATTTATTTCAACAGTATAAGAGCCTAGAATTATCATATCATCTACATAAACAAGGATATAAAAACATGAGGTCATTGAAGTTTTTATAAACAAAGAGGGCAAGCTTTGAACTAGAAAAACCAACTGAATGTAAGAAAGTTAATAAACGATCATACCAAGCCTGAGGACCCTATTTAAGGCCATACAATTCTTTCTTAAGTTTGAAAACTAGAGGAATTGAAGAAGATGGATGGGAGAGAAACGAAGAGGTTGTTCCATAAATACCTCCTCAGTTAGAACCCCATGAAGAGAAGCATTATTTGTTGGGATTTATACCCCAAAACCTCATAGTTAATTAGCGATTTGACATAATAATTGATTATTTTAAAAATGTAATAATGAGTTATCCATTAGAGTAAAAATCTAAGGTTATTTAATGAAACTTTAATAGTATGTAGTTAACATAAAAGTGGACAATGTTCAAGTAATAAGCTAAAGGTAGTGTGACTTATCCTGGTAATGCTATGGATATGGTCTACTTTGTAAATGTTACAAACGATGTGATCCGAATCATTTGTTTGGAGACATGTGAGTAAGGATATCCCATATAATGAGGTTGTATGAGACCAGACCATGAAATCATTAATCTCTCTTTGTAATGTTGTTGACTAAAGAGATTAACATTTCATAGGATAATCATAAGTAACTCAATCTCAATCCGGAGTGAGTTTTGGGCGAGAGTGACCCAAGTCAATGACTCAATAAGCCTACTATTTTGGGGACGAGATTAAGTGAGGAGTTGGGAACATAACATTTGAGTTGAATCAATTGTAGATATGGGAAAGAATGTAATAGAATATTTTTTAACATTTGAGCTGGAGTTTCTAGTTAGCAAAAGGAAAAGTAAACTCATCAAAAGTGTAGGGATAAAAGTCTTAATGCAGCTGAATTAATCAGGACCATTTCTCGAAAGTAATATAGAAATCGAAATACCCAGTGCACTGGAAAAATCAGAAAAAAAATCACAGAGATTTAACAAAAACAAAACATACTGTAAAATTCCTAGGTTAAACATGCATTGTAAAATTAGGAAATCAATCCTACAATCCTACAGAGAAAAGGAAATAGATATTCACTTTCTTTGAAGACTCGAATGTCAATTCTCCTTGGGATTTCTTGAATACTACCAATATGGAAACCCTCCTATTCTTTGAGAATTTGTGGTATTCGTTTTATGTGAACCAAATGAATAATATGAAGTAGGAAAAGAATTTTTGGGAGAGGATTTTCTACAACCGTTTCTGTAAAAACTCAAGCAAACACATTTTGGTTCTCCAATTTTTTTTGCAGGTTTTTCAACCAATGGAGAAAGTGGGAAAGATGAAACGTGGGAGCTATCCCACATTTTAGATAGCTACCCCTACGTGAGAGTTATTTGATTTAATAAAAATCAAATAACTTAATTTAATTAATTAATTCTTATTAAATTAATTATTCCATTTAAATCATATTTAAATTAAATATCTTTCACATAACTTATAGTTTTAATTCAATTAATTTAATTTATCAAATTAAATTAAATTAATAATGAATTAATTCTACAATTAATTAATTATCAAATTAAATATCAAATATTTAATTTAACCTATAAATGAATCATATTCAATTATATTTCTCCTATAACCTATAGTTTTAATGTGCATCAAATACTCATTAATTCTAACCTATAGGTTTCATATGAATCAAATTCATATTAAATTAATATTTGAAATCTTTCATAAATTTAATTCTATCATAAATTAATTTTGAAACATATACAAAATTAAATTTATATTATAAAATTTAATTAAAATATAAATTTTATATTAAAATGTATTTATATTATAATGTATCAATATACATAATACTACTTCCCTAAGTGAATTTGAACATTTCAAACTCTATTCAAGACATAAACCTCAATTCTCTTTATGAGCTAGGAAGGGGATCTCATGGACCCATAGATCAAAAACTCTAATGATATGAGATTAATTGACTAAATTCATTAACCACATTAATCAATATTTGTTAACTGTGGGTATACTCTACTAAAGACCCACAACTACACTTTTCTCACTACAAATATATTTCTATATCCACGGATATAGACCAATAACAATAAGTTAGTCCTTCACGAGTGTTTGGAACACCAGCTGGGTCAAAAATATCGTTTTACCCCTGGGTTACTTCTTTTATCCTTAAGTACCAATGCTCGTCTACTAAACAACTTGTTTATGGTCCAACCATTAAACAAAAATCCCTTTCGGGCCAGTGAGAGAGTAAGGCTCTTTGTTAAAGTCCTGGAGACACCATTTAAGGGAACACTCATTTACTTACACTAAAGTTGGGAATAAATGAAATTCATCTTGCATTATTATGTTCTTAGCTCCCCACTTAGTCTTATCCCAAAATGGTAAACATAATGAGTCGGCAAACTGACCACTCTCACTCATACAAATTAAAGGACAATCCCTCGTGAATAGGAGTTTATAATAAACTCATGATTAAGACTAAGTTGCCTAAGTAATCCTATTGAAATAGAAACCTAACTAGTCAACAAACTTACATCTAGTGGTTACTACTCTGCAGTCCAGTCTTATACAAACTCATTGCATAAGATACCCCACTCGCATGTCACCTATACAAATGTGTTGGATCATAGCGTTTGTATCAAATACAATGTGGGTCATATCCATAGTGTCACCAAGATAAGGTACCATCTTTATCCCTATATTATAGACCATTTAGGTTGTATCTTGAACATTGATCCCTGCACGTCTCCACATATAGTTCAAGACTCATAAGAGAACCTAGAATGTTAATTTATTGGATTTAGGGTTATTAAGACAAAATGCATACAACACAATCAATAATACTTATTGAAATAACATTGATAACTCTTTGTTGGTGATAGTCAATTATTTACACTTACTATCTACGAGTTTGAGAGTATAAAACCCATAAAAAAACATGACTAGAGATGTAATTAAATATGATTTGAAGCTAAATCAAGACATTTATAAGCTCTATGTTGATTAGAGTCTATAAAGCACTGACACTCCTAAAATAGCAATGTGTCAGTGTCGGACACCGACACGTCCCTGACATGCTAGCTGGTGTGTCCATTAGTTTATTATTAATTTTTTTTATTTTCGACACGGTAGGACATTTTATGGACACGGCAGGACATGCCTAGGACATGGGAGCTGTAAATTTAAAAAAAAAAAATTAAAAAAATTAAAAAAATTAAAAAAAAATTAAAACCAATTATGGGCATTTTAAGCCCAGGCCCAATCCAACTTTTTTAAATCTTTAAATTTGTTTTGCCACAGACTTGCTGACTTACTACAGCTTGCCTGAAGAAGTTCTCCATGCCCGCCCACCCATGATTCTCCGGCATCAGGCCCAACGACTTTGAAGACCACCCACACCAGCGATTTAAAGACCCTCCATGCCGGCGACTTGAAAACCCTTCTGATACAAAAAGAACCGAAGATAAAAGAAGTAGAAGGCAGTTTATCGTTGTCGATTTTTTTCTATTTTATTTGTTGTAATCATCCGAGCTTCTTCCGTTGAAAATGAGAATCGGTATAAAAGGTGAAAAAATGAGAGAGTAAATAAGAGAGAGCAAGAGCATTCATTCTATAAAGAATTTGAAAAGAAGAAACAATAAAAAATACAATCGTCTAACTTTTTCTTAAGTATCGTTTATACGATCGTTTAGTTCATTTTGTATCATCTAAACGATAGTCTAGCTCCACTTTACATTGTCTATACGATTGTTTAGCTCTTCAATTATTGTCTAAACGATCGTCTAGTCCCACTCAACTATCATCTATATGATGGTCAAAAAATAATTAATAGTAAAAAATATTTGATTGAAGATGTAAATACCCATGAAGAAATCCTCGACATGACTAGTGATGAAGGTGAAATACCTAAAGATAATAATGAGATTTCAATAAACTATATCATGAAGGAAAAATATGGAATCTAACTAATGTAATTATTGACAGAATTTTTGCATATAATATTGCTCTTCATATAATATCTAAAAATGAGGATCCTGAACCAAAATCTGTTGAAGAATGTCCGCATAGAAAAGATTGGCTTCAGTGGAAAGAAGCAATCGAGGTTGAATTAAATTCACTTCCAATTGAGGCTGAATTAAATTCACTTCCAAAACGGCAGATTTTTGAACCAGTAGTCCAAACACCAGAAGTTGTCAAACCTGTAGGATACAAATGGATATTTGTGAGAAAAAGAAATGAAAATAATGAGGTCACAAGAAAAAAACAAGACTAGTTGTACAAGGTTTTTCACAAAGACCTAGTATTGATTATAAGGAGACATGTTCTCCAGTGATGGAAGCAATTACACTAAGATATTTAATTGACTTGATTGTGTATGAAAGTTTGGATATGTAGTCACAACATATTTATATGGATCTCTTGATAATGACATTTATATGAGAATCCCATAAGGATATAAGGTAACTGAAATGTATACGTCAAATTCTCGGGATTGGTATTCAATAAAGTTACAAAGATCAATATGAATTGAAACAATTAGAACGAATGTGGTACAATCGCCTGAGTGGATATTTATTGAAGGAAGGATATCAAAATAATCTAATATGTTCATGTGTTTTTATAAAAAAATCACAATCAAGATTTGTTATTATAACTATATATTGATGACTTAAATATATATAGTTGGAACTCCTGAAGAGCTTTTAAAAGAAATAGAAGAAATAATTTGAGATAAAAGATCTTGAAAAAACAAAATTGTCTTGGTTTGTAAATTGAGCATTTAGCAGATTAAATATTTATTCATTGGAGGAAAAATTTTGAAAAGATTTTATATGGACAAAGTACATCCATTATATATTCCAATGGAAGTCTGTTCATTGGATATAAAGAAAGATATATTTCGACCTCGAGAAGATAATAAAGAACTTCCTGGTTCTAAAGTACCGCATCTTAGTGTAATTGGTGCACTTATGTATTTTGCTAATAATACAATACCAGATATTGCATTTTCAGTAAATTTATTAGCTAGATATAGTTCTTCTCCTACAAAAAAAAAAAAAAAAAATATTAGAACAGAATTAAGCATATACTTCGTTATCTTCGAAGAACAATCGATATGAATTTGTTTTATTCAAATAAATTAAATTTTGATCTAGTTGGTTATGCAGAATCTAGATATTTATCTAATCCACACAAAGTTATATCTCAAATAGGTTATCTATTCAGTTCACATGTGGAGGAATTGCTATACGATGAAATAAACCATAACGATCACTTCCTCAAATCATGCTGAAATTCTTGCAATTCACAAGGTTAGTCGAGAATGTGTATGGCTAAGGTCAATGACTCAGCACATTCGTGAAGCGTGTGGCTTGTCTTCTAATAAAAATCTTTCAAAAATATTATATGAAGACAACACAGTTTGCATAGCCCAAACTAAAGAAAGATATATTAAATGAGATAGAACAAAGCATATTTCACCGAAACTTTTTCTACACTCATGATCTTGAAGAAAATGGCAACATCACTGTACAACAAAATTGTTCAAAAGATAATCTGACAGACTTATTTACAAAGGCATTACCAACCACAACATTGGAATGTGGTGACTCAAAGATCTTAAATTATGTTTTCATGAGAGAGAGTAAATATATTGTATTCTTTTAAGAGTATGTATTATATGAAATATGTGTTCTTTTTCCTTCACTATAGTTTTTTTCCTATTGGGTTATTCCTAGTAAGGTTTTAACGAGACATATTTCATATATATATATGGGCATTTGAGGGGGATTATTATAAAATAGATGTCCAATATTTAGTGTCCTAAAAATCACGTGTCATTTTTCATATTTTTCATGTGTCTAGTAATTATTCATGCTTTGTGTACATGTATCCTACTTGTCACTTTGCCTATAAATAGTGACATTTGGTAGATTTTAAAATTATACATATTGGTGAGAATAAAAAAGAAAATTTCCTATATTTCATATTTCCATAAAATTATAATTTTAGTTATTTTTAATTTAGTTTTTTATAAGATTAGTTATATTTTATTATGTTATTATATTTATTTATATATATTATATTTTTTCCATATTCCTTGTGCATCATTGTCCTTCTCAATTTCACAATAATATATGGTTCCGTGGAAAATGAAAATTTTGGATTGGTACAAGAAACAAACTCACACAAATTAAAATTTTCTAGATCTCCTAAAAAACATCAGTTTAAGAAAATAATATTTCAATTATATATCAATACGATGAATACTATATATTGAAATGTCGACTTGAAAATTTCTCACCTAAAGAAAATAAAAATTTAAACCTACATCGATATGTTTTAATATATTGAAATGAAATGTGGAGACAGATTTGCAGAGGTTGTTTAAAATTTAAAAAAGAAATGCATTTGCAAATAGAAAAGAAAAATAGTGAGTAAGGTGGGATTACATCTTACAAGTGTGAGAGTAGGAGAGCAATTGCGAGAGAAATTAATGAAAACAAAACTGAAGAAACTTCAAAGAAGTTTTCTTTTTCACATCGGTTAGTTTTGCAAGAGATAGAAGAAAAGAAACTTTGCCTATTAATTGCGCGTTTATTACGGGCTTTTACAATCGACCTCTATAGTTTTTTTTTTTTTGAAATTTGGTCGTAGTTTTGAAATAATCATCGATATTAAGGGAAAATTGACTTTCACTTAACGTTTGCAGGTCGAGATGATCGACATAACGAAATGTCAATCAAAATTTTGACATTTTGTTTGAATTTTTATACTATGATTGGGTGGTAAATTAAGATTAGAACTTAGTAAGCATGTCTCGGACTTTTTAAATTTTGTAAATATGGCAAATTATTCGATCTCTCAAATCGCGTCCCACCTTCACACCAGGCCCTTTTCAACCCTCTCTCATTCTCACGTTCCAATATCCAAATCGTCTGACCAAACGACCGCTACCTGCTTTTGTCGTACCATTGATCGTCAGCCACGCCGCTCGCCAATCACCGGTTGCGGTTGTTGGTAAGCTTCCTCTCTGCAAGTTTCTCTCTTTCTCTCTCCTCTCTCTCTCATGGCTGTAGAATCAAGTTTTTCTCTCTAGATGCGTGTTTGATTTACGTGACAACCCTCCCTTTTTTTCAACTTAAAATGAAATATAAATGAGCCCTAATTAAATGGAGATCCATTTAATTACAAAAACTACCACAAGCCTATATTTATTTAAATGCCTTTAAATTTAAAGTACTTAAACAACTTGTCATTTTCAACTGTGTATCAAATGTCCATCAGTAGGGTATCAAGTGTATATCAATAGTGTATCAAAGATATCAAAAATATCAAATGTATATCACTAGTGTATTAAGGGTATCAAGAATATCAAGTATATATCACTAATGTATCCAATGTATCAAGGACATCAAGTATATCAAAAGTATATCAATAGTAGGTAGGTGAAACGTGGGCTAGACTTGTTTTTTTTTTTTTTATCATTTTTGTAAAAATAATAAATTCGGGTTATGAGCCTAATTTTTTAAATTTATTTTGCCAAATATCATAGAAGGCCTATTATTAAACTTGTATAATTAAGTTATCTTTTTAAATTTTACAAAATACGTGTAGCACACTTAGTATCAAACTAATATAATATTAACAACAATAATTCGTACATTTTATCTCAAATAATTGGTATTTAGAATTCACTTGAAGTTGAAAGTATAAGTTGGTCTAAAAATGATATCTTTTTTTAGAGATATTTGCTATTTAATAAAATATTAGTATGAATATTAATTTGCAAAATTGAGCATAGCCAAATTCGCATATACACTTGTATAACTCAATTGACATAAGAATGTAATAGAAACCACCAGATTTGTGGCTCAAATCCTCATATCCTCAATTATATTAAAAAAACCTCAAAGTCTTCCCTAAATTTGCCAAAATATATAAAAACGACATATAGGGATAGACACGGATAAACATCTATCAATTTCTAATAAATGTTTATCAATGTCTGTAACTGATAAACAATAACATTTTGCTAAGTAAGTTGATTTATTTTCCTATATTTGAGAATTTTTATTTTAAAAATAAGTTTAGAGCAAAGAGATAAATTTTAAAAATTATTTTTCTAATTTATAAGCTATAAAATTATTTAAAATAATGATAATAAATTATTTGAGGGACTTTTTAAATCTATTTAAGAAAAGACATGGACTAAAAAGGTTTTGAAAACTTAGGACCAAATGTATATATTCTTAAAAACTCGAGGACCAAAAATGTATATTTTGAAAACTTATAGACCAACACACCTATTCTTTAAACCTCAAGAACAAAAAAGGTATTTTTTTTTCAAAAAATATTAATGACTAAATTATACAAAATACTCCTAAACTTTGTACTTTATGTCTAAAATATCCTTGAACTTTTCAAAAGTTTTAAAACTACCCTTAAACTTCAAAATTGAGTTAAAAAAATATCCGTACCATTAGTTTTGGAAGAAAACGTTAGTATTTTTTGTGTCAAAAATACCACTTAACTTTCAAAAATTTTAAGAAATACCAAACTTAAAAAAAAAAAAAAAAAACCTTATGTTATATGAATAAAAACCGTTAATATCGTTTTACTTCTCTATTTTCTCTTTTTCTCCTTTTTTTTTTTTTTCAATACTCTCCTACTCCCATTTTTGTTAATCGTTAGACATTTGTTTATCTAAAAAAAATAAAAAAATAAAAAAAAACTGCATACTTCTGTAAAGGTATATTAACTGTAATAAGAATAAAAAGAATAATAGAAGTACCAAGAGATTTTATGATTCAAATGTTTTAATAAGATTGTTTGTTAGTAGTTGAGTGTATGTTAATAACCAAATACATATTTTTTTATTTAACTATTTATTGTTTTTGGTATGTTTAAAGGTGAGATTTTGATTTTGGAGTTTTGTGTGGTTTTATGTTTTAACAGTTATGTTTTTCTTATTTTAATTGCCGAGAAAATTGGTGTAAAAATTAAAAAAATAGGAGAAAAATGAGAGTATCTACGTAAAAAGAGAATATCAATATAATTTGTTTTAATCTTGGTTATTTTCAAACTCAACAAAACTTTAAACAAATTGACCATCATATAATTTTTTTAAAGTAATTTATAGTTATTTTTGTAACGAGGTATCGACGATTTTTGTATATATACTAACCATGAGGTTTTTTTTTAAACTTTTTTTTTTTTTCTGTTTTTGAAACTTTTAAAAGTTCATGGATATTTTTGAAATAAAACTTTAACGATTTTTATCCAAAACTAACACAAAAAGGTATTTTTGAACTCTTTTGAAAGTTTAAATATATTTTTAAAACTTTAATTTGAAACTCCTAAGTAGATTTTTGTTTATTTGAGGGTTTGAATCCCTCTCTGTTGTACTAATTCAAAAATTCAGTCATAAATTTTTTTTTATAAAAATGTTTAAGGACACTTTTTTTTTTAATCATTTAATCAATATTAATTTAAAATTTTATGTTAGATTATAATTTTCTTAATATATAAAAAAATTCTTATAAATGGAAAATTTTTAAAATTTTTTATACTTTATTAAGAAAAAAAAAATTCTAAAAGGGCTTTGTACCTTGGAATTTTTTATTT